>NC_089490.1:144478528-144837038 GCF_036850765.1 Saccopteryx bilineata | reverse complement strand
TTATCCATCAGGCCTTTCCTATTTCCCACCTGCTGGAAGGGCAGTGCGTTATCAATGCCAGGGGGGTTCTGGGTGTGCTGATGAGGGCAATGTAAATGCAGGGTGCAACAAAACTGAATGATGAATGATCCAAATGAGCCAGGAAGGGCTCAGGGTGAGTGAGAAAGGTGATGACAGGATGGTCTCTGAGGCAGTTTCCTGAGGTTAGTCTGACATCTGGTGGCATATTCTAGCATCATAGAAAGGCAATGGTGGTGACAAAGCTTTATCTATTATCCCACACTATGGTCCTTTTGACTTTCTCTTTTCCATGCATTCACTTAGGCACCCATCCACCCAACTACCCACCCATCCCTCCATCCACTCATTCACCTATTCATCCATCCATCCATCCATCTATCCATCCATCCACCCACCCACCCACCCACCCATCCATTCATTTACCTATGCATCCACCCATCCATCCATCCATCCATCCATCCATCCATCCATCCATCCAACCGTTCGTTGTTCCATAAATAACCAGAGTGCCCCTTATATCTGTAGCAGCAATGCTAAACACCACTCTTCTATTAACCCCTCTCCAGAACTCACCTTTCTCCTCCTCCTGCCCTCTTTAGTCTCTGTTTATTTTCATTCTCATCTTGTATGCTTTCATTTTCTTTTTAAAAAGAAATTGATTAGTTCTGTTAGAAACAGTGAGGCTTCTGTAAGGGGCTAAAATGAGTTATTTCTGCAGACTTGCTGAGAAGAGATTTTTAGGGGAGGGTCAGTAAATTAAATAATTTACAAAAACCCAAAAAAGCCCCAAAACAAAAAAACCCTGCTCTTCGGACCCTGGTGGGTAGCTCAGTTTGTTAGAGCATTGCTTCAATATGCTGAGGTTGTGGGCTCAATCCTCAGTCAGGCTCATACAAGAATCAACCAATGAATACATAAATAAGTGGAACATAAATCAATGTCTCTCAAAAGTTAATAAAAATATTTTTAAAACCTTGTTTCCCAAGGAAAATTATTAAATATAATTTATAATAATTGACAGCTAATGCTTATTGGGCACCTACTGTATGCCAGAAATTTGTGATTTTATTGCTTTCTTTTTTTTAAGTGAGAGGAGGGGAGATAGACAGACTCCCACACACACCCCGACTGGTCCAGATGGAAACCCCCGTCTGGTGCAAATGCTGTAATCAACCGAGCTATCCCTAGTGCCTGAGGCCAATGCTTGGGCCAACCAAGCTATCCTCAGCACCCAGGACTGATGCTCGAAAAAATAGAGCCACTGGCTGTAAGAGGAAAAGAGAGAAAGAAGGGAGAGAGGGAGGGGAAGAGAGGTAGATAATTGCTTCTCCTGTGTGCCCTGACTGGGGATTGAACCCAGGACATTCATATGCTGGGCTGATGCTCTATCCACTGAGCTAATCAGCCAGGGCCTTGTTGCCTTTTCTTAACTCAGCCATGCAGTAGATCCTTCATTGCCCTCAATGTGAAGATGGAGAAATGGAGGCTGAGAGAGGTATGGTAAGTGCCTGTGGGTTTGCAGCTAGGAAGTGGTAGAACTAGGATTCGAACCTAGGGGCTGTCAGACTCTTAAACTTGAGCTCTTAACCACTTGTTCAAAGATTTTCTACAATAAGAGATGGCAGGAACTTGCTTTCATAAAAAAGACAGTCATACTAGGGAAAAAGAAGCATTGCAGGGTATTCAGAATCAGGAGACCTGGTTTAAGATCCCATTTCTGCCATAACCTTCTTTTTTCTTTATTCAGTGAGAGGAGGAGAGGCAGAGACAGACTCCCACATGTGCCCTGACCCAGCAAGCCCACTAGGGGGCGATGTTCTGCTCCTCTGGAACATTGCTCTGTTGCTCAGCAACTGAGCTCTTCTTAGTGCCTGAGGTGGAGGCTGTGGAGCCATCCTCAGCTCCCAGGGCCAACTTACTCCAATTGAGCCATGGCTACAGGAGGGGAAGAGAGAGAGAGACAAAGAGATATAAGCAAGAAGGGTAAGGGTGGAGAAGCAGATGGGTACTTCTGTATGCCCTGACTAGGAATCAAACCTGGGACATGCACAGACCAGGCCAGCACTCTACCACTGAGACAACCGGCCAAGGCCTCAATGAATCTTTATAGCCATAATCTTCAAACTTATGAACTCCTACTCCTATGAGTAAAACAAACACATTTTCAATACACCCATAACATATACATTTTTATTTATTAATTATATAAGTATGTATTTCACTGTATTTATTATATGCACTATAAAATATATAAAACTATTAAAAAGGTAAGATGTCAATGAGTATTTTAAAAGTATTTTAATTTTAAAAATTTAATGGTACAAACACTTTTGCCCTCGTGTTTTAGAAGTTTGCCTTTACTTTTTGAATACTGTTTTGTAAGCATTTTATTCTGAAAGTGTTCAAATACATTAAGAGTAGAGAGAAGAGCACAGTAAACACCCTATACCCATCACCCAAATTTAATAATTATTAGAATTTTGCCAGGTTAGTATCTTAAGCCATTTTCCTCTTTCTTATTTTCTGTGCTATTTTAAAGCAAATGTCAGACTTTATATGATTTTACAAGCTTCAGATTACACCTCTAAAGCACACAGGCATTTTCTTACCAATATCAAACTTACAAAATCAACAATAAATTTTTATGTTATCTAATTTCCAGTCCACATTTAAATTTCCTTGCTTGTGTTTTTATAGTTGATTTCTTCAAATCAAGAAGGTCTGTATACTGTATTTTGTTGTCATATGTCTTTTATTATTATTATTATTATTATGGTGAAATACACATAACATAAAATTTACCATCTTAACTATTTTTAAGAGTCTAGTTCAGTGGTATTAATATAGTGACATTGTTGTACACCTGTTACCATCCATCTTCAAAACTTTTATATCTTCTCAAAATAAAATTTTGTTCTCATTAAACATAACTTCCCATCTCCCCGACCCTCAGCCCCTGGGACCCACCATTCTATTTTCTTTTTCTATGAATTTGACTTCAATCTAATGGTGGTGCAGTGGTTAGAGCGTCAACTTGGGATGCTGAGGTTAGAAACCCTGAGGTCACTGCCTTCAGTGCAGGCTCACTAGCTTGAGTGCAGGGTCTCCAGCTTGAGCATGGAATCATCGAGATGATCCCATGGCTGCTGGCTTGAGCAAGGGGTCACTGGCTTCACTGGAGCCCTTCAGTCAAGGCACATATGAGAAGCCATCAATGAACAACTAAAGTGATGCAACTATGAGTTCATGCTTCTCATCTCTCTCCCTTCCTGTCTGTTTCTCTCTAAAAAAGAAAAAAAAAAAAAGAATTTGACTTCTGTATGAACCTCATATAAATGTAATCATATCATATTTATTTATCCTCTTGAGACTGGCTTATTTTTCTCAACATAATATCCTCAGGTTCATCCATGTGGTAGCTGTGTTAGAATTTCCTTTCTTTTAAAGACTAATATTCCATTGTATGGATATACCAAATTTTGTTTATCCAGTCATCTGTAAACGGACACTTGGGTTGCTTTCAACATTTTGGCCATTGTGAATAATGCTGCCATGAACACAGGTGCATAAATATCTATTCAAAGCCCTGCTTTCAACTCTTCTGGGTGTATGCCCTGAAGAGGAATTGCTGGGTTGATGGTAATTCTATGTTTATCTTTTTTGCTTGTTCTATACCGTTAGACTTATTTAGTCTATACTCTGACCCCTTTTCCCTATCCCATTGATTCATGGAATAAACCAGGTCAATTGTTCTATAGAATATGCCCCTTTCTAAATTGTCTGAAAACTTTTGCATCCTACTAACTGCGTGGCTTTGCCCATCATGGGAATCCCGTTGGGTATGGTACACACCAAGGTGAAGTGATCACAATAAGTGGGACTCCATAACGCAAAACACCTTTTTGAAAATTCAGAATGTTATTTGGTTGCTTTTTGATAGAGGTTGCATGAACTCACCACCATTTTCACTTCTTCCTATGACTGATGGAATCCTAGAGCCAGGAAGGAGCAGAGTCCCAATTTTGCCATTTCTCCCCACTCCTTTCTGCTGTTGTTTATATTTTCTTCAACCCTTGCTTTTTTTTTTTAACCCTTGCTCTTTCTAGACAGAAATCTTCCACTTCACCAGCCAATATCCAAATCCATCAGCCTATCGACACAGGTCTAAACAGACTGTGGTACATCACTATGGCCATCACGGTTATTTATCTTGTTTCTGGTCTCTCTCTCCCATTAGAATGTCCCTGGTGGGGATGCTTATCTGTCTTGTTTGCTGCTGTGTCCCGAGTGCCTGAGACCAGGCTGGTAACCAGTAGGTGTTCAGTAAATAACTGTTGAATGAGCACAGCCAATGAGAATGAGTGAGAGTTGCTGCCAACTGGCTAAGTAGACTTGGATCAACCATACATTAAGGATTAAGAAAGCCAATGCTTTCCTTTGTTTTAGATGAAACAATAACAGAAATGGAAGTTTGGGTATTTGGTTCCACACTTCCACAGGTGTGCTCCCTGGTGGTGGCCCTGACTCGCTTTGGAGGTTCTTGTACCCAGAGCGGAGTGAGGAGATGCTGCCTCCCCTACATGGGTTCCTTTTCTTTCCCCTTCACCTCTCCCTCTCATTTTCTCTCCCTCCTTCCTCTTCCCTCCCTTCTCCTCTTTCCCCACACTATAACTCTTCCTCATACCTGTGCCCTTTCTCCTCCCATCCCCTCCTCTCTGTCACTCTCCTCCCCTTCCCCTTTCCCCCTCTTCCCTCCTCCCCTTTACCCCTAGCAGGTTTATCTCTTTCTCACTTCTTCATCTCTTTTCTTGCCTCCCTCCCTCCTTATTTACCCTTCTTTACTTCCATCCCTCCTTTTTCTCATCCTTCCCCTCCCTTCTACCCCTTATATTCTCCTTTCCTCACCTCTTCACCCCTCCCTCTTTTCCTTCCCTTCCTCTTTTTCTCCCTTTACTTCTCTCTTTCACCAATATTTAGGATACCACTTCTGTACTTACTTCAATGGAGGGCCTTGGAGACACATCAGTCACCAGTCCACTCTTCCCCGAACAACACTGCCCACCTAGCAGGAAAAACCAACGCCAAACAGATGATGACAAGCAGGAAGAGTGTTGGGGGTGGGTACTGCACAAGGCCTGGGGGACTGGAAGGGCCACCCCAAAGAAAATCTGTCCAGGCGAGTTCTTCCCATACTTGATTACATTTGGAACCCCCGTGGGATCTTGTTAAAGGCCCAGGATTCTGAATTTCTTCCCAGCGGGCTCCCAGGTGAGGTCGATGTTGCTGCTCCCTGCGGACCTCGGTCTAACAGCCAGATTCTAAGCTGCCCTCTTTGTCCCCCTCAGCGAATACAGGAGGTGGGCGGGAGAATGGTGAGCAGGGAGGGGAGAGCTAAGCGAACTGCAATGAGTACCGTGAATAATATATACTTATTGTGCTGTGATGATAATAAAAATAACCAGTAGTTATGGAGTATTTGCTCTCTGCAGGGCACAGCTCCAAGTTCTTTATATACAAACTCATTTAACCTTCATCACCATTGTGATAAATAGGTTATGCTGCGTGTCATTCTTTTCCAAAGTGTTTCTGTGTTCTACTCTGCACAGAGTCTCGTGAGGCAGCCAGAGCAGGTATTGTTGTTCTTATTGTTATTACTATTATTTTGCTCTTTCTGCAGAGAGACAAACAGGTTACCAATATTACTGAGGCATCTGAGGGCCAAGCCAGGACAGGGATGGTGTGACCTTGACTTCCAGGCCAGTACTGGCCATTTCTATGATGTGAGGGCTCAGATCCAGCCATCCTGCAGATCACCAGCTAGCCTGGAGTGGGGGGCCTGAACTGTCCTGGTCCCTATGGCCTATGCAGGCAGGAGGGGGCATGGAAGGTGAGGAATAGGAGAAATGGATTCTTTTTGTTTTTTACAACAGCCCCCAAGGTGGGGACTGCTTTTTTCTTTTTTTACAGAGACAGAGAGAGAGAGGGATAGACAGACAGGAACGGAGAGATGAAAAGCATCAGTTTTTCATTGTGCATTGCGACACCTTAGTTGTTCATTGATTGCTTTCTCATATGTGCCTTGACCGCGGGCCTTCAGCAGACCGAGTAACCCCTTGCTCAAGCCAGCGACCTTCGGTTCAAGCTGGTAAGCTTTTTGCTCAAACCAGATGAGCCCGCGCTCAAGTTGGCAACCTCGGGGTCTCGAACCTGGGTCCTCGGCATCCCAATCTGATGCTCTATCCACTGCGCCACCGCCTGGTCAGGCAGAAATGGATTCTTTTAGTGAATCAATTTTCCTATTTATTCTCTGCCCCCCTCCCACTCCCTCCGTCTTTAATGCCCAAAGATAGTTCCATCGTTTTCAATGGGAAAATTAAGATAATTTAAGAATTCTATGGGACTGTTAGTAAAGTGACTAATGCCACCAAACCCCAAAGAGAGGTGATTAAACTGCATGTGATCTCAATGATTGTTGAGATGGATCAAGGTTTTCCTCGGCTTTCACCTCTCTTAGGGAAAAACCAAGTCCTCCCCACGGTCCTCAAGGCTTGTGTGATCTACGTGTTACCTCTCTGCTTTCCCCTGTTCCTCCTCTCCCCCTCACTTATTCTGCTCCAGCCACCTGAGCCTCACCACTGTTTATCAAACACATCAGGGTAGTTCTGCCTCAGGACCTTTGCATTGGCTATTCCTTTTGGTGGAAATGCTTTCCCCCAGATAGCTACATGGCTCCTTCTGTGCCACTTCCAACCTTTTCTTAAAGGTCTCCTCCTCAACAAGCCTTTCCTCAGTACCCTATTTAAATGCAGCCCCTATAGCCTGACTTGTGGTGGTACAGTGGATCAAGTGTCGACCTCAAACGCTGAGTTCACTAGTTCAAAACCCTAGGCTTACCTGGTCAAGGCATGTATGGAAATTGATGCTTCCTGCTCCCCCTCCTCTTCTCTCTCTCTCTCTCTCTTCTCTAAAATGAATAAATAAATAAAAATAATTTTTTAAAAATGCAGTCCTATAAATATCTATTCCCCTTGCCCTACTTTATTTCTCCCATTAGCACAGATGACCAACTCATGTGTATGACATATTTTGTTTTTATTTTATTGATTTTATTCTATGCACTAGCTCCGTGAAGGCAGAAATTTTTGTCTGGTTTGTTCTTTGCTAGGTCTGCAGCTTCTAGAATAGGGGCCAACAAGCCAAAGTCAGGGTGCCGATTCCAGCCGGACACCTGTTTTGGTATGGCCCTTTCTTAACCCTAAGAAAGATTTTTACATGTTTAAGTGGTTGGGAGAAAATCAAAAGAAAAATAATATTGTTGATATGTGAAAATTCTACAAAATTCAAACTTCAATGTCCATGAAGTTTTATCGGAATACAGACTGGTTGGTTTGTGTAGATATAAATATATTGTTTGTGGCTACAATTATGCTATAGCGGCAGAGTTGAGTCTGTAAAAGAGAGTGGCCTGCAAAGCCAAAAATATTTACTCTCAGGCCCTTTACAGGAGAAGTTTGAGGACCCCTGTCCTAAAACAGTGAGTGCCTGGCTCTGGTCATGACCGAGGTCAGGGGAACCTTTCTCCCCCTTGCCTGCAGTTTCCACAACTATCCACCAGGTGGCGCTGTGGCCTCCAAGCGGAGGCGGGAAGCAGTCGGTTCACCCTCCAGGGGTTCCCATCTCCCAGCCTCCTTCTTCCTACTCCAGGGGGACAGTGTTCTGAAAAATGGAAGGCAGACCCAAAGTAAGAATCCAGTTTTCGCCTGACCTGTGGTGGCGCAGTAGATAAAGCGTCAACCTGGAAATGCTGAGGTCGCCAGTTCAAAACCCTGGGCTTACCTGGTCAAGGCACATATGGGAGTTGATGCTTCCAGCTCCTCCCCCGTCTCTCTCTCTGTCTCCTCTCTAAAAATGAATAAAAAAAAAAAATAAAAAAAAATCCAGTTTTCATGATGTAATATTCAATTAGTACATGTATAGCGATTTCTTTTTTGATGCACAAGGGGCTTGGTAAAGACGAACTGGCGGGAGTTAGGGTGCTGAAGGGCTCTTGGAAGACTGAAGCGTTTCAGGTGGGTCCTGAGGTCAAGTGTGGAGCCCTGTGGCTTTGGTCTGGGGTGTGGCTGAATTTCTGGTATGGGAGTCAGACAACATAGCTGTTCAAATCCGGGCTCTGCCTGTTGCTGACTTGGGACTTGGGGGGGGGGCAGGGTGTTGGGGCACATCAACTCTGTGCCTTAGTTTCCCTGTCTATAAAGTGGAAGTAGCAGTAGCACCTGCCTCTTGGGTTCTTACAAAGATGAGATTCAATGCATTATTATAGGGCAAACATTTAGAAGGGTACAGGTGCACAGTAAGCCCTGATAGCAGTGGACTATGATTCCAGGGAGGGTAAGCTGTTAAACAACTGGAGCCCTGAGTTTACACAGGTTAAAAAAAAAAAAAAAAAAGCAGCAGCAAAAGAATAGCAAGTTGTTTAGACATCACAGTTAAACTGAAGTCTGACCTTTCAAGAAGACCTGCTTGGGAATCAGAGCACTTTTTTCCCCTTCCTTTTTCAAGAGAGGCAGTTGGACCTTTCTAGCTTAGATGATATTTAAAAAAAAAATAGGTCTGGTTCCAGGGAGTTTCTTTTTCAGTGCAGCTGGTTGGTTTTTAGTGCAGAAAGACCCCCGTTTGTCCTTTGAATTAGTAGCTTTGGGTGTGGCCAGCTATGAGAAGCCTGGGAGACTCCCAGAGATGTGCCCCCATTCCATATGATCTTTCAGATTCTCCACGCTGGTCTTTGGAACAAGCAACTTGTGAACCCCCCCCCCCCCCATCACCATCTTGCCCACTGCCGATTCCCATCTTTTTTTCTGCCACCATCACATCACATCAGGGTTCTCTTGATAGTATCTGTGAATTGTCTCTCCAGAATCTCTTCACTGTTTCCACCCATCTCTGCCTATGCTTCCGCCATTACTACTCTCTCCTTGTTCAGGTCTCACTGACCTTCCTTCTGTTCCCTGCGTTTTCACCTCAGGGCTTTTGCTTTGCTATTCCATCTGTCTGGAACCCCCTTGTCATGTGGCTGGCTCTTTCTTGCATTCCAGTCTCAGCACAGATGCCAGTTCCTTATGCAGACCCCCCTCCACCCCTTCTAGTCACTGTGGATCACATACTCTGTTCATTATTTACAATTATGTGTTTCCTTCTAAACTGGACTGCCAAAAGCATGAGGGTAGGGTATATCGTCTTCCTTGTCCACCCTGGGGTTCCCAGTGCTTAAAAAAGTGCCCAGTGCATAGAAAGTACCTATGTTTGTTGAGTGAACTGATTTTTTGGAACTTGAACCAGGGCCATAGATGGCCTGTCTATGTATCTGGCATGGAGACTTGCAAGCCCCTTTATAGCAAGTGAACCCCATTTCTTGTTTAGTTTTCTGCCCAGAGCATCCTCTGTTTCCAAGTTCTGTATGCTGTAGTACTCAAGGGGACTTGTTTGGAGGAGGAGGCAGACATGAAGACAAGCGATTATATACACAGAGATCAGTCCCCATTTATCCCACAACCACTATGGGCCCAGACCTGGGCCAAGATGCTTTGGATATGAGCTTCTGAGGTCCTCACTGCAGCACCCATTTCCCATGGGAAGCAACTGAGGAACAGAAAGAAAAATAATGAAGTGAATAGGGCAGAACCAACCTTGAAACCCAGATCTGTCTGAGTCCAGAGTCCAAGCTCTTAAATCCTGCCCTTGTAAGATTATGAATTTCGAAGTGAGTGGCACATAGTAGAATGAATGAATGAATGAACGAATGAAGTGTGACCATTAAGCTTTTCCCTGCCCTTCAGACATTAAACTCCATGAAGCTGAGCTCTCTTTCTTATTGATCCTTGAATCTTTGGAATCATTCAGCACAGAGCTTTGCAGGTAGAAGTCACTCGATATCTGCTGAACTTGTCTGTGTCCAGCCTGAGATGAGTTCAGAATGAAATCAATGAAATCCTGAAGGCAAATGTGGCACAAATACTCTAATCTCTAAATCCTGGCCCCTAGAACTGGCTTAAATGAGGCCAGATTGGGATAAAATGAAATAAAATAATTTTATAACTTCTAACATTTTTAATTTGTCATAGCCCCTCTGGGAAAGGGGACAGGTCTTATAACCCCCAGACCAGGCCATACAAAAAATGGGTGACAGTGCAGGCAAAAAATAATCTACCATCTCCCAGAAATGCCACTTTTTAAAAAATTAAGTGAGAGGCAGACTCCCGCATGCACCCCAGTCAGGGTCTACCTGGCAAGCCCCCTATGGGGTGATGCTCTGCCCATCTGGGACCATTGCTCCACTGCTCAGCAACCAAACTATTTTACCCCCTGAGATGAGGCCATGGAGCCATCCTCAGCACCTGGGCCTACTTGCTCGAACCAATTGAGCCATGGCTGTGGGAGGGGGAGAGGGAAAAAGAGAGAAAGAGAGGAGAGCAGATAGGGTGGAGAAGCAGATTGGTGCTTCTCCTGTGTGCCCTGACTGGATATTGAACCTGGGACTTCCACAAAGATGGCCGACACTCTACCACTGAATCAATTGGCCAGGGTGAAATGCCACTTTTAAAAGCAAATGGATTCTTTGGCTACCCAAGAAGACTGTTCTTGCCTGTTTTAAGTTGTTCTGGAGGGCTCTAAATGTGGTACAAAGGACAGATTTGGCAGCGAAAGAAGCTGCCTTCAAATCTTAACCCATCCCATTGGAGCTAGGTGACCTTGGTCAAATGCCACAGCCTGTTTCTGGGGGGCGTGTGGGATGATAAAAGTTCCTGGTGCAGAGAGTCTGGGAGAGAGCATTGACCAGGCAGGGCTAGATAAAAGGGCTTTAGAGGACAAGTCAGCCTTGTTTCCCCTCCTGTGGTCTGGGGACTATCTGGGTAATGTTTACATGTAGGTCCTCCAATCTGCATCTTAGATCAAGGGATTCTGAACAAGAGCCCACACAGCTTTGTGGCTTTGGGAGCCATCTTGGCTAGATTCATTGACCAGTGCTGCTACTTGCTTGTGATGTTATGCAAGTGACCCCCCCCCCCCTGAGCCTCAATTGCCACATCTGTAAAATGCGGGATAGTATAGCATTTGCCTCATAGGGTTGTTACAAGGATTAAACATTTGAAAAATGCCTAGAACACTGAGTGGAACATTATAAGTGTTACAGAAATATTAAGTTAAATAAAACAAATAAATTCCCATCCACGGCCCCAGCTGTGACCTCCAAAAGGGCTCAGGCCTTATTTTATTTTTTTAAAATTTTGTAATGATTTGAGAGAGGGAGAGACAGGATCAATTTGTTATTTTATTTCATTGTGCCATTTAGTTGTACACTTACTGGCTGCTTCTCGTATGTGCCCTGACCTGGGATTGAACCCACGATGGAACCCTCAACTGCTGTGTGACATGCTGGGAAGACACTCAATCCACTGAGCAACCCTGCCAGGGCCCAGGCCTTATTTTATTGATTATATATTACTAGCAGGGTATAAAATTAGAATGAGTTTTTTGATAAGAGATGAAAATCTAAGCTCTAATTCTGGGGTGCAGACTTCTGTAAGGGACCAGATAGTGAATATTTTTAGCTCTGGAGATCACTTGGTCTCTATTATAACATCTCAACTTTGTCCATTTAGCATGAAAGCAGCCATAGAAAATATGTAAATGAATGAGCATGGCTATGTACTAATAAAACTTTACTTATAAAAACAAGTAGTGGGCTATGTCTGCCCTGAGGTCTGTAGCTTGCTGATTCCTGCTCTAAATCGTAGTGAGAGGTTAGAGGAAACAAAGAGAAGATATTGCACACGGTGTTTTCTGCAGAGATGGTGGTATCAAAAGCCTCCAGTGATATATCTTAAGCTTCAAATCAGAGTGTATATTTATGTTATTAATATTTATTAAGCACACATTATGCTGTTTGCATGCCGATCATTGTATTAGGCACTTTCCTACTTTTAAAAAGTCTTTAGAACAACCTTAATGGATATCTTTAATTACCTTCCCTCCTTTTTTAAAATCAGGAAACGAGAGCCCAGAGTGGTTAAGAAACTTTCCCAAGGTCACACAGCTCAGAAATGACATTCCAGCCCAGATGAGTTAGTTTCTAAAACTCTGGCCTTTTCCTTCCTAACCAGACAAGGGCTGGGGCCTGCTTTCAAAGCTGTCATTTAAATGTTCCCTACGCATGCAGGCCCTCGAAGCAAACCTGTGAACATGGGGAAGCATCTGAAGACCAGCACAGATGCATTAGGATTTCATCAGGTATATGTGATGGGGATTCCTTACAGATTGGCATAGGGCCTGTACACTGGGTCTGTTGGTGGGCCTGTGGGAACATTCTGGAACTCTTCAGTTCTTGCCTCAGCATGAGCATGCCCTATGTAAGAGAGGCTTCATCCAAAGGGGTCAAGCTAGCTCCTCTGTCGTGGCAGGCAAGACTCTTTCTCTACATTTCCTTTCTCATTCTTGACGAGAACCCGCACATTTACCTAAAACTCCACCGTGGTTGCTTCCTTCAAGTGTGGCCAGTTTTCAGGGGCTGTCCCATTCTCTTCAGATCTGCGTCCAGAATTCCCAGTCCTGAAGTAGACCCATGTGTTGGCTTCTGGCTGACCTCAGCAGGTCAGGAGCACGGCAGCATATGTACCTATGTAGCATTGGTGGTCCTGCAAGATATGCCCCTATGGCCTTGAGCACACAGCATCACCCCTGGAGAGCCTCTTAGAACACAGAGATTGCAGGGCTCACCCTGAGTTTTTGATTCGGCAGACCTGGGAGGGGCCTGAGAGTCCGCATTTCTTGCGAACTCCTGGGTGACGCTGCTGCTGTTGGCACGAGGACTACACCTTGAGAAGCTGAAGATAATTTGTTCCCACCTTTGCCGCACAGCAGGATTACCTGGGAAGTTTTTGAAAAATCCCAATGCCAGGTTGTATGTGCCCTGGTAGATCCCACTTTACAAGTGGAGTCCAGGCATTGACATTTGAAAGGTTTCCAGGTTATTCTTAACATGCAGCTGTTTTTGAGAACCAATGTGTGTGCACGTTGTTCTTGTTCATGTTATTGATGATGCACTCAACTGAGGCCCAAAACTCACACATAACTTGGACATTTAAAGCTATCGGGGGAGGCTCTGGCTGGTGGCTCAGTGGATAGAGCTTCCGCCTGGCATGCGGATGTCCTGGGCTTGATTCCTGGTCAGGGCACACAGGAGAAATGATCAAGCGACCTTCTGCTTCTCCTCTCCTCCTTTTCCTTCTTCTCTCCCCCTTCCCCTCCCACAGCCAGTGGCTTGATTGGTTTGAGCATGGCACTAGGTGCTGAGGATATCTCGGTTGGTCTGAGTGTGTCAGCCACATGTGATAAAAATAGCTCAGTCCTCGAGCATCGGCCCCAGATGGGGTTGCCAGGTGGATACCAGTCAGGACACATATGGGAGTCTGCTTCACTATCTCCCCTTCTCTCACCTAAAAAAAAAAAAAAATCTGTTGAGGGGTGAAAAATAATCACAGTATCTCATCCATTCCTAAGCCAGGAATTATTCCTGTGATTCATGGTTTGGATCCTGGTTTCAGTGATCTCCTGTCTGTGTGTTCAGAGCAGATATTCATCTGGAACACATTGGTACAGCTGATTGTTAAAATACTAAAATATTTTCACACTGGTTAGTAAATAGATGTGCCCTGGAGTTTCCCGAGTGAGCTTCTGCAGCTGCCAACCCTCTTCCTGGGTCCTCCCTCGCCTTCTGATGGTCCACACTCCAGGGGTGGTGCCTCTTGCTGGCTGTTAAAGGATTTTAAATTTCATCCAAGTGCATTTGACCTGCTCTCCCATGCCTGGATTTTTAGTTTTCATGTCTGAGTAGATGAGGATCTCAAATAAGTAGGAGGTTGGTTTGCAAACTCAGGAGTACAGGGACACTCCTCTGCTTTGGGGGAGGGAAGTGGCACTGATCCCAACTGTGGTGGTGACAGTGATCAGCTGGAGAAGTTGTCTAACCTCTCTGTGTCTCAGTTGGGTTGAGTGAGTTTTAAGAAGAACGAATGCATGAATAAGCCTTAGAGTGGGGATGGCATGTAGTTAGCATCATGCGAGTGCTAGTGTGTTAGTGCAGTATTAGTTATGTACTGCTGTGTAACAAATGGCCACAAACCCTGTAACACATTACCACAAACTCAGTGGCTTCCAATAACACACATTTATCATTTTACAGTTTCTGTGAGTCAGGACCTCCATGTGGCTCAGCTGGGTCCTCTGCTTCTAGATCAATCACAGGCTTCAACCAAGGTGTTGGCCAGGATTGGGTCTCATCCGAAGGCTGCACTGGGGATGGATCTGCTTCCAAGGACCTCTGGTTGTTGGCAGCATTCAGTTCCTTGCAAACAGCTGGATTAAAGGGCCTCAGTTCCTAGTTGGCTGTTGGCCAGGGGCCACCTTATGTTCCTTCCAATATGGCAGCTTGCTTTGTCAAAGTCACTATAGAGAGAAAGTCTGCTAGCAACACTGAAACTAGAAACTTTTATAACCTAATTATGGAAGTGACATCCCCTTAACATTGAATTATTCCACTGCTCAGGAGAGGGGATTGTGCAAGGTTGTGACTAGCAGGAGGCAGAGAGCACTGGGGGCATTCTTAGAAGCTGTCTGCCACAGCTGTAGTGGGTGTTTTCATTCCTGGATGTAGGTGATGTAACCTCAGTCATCATTGCTCCCTCTTGGGGCCTGAGTTTTATGTATCAAAGCACCCAGAAGCCCCCTCTGTCATCAGTCCACTCTGGTTTTCACCCCCCTTTTAAAAAAAGATTTCATTTATTGATTTTAGAGAGAGAAGAGAGAGCGAGAAAGATGGGGGAGGGAGGAATGGGAAGCACCAACTCAGTTGCTTCTCATATGTGCCTTGACCAGGCAAGCCCAGAGTCTTGAACTGGCGACCTCCGCGCTCCAGGTTGATGATGCTCCCACAAGTCAGGTAACACTGGTTGGTTACCGTTGAGACCTTCCCATGTCCTAATCTGCAGGGTCCCCTCAACTTGGAGACTGAACTGCTCTGAGACAAGTATGGACCCGGGAATCTTTGGTTCAGCCTAGAACCCTCCTGAGGGTCCAGCAACCCCAGGTACCCGTGTGTCCTTCCACTCTTGAACAGTCTGTACTTGGGAGCTCCTCTATGTCCTCCTACATGTTGCCCTCAAAGGCACCCTCCTCCCTCTCTTCTTGAGCACAGCTGGTCTAATTTCTTCCATAAGGTCAGAATTTACTAAGAGACGAGAAAGACATGAACTTCAAATAACTTTTGTTTCCTCTGAGACAGGAGAGCACAACTTCTTATAATAAAGAGTGTTGTGTGAAAAGGATGAGTAAAGTTAAGGGCATCCAGGTGGGAGAGATCATCTGGGGCGCTGGGGGTGGGTCACAGAGGAGGTGAGAGGCTCCTGGGGCAGGAGATCGAGGGCAGGGCTGGAGGGGCGTGCCATGAAGGAGGACGAGCAAGGACACACCTGCGGGGGAGGTGGGCGGGGACAGCATGGCAGAGTCAGGGACTGAGAAAGAAGTGAGTGGGTTGAGAGGATAGTGAGCAATGAGGCTGGTCGAAATTTTAAAGCCATTTAAAGCAACAACAAGGATTATTTTTTGTGATTCTTTAGGTCAAGGGTTTGTCAGAACTCAGCTGGTTGGTTCTGCTGGTATTTCTCAGTTGGCTGCCTTATGGAGATAGCTGGACTGGGCTGGACATGAACAGTCCAGGGGCTTCACTCATGAGTTCCCGGTGGCCTCAAGGTGGTTGGACTTTCAAGAGACTGGATTTCAAGAGAGAGCATGGCAACAGAAGTTGCCTGTCTCTAAAGGGGGCTTCCAGGTTGGAAGGGGCTCAGATGCCAAGTTGGATGTGTAGAATTGATTCTGTTGGGCAGGCTATTGAAGGTCTTCAGGTAAGAAGCAGCAACACCGTATTGGTGTTTTACAAAGTAATTGCAGGAGAGAGGACAGCTCAGTGGGAAGGAAAGAGAGTCTAGGGACAGAAACCTTAGTGCTTATTTTACTCCACATGACAACTTTACTTTTTAACTTTTCTGAGCCCTATGCTGCTTAATATGTGAAATGAGATAATAAAAATCCCCATCTTATAAACCCTATGGGCCTTTTGTAAGGATTGAATATGGAAGTATTTGTAAAGTACTTTGTAAACCACAGTTGCCAAACTTAATTGTCAGGAATCAAATAATTGGGGCAGGCTTGATTTAAAGTGATAAATTTCAGCGAATGCTCAGTTTTCATGTCAGAGAGACAATAAGGAGTACTGAGGCCTGTGGCAAACTGGAGAGCTCCAGCCCCATTGGAAGGAAATGACCATTATTCAATAAAAGCCAGTGAATACCATGCAGATGTGGGACTAAGGGCTCGGTGTGGCTAAGTCTTCTGATTTTATGTGAAAAAGCAAAATTCCCTTTTTAAAAAAGATTTTATTTATTGATTTTAGAGAAAGGAGAGGAGAGGAGAGAGAAAGGGGATGGGGGAGGAGTGGGAAGCATCAACTTGTAGTTGCTTCTTCTATGTACCTTGATCAGGCAAGCCCAGGGTTTTGAACTGGCAACCTCAGCATTCCAAGTGGACACTTTATCCACTGCACCACCACAGGTCAGGTCAAAATTCCATTTTTATGTGTTAATCTTTTGACTTGTTGTTAACATATTTCTATCTTAAGATGTGCGTAGACCAAGAAAGTGATTTACATCTGTCTTGAGTCCTAGTGCTTAATGTAAGTATTTGTTAATAATAATTTTATCTGAGAGTCTTAAACCTGGAAGACAAGGTGAGCAAGAGAGAGGCCTGGAAAGAGGAAATGCAACGAGGTGGGGAGAGAAGCTGTGGAGCTGGGTTAGGACAGGAGTGTGAGAGCAGCTCGGGCAGACCCAGAAGCGTACCGGAAGAACCGCCCATAGGATGCACTCGCCCACTGACCAAGGCAGAGGTTCTTAGCACTTGCTGAGCCGGGGAGCCCTTTGCAGTCCTAGGAAACCAGGGATCCTTCTCAGAATTGTGTTTTTAGGTACATAAAATCAAACACAAAGGAGACTAATTAGAATGAAAATTAGTCATCAAAATATCTTTTTTTTTTTATTTTTTTTTATTTTATAATTTTATTTTTTTAATGGGGTGACATCAATAAATCAGGATACATATATTCAAAGATAACAAGTCCAGGTTATCTTGTCGTTCAATTATGTTGCATACCCACCACCCAAAGTCAGATTGTCCTCTGTCACCTTCTATCTTGTTTCCTTTGTGCCCCTCCCACCCCCTATCCCTCTCCCATTCCCCCCTCCCCCCCGTAACCACTACACTCTTATCAATGTCTCTTAGTTTCACTATTATGTCCCACCTACGTATGGAATAATACAGTTCCTGTTTTTTTCTGATTTACTTATTTCGCTTCGTATCATGTTATCAAGATCCCACCATTTTGCTGTAAATGTTCCGATGTCATCATTTCTTATGGCTGAGTAGTATTCCATAGTGTATATGTGCCACATCTTCTTTATCCAGTCATCTATTGATGGGCTTTTTGGTTGTTTCCATGTCCTGGCCACTGTGAACAATGCTGCAATAAACATGGGGCTGCATGTGTCTTTACGTATCAATGTTTCTGAGTTTTGGGGATATATACCCAGTAGAGGGATTGCTGGGTCATAAGGTAGTTCTATTTTCAGTTTTTTGAGGAACCACCATACTTTCTTCCATAATGGTTGTACTACTTTACATTCCCACTAACAGTGTATGAGGGTTCCTTTTTCTCCACAGCCTCTCCAACATTTGCTATTACCTGACTTGCTAATAACAGCTAATCGAACAGGTGTGAGGTGGTATCTCATTGCCGTTTTGATTTGCATTTCTCTAATAGCTAAAGAAGATGAGCATCTTTTCATATATCTGTTGGCCATTTGTATTTCTTCCTGGGAGAAGTGTCTATTCATATCCTCTTCCCATTTTTTTATTGGATTGTTTGTTTGTTTGTTGTTGAGTTTTATGAGTTCTTTGTATATTTTGGATATTAGGCCCTTATCTGAGCTGTTGTTTGAAAATATCATTTCCCATTTAGTTGGCTTTCTGTTTATTTTGTTATCAGTTTCCCTTGCTGAGCAAAAACTTCTTAGTCTGATGTAGTCCCATTCATTAATTTTTGCCTTCACTTCTCTTGCCATTGGAGTCAAATTCATAAAATGCTCTTTAAAACCCAGGTCCATGAGTTGAGTACCTATGTCTTCTTCTATGTACTTAATTGTTTCAGGTCTTATGTTTAGATCTTTGATCCATTTTGAGTTAATTTTAGTACAGGGGGACAAACTGTAGTCCAGTTTCATTCTTTTGCATGTGGCTTTCCAGTTTTCCCAGCACCATTTATTGAAGAGGCTTTCTTTTCTCCATTGTGTGTTGTTGGCCCCTTTATCAAAAATTATTTGACTATATATATGTGGTTTTATTTCTGGACTTTCTATTCTGTTCCATTGGTCTGAGTGTCTATTTTTCTGCCAATACCATGCTGTTTTGATTGTCGTGGCCCTATAATAGAGTTTGAAGTCAGGTATTGTTATGCCCCCAGCTTCATTCTTTTTCTTTAGGATTGCTTTGGCTATTCGGGGTTTTTTATAGTTCCATATAAATCTGATGATTTTTTGCTCTATTTCTTTAAAAAATGTCATTGGAATTTTGATGGGAATTGCATTAAATTTGTATATTGCTTTGGGTAATATAGCCATCTTGATTATATTTATTCTTCCTAGCCAAGAACAAGGTATATTCTTCCATCTCATTATATCTTTTTCGATTTCCCTTAACAATGGTTTATAGTTTTCATTATATAAGTCCTTTACATTCTTTGTTATGTTTATTCCTAAGTATTTTATTTTTTTTGTTGCAATCGTGAAGGGGATTATTCTTTTGAGTTCCTTCTCAGTTGTTTCATTGTTGGCATATAGAAAGGCTATTGACTTCTGTATGTTAATTTTGTATCCTGCGACATTACTGTATTGGCTTATTGTTTCTAGTAGTCTTTTTGTGGATTCTTTGGGGTTTTCGATGTATAGGATCATATCATCTGCAAAAAGTGATACCTTTACTTCTTCTTTTCCGATATGGATGCCTTTTATTTCTTTGTCTTGTCTGATTGCTCTGGCTAGAACCTCTAGTACCACATTAAATAAGAGTGGAGAGAGTGGACAACCCTGTCTTGTTCCTGATTTAAGGGGGAAAGCCTTCAGTTTAGTGCCATTTAATATGATGTTAGCTGATGGTTTATCATATATGGCCTTTATCATGTTGAGATATTTTCCTTCTATACCCATTTTGTTGAGAGTCTTAAACATAAAATTGTGTTGTATTTTATCGAAAGCCTTTTCTGCGTCTATTGATAAGATCATGTGGTTTTTGTTCTTTGTTTTGTTGATATGGTGTATTACATTAACCGTTTTACGTATGTTGAACCATCCTTGAGATTCTGGGATGAATCCTACTTGATCATGATGTATTATTTTTTTAATATGTTGTTGTATTCGATTTGCTAGTATTTTGTTTAGTATTTTAGCATCTGTATTCATTAGAGATATTGGTCTGTAGTTTTCTTTTTTTGTGCCATCCTTGCCTGGTTTTGGTATGAGGATTATGTTGGCCTCATAAAATGTGTTTGGAAGTATTGCTTCTTCTTCAATTTTTTGGAAGACTTTGAGTAGAATAGGAACCAAGTCTTCTTTGAATGTTTGATAAAATTCGCTGGTATAGCCGTCAGGGCCTGGACTTTTATTTTTGGGGAGGTTTTTAATGGTTTTTTCTATTTCTTCTCTACTGATAGGTCTGTTTAGGCTTTCTGCTTCTTCTTGACTCAGTCTAGGAAGGTTGTATTTTTCTAGAAATTTATCCATTTCTTCTAGGTTGTTGAATTTAGTGGCATAAAGTTTTTCATAGTATTCTACAATAATTCTTTGTATATCTACGGTGTCCGTGGTGATTTCTCCTCTTTCATTTTGGATTTTGTTTATATGAGTTCTTTCTCTTTTTTCCTTGGTAAGTCTTGCCAAGGGTTTGGCAATTTTGTTGATCTTTTCAAAGAACCAGCTCCTTGTTCTATTAATTTTTTCTATAGTTTTTCTGTTCTCTAATTCATTTATTTCTGCTCTGATTTTTATTATCTCCTTTCTTCGGCTGGTTTTGGGTTGTCTTTGTTCTTCTTTTTCTAGTTCATTAAGGTGGGAAGTTAAGTGGTTCACTTGGGCTCTCTCTTGTTTGTTCATATATGCCTGAAGCGATATGAACTTCCCTCTTATCACTGCTTTTGCTGCATCCCATAGATTCTGATATGTCGTATTGTCATTTTCATTAGTCTGTATATATCTTTTGATCTCTGCACTTATTTCTTCTTTGACCCATTCATTTTTTAAAAGTATGTTGTTTAGTTTCCACATTTTTGTGGGATTTTTTTCCTCTTTTTTGCAGTTGAATTCTAGTTTCAAGGCTTTATGATCAGAAAATATGCTTGGTACAACTTCAATTTTTCTGAATTTGCTGATATTGTTTTTGTGGCCCAACATATGGTCAATTCTTGAGAATGATCCATGTACACTGGAGAAAAATGTATACTCAGTCACTTTGGGATGAAATGTCCTGTAGATGTCTATCATATCCAGGTGCTCTAGTGTTTTGTTTAAGGCCACTATGTCTTTGTTGATTCTCTGTTTGGATGACCGATCTAGAGCCGTCAGCGGTGTATTGAGGTCTCCAAGTATGATTGTATTTTTGTCAGTTTTTGTTTTAAGATCAATAAGTAGCTGTCTTATATATTTTGGTGCTCCTTGGTTTGGTGCATATATATTAAGAATTGTTATGTCTTCTTGATTCAGTGTCCCCTTAGCCATTATGAAATGGCCATTTTTGTCTCTAAGTACTTTTCCTGTCTTGTAGTCAGCATTATCCGATATGAGTATTGCTACACCTGCTTTTTTTTGGATGTTATTTGCTTGGAGTATTGTTTTCCAGCCTTTCACTTTGAATTTGTTTTTAGCCTTGTTACTTAGATGAGTTTCCTGTAGGCAGCATACAGTTGGATTTTCTTTTTTAATCCATTCTGCTACTCTGTGCCTTTTTATTGGTGAGTTTAATCCATTTACATTTAGTGTAATTATTGATACTTGTGAGTTCCCTATTGCCATTTTATATCTTGCTTTCTGTTAGTTTTGTGTCTTGTTTGATCCTTCTCTTTCGTTTTTCTATCTTTTGTTTTTATTTGGTTGTATTCCATACATCTTTCCTCTGTTGCTATCTTTTTTATCTCATGTGCTTCTGTGGTGGTTTTTTCAATGGTGGTTACCTTTGAGTAATGAAAAGGGTCCCTACCCTGTTCATTGTAGCGAACTATTTTGTGAGTACTTTTGCACTCCATCGTCCTTTGCTACTGTTAATCTCCGTCTTCTCCCCCTCTTTCTTTTTGTTGTTGTCACAGTTTAAATTTGGTTTTATTGTGTTCTTCTTGGAGCTTTTACTTGTGGCTCTGTTTTTTTTTTGTTCTTTGTATCTGATTGGAGAACCCCCTTTAGTAATTCCTGGAGTGGGGGTTTTCTGATGATAAATTCCCTCATCTTTTCTGTATCTGTGAATGTTTTTATTTCTCCTTCGTATTTGAAGGATAGCTTTGATGGGTATAGTATTCGTGGCTGAAAGTTCCTCTCTTTCAGGACTTTAAATATTGGGGTCCACTCTCTTCTAGCTTGTAGAGTTTCTGCTGAGAAATCTGATGATAATCTAATGGGCCTTCCTTTATATGTTGTATTCTTCTTTTCCCTGGCTGCCTTGAGAATTTTTTCTTTGCTGTTGGTTTGTGTCAATTTCATTATGATATGCCTTGGAGTAGGTTTGTTGGGGTTAAGAAAACTTGGAGTTCTGTTTGCTTCTTGAACTTGAGGCTTTAGTTCTTTCCACAGGCTTGGGAAGTTCTCATCAATTATTTGTTTAAGTATGTTCTCCATTCCATTTTCTCTCTCTTCTCCCTCTGATATACCTATTATTCTTATGTTATTCTTTTTGATGGAGTCAGATAATTCTTGTAGGGCTATCTCATTTTTTTTAATTTTTGAGTCTCTTTCTTCTTCTCTCTGTTGTGCCTCAAGTTGCTTGTCTTCTATTTCACTAATCCTCTCTTCTATCTGACCTGTTCTATTAGCTAAGCTTGTTACTTCGTTTTTCAGCTCGTGAATTGAGTTTTTCATCTCTGTTTGATTTGTTTTTATAGTTTCAATTTCCTTGGACATATATTCTTTGTGTTCATGGAGTTGTTTTCTGAGCTCCCTATATTGCCTTTCTGTGTTTTCTTGTATATCTCGGAGGATTTTTAGGATTTCTATCTTGAATTCTCTGTCATTTAGCTCCAAGGTTTCCGATATATTAAATTTTTTCTCCATAGATTTTTCCTCATCTAGCTGTGTTACCTCTCTTTCTTTTGTATCCATGATATTCGATTTTCTCTTCCTTAATGGCATCTGAGGGTGGTTTTGTTGATAGTATTAATGAGATTTAATAAAGAATAAAAAGTTAAAAAAAATAAAAAAATAACAAATCGAAAAGAGTTGTTTTTTTTTAAAAAAATTAATAATGAAATAAAGAAAAATAAAATAAAATAAAAATTTTTAAAAAAAGGAAATTATTCCCCCCCTCTTTTTTTCCTCTCCTCTCCTCTCCCCTCTTTCTTGAGAAAATCTTGTGGTGGACTGTGAGTTATAACAAACAATGCCTGTGATGGATGGCCTGAATTGGGGAAAAGTAATAAAGGGGCAAAAAAGAGAGAAAGAAAAAAAAAAAAAAAAAAAAAAAAAAAAAAGAGTGTATGGACCCACAAAAAGCAAATAAGGAAAAAATTTGGGTCAAGAATAAAATGATTTGCTTTTAGGTGTTGGTTTTCTAAGAGTTATGATGAGAGGAATAAGAGGAAAATGGAAAAATGGGGGGACAAATTAAAAACTTACTATTGTATTTAGTGGAACAAGAACTAGATAATATGGAGAGCCAGGGATGGGAGCACTGCTAGTGAGTTAAAAAAGGTGAAGTAAAAACCCCCCAAAATGCCACAAACATAGGTTTGAGTCCCAGATAAGATAATTTGTTTGTTATTGAGGTTTGAATGAGAGGAGATGTAAAGGAGAAAGGAAGAAACTAATATAGAGGGAGAAAAGAAAGAGAGAGAGAAAAAAAGAGGGAACCACTAAAAGAAGAAAGAAGAAAGGAGAGAGAGAGAGAGAGAGTTAAAGGTTTTGGAGTGCAACCCTCATAGAGAGAAAGGAAGAGAAGAGAAATGATAATGGGAGATGTAACACTTATGGGTAGTGTAGTTCAGGGAGAGGAGAGAGTAAGACCGGTAGAGAGTTAATCGGCCAAATTGGAGGAGGAAAAAAAAGTCTCAAGAATGAAGATAATAGAAACAAACGAACAAATATAATAAAATGGGATAGGTTATAAAGTCTGCAGATTATTCTTGATTTTGAGAGGTTATCTTCTTGCTTTTTCTTTTCTCTCCCTCTTCCTGGTCGGTGACTCTGTACCCCGGGTTCTGCCCCTTTGGCACGCTCAGGTAGAGGTTTGCAGTTGATAAGTCTCTATGGCAATGTCATGTATTGTGCTTTATTCTCGTTGGGAGTCGAGGCTCATTAGCATTTATAGGCTCCGACAGTGAGAGAGTCCGTGTTCCTGGAGCCTTTCTCCTAGTCTTTCCTTCCTCAATTAGTAGCCTGATAGTCCAGGTATGGGGTTGCTGCTGCCTCTGCCTGGATAGTAAGAGGCTCAAATTGCTGGCAACTCCCCACTCTATTTCCACTCAGCACAGGGCTGTGGGTAAGGCTCAGTCAGTCAGAGCTGCTAGCATAATCAGGCGGGCTTTCCGCCCACTCGAAGACCTCTGGCTCTGCCACTCTATCCGGTAACACAAGCGGGCGCCCACTTCCGGGGCGCTTGGAGGAAACTCTCACTCACTGTCTGCAACCAGGATATCCGGCCAGCAGTCTCACGCTCTGAGTGAAACCCCCAACCGCAGGGAAAAGTTGCAGCGTTGGAATTGAGTCTCGCTCCGTCCCCGTGTGCGGCTTTTGCAAGGCGCTGGGGCGGCCCGAGATTCCGCTTTGGCCCACACAAAGGCCCCTGACTCTGCCCCTCTGTGCGATAACACGGGCGCGCACTGCCGAGGCACTCGGAGGAATCGCTCACTCCTTATCTGCGCGCGCAAACCAGGATATGAGGCCGGCCGCGTTTCGCTCTGAGTGAAACAGCCTCCAGCACGGAAAATCTCCACCGTTGGGATTAGTTCTCACTCCCTCCCGTGCGTGGCTTTCCCAGGGCGCTGGGGCTGCCCAGAGACTCTGCCCTCAGCCCACAGAAAGGCCTCTGACCCTGCCTCTCCGTGGGGCAACACGGGTACCCACTTCCGCGGCTTAGGAAGAAATCTCTCTTCCACTAACTGCGCACCGACCAGGAGACCGGGTAAAATGGCCGCTCCGCTTGTCTTTCTTTGTTTGGGTTTGGCGCGAGTGTTAGCTTGTATTGCCCGGGTTGCCACAGGATCAGATTTTCCTCGGCTTGGATCTCTGAGCCACAGCCTGGTTCGGCCGTTTTTGCTGCGGCGGCCTGGATCTATTCACCCCCTTTGCCCGCCTCAGTTTCTATATTCACAGTTACCAGAAAAAGCCGCCCTGTTTAGGTTAGTGAGGAAGGCGGAGCATTTCTTACTCCCTATTTCCTTCGGGGTTTGGTTATATATTTAGCCAATTTTTCACTCAATCATACCTTTGGGTGTATTGCGAAGAATCTGGAAGCTCCAAGTATAGGTTTTTCTGTTTCTGGTTGAAGATCTTGTTGAGTTTTGGGGGAGATTTATCGGTATCGCTTCCTACTCCGCCATTACTCTGACGTCATCAGTCATCAAAATATCTTTAGCAACAGATTTGTAACTAATAAGCGTGCTTCTTTAATAACAGGTAGAAAGCAAGATCTAGTGACAGGCTTAAAATTTTTAAGGTGTTAATGAGAGTCAGTGTTATTTTCGGTAACTGTAATGTGACATACAAAACCTCTGTCGAAGACCAAGCACTGTGAACACTGTTAATACTGCTACAGTCCATTGCCTCCATTCATAATTTCAGCTAAAGGTAGTGAAAACGAACATGTGATTTTTTTCCCCAGCCCAAGTCACACACACCCTGAATTAAAAACAAATTAAGGACTGCCTGACCTGTGGTGTCGCAGTGGATAAAGCATTTACCTGAAATACTGAGGTCGAGGATTCAAAACTGCAGGTTTGCTGAGTCAAGGCACGAGCAACTACTATGAGTTGATGCTTCCTGCTACTCTCCCACCCCCTTTCTCTCTGTCTTCTCCTGTTTCTAAAATCAATAAGAAACATTTTTTTTCTTTTTTTCATTAAGTGAGAGGCAGGAGGCAGAGACAGACTCCCTTACGTGCCCTGACCAGGATCCACCTGGCAAGCTCTCTAGGGGGCGATGCTCTGCCAGTCTGGACCACTGCTTTGTTGCTCAGCAACCAAGCTATTTTAGTACCTGAGACTAGGCCATGGAGCCATCCTCAGCACCTGGAGCCATGGCTGCAGGAGGGGAGGAGAGAAAGAGAGATAGAGTGAGAGAGAAGTAGGGGGAGAGGGGTGGAGAAGCAGATGGTCACTTCTCCAGTGTGCCCTGATTAGGAATCAAACCCAGGACATCCACAAACTGGGCTGACACTCTACCTACCACTGAGCAAACCAGCCAGGGCCATAAAATGTTTTTTAAAAAATTGATTCTTTAAAAGCCTGACCAGGTGTTGGTGCAGTGGACAGAGCGTTGGCCTGGGATGCAGAGGACCCAGGTTCAAAACTCTGAGGTTGCTAGCTTGAGCAGGGGCTCATCTGGCTTGAGTGCAGGCTCACCAGCTTGAGCGCAGGGTCGCTGGCTTAAGTGTGGGATCATATACATGACCCCATGATTGCTGACTTGAGCCCAAAAGTCGCTGGCTTAAAGCCCAAGGCTGCTGTTTTAAGCCCAAGGTCTCCGGCTTGAGGAAGAGGCACCCACTCTGCTGTAGCCCCTTGGTCAAGACACATATGAGAAAGCAGTCAATGAACAACTCATAGTTGCGGATTACAATCAATCTGCAACTATGAGTTGATGCTTCTCATTTCTCTTCCTTCCTGTCTCTCTGTCCCTGTCTGTCCCTCTCACTGTTTCTTTGTCTCTCTTGCAAAAAAACCAAAAAAAACAAAACCCCCCAAAATAAGTGCCACTTAATCCAGGGAATGAAAGAAGAGGTGATTCAAAAGGAATTCTGGGATTTCTAGTCTGGGGAGGGTCAAAGTGGAATTACCCAGGAAGCTGTAAGACATGAGAGGATAGAGCAGAGGGGAGAGAAAGCAGGTAAAAATGGAGCTGGGGGGTATTGTGAGAACTAGAGAAGAATAGCTAAGCCTGCTGGAACCCAAGTGCCTCGGTTCAAATTGTGATTCAACTTTTAACAGCTTTGTGATTGTAGTGACTTCAACAGCACCCCACTTCTGGCGCCAAGTCCACACTTTGTTGGATTATATATCAGTTACTGGACCAACCCTTTGTGCCTCCGTTGACCCAACTATGAAATGGCAATGACAATTGCATTACCTACCTCCCAGAGGTATTATCAGGAATAGATGAGTCAATTAATGTATGCAAAGCACTTCGGACAGTACTTGGCACATAGTAAGTGCTACAGAGACATAGCCATCATTATAGAATTGATGGAAGTCAATGAAGTTCATTCATTAATCATTCCTTCAACATATACTCATTCAATACGATGAGTCAGAGAACAAATCAGACACTTTACTTTTGGGGCTTAAATTTTATAAGGAGAGACAAATAATGCACAAATAAATGGATAGTGGAGCAATTGTGTGTAGTGTTAAGTGACAATAAAACAGGGTGATGGACTAAAGTGAACGGGACAGGAGCATCTTAGAAAAGGTGGTCAGGAATGGCCCATCTGGTAAACTGACATGAGTGTTGAGTCCTGAATGAAGGGGATAAGCCACCTGTTCACAGTTCTAATAGAAGTTTCAGACAGAGAAAACAGGCAAGTGCAAAGGCCCTGAGGCAAGAGTGTGCCTAATGTGTTTGAGAACAGGCAAGGCAGCCAATGTGGCTGGATCAAAGTGAGTAGTGGGAAATGATATTGGAGAAGTTTGTGGGGGCAGCCCCTCTATTATGTATCAGGGATATAAGCATGAATATGTCCTTGTATGTGTCCTCCATGAGTTCAAAGACAGTTATAGACTGTTCCAATGAGGTAGATGCTTTAAGAGAGGTATAATTGAGGGATTAGCAATACCTTTATAAAAGACTCAGGAACCAAGGCCAAAAGATAGGCAAGAAATCACTTAAGAACAAACAGGAAAGAATAGACATGGTCCTTGCTCCTAGCTGGAACCAGCTAAAGAAATTACAATTAGACCAGGAAAAGGGACAATGATGTTTTGAGAAGATCCAACCAATAGATAAGGTAGAAAAAGTTTAGGAAGAAATCAGGCATTGACCAACTGGGGTGAGCAATGGCTCAAAGTCAGATGACTGTCATGTGGGGTGAGAGGGAGATGAATGAGCAGCACAACTATTGTCCTAATCACTGGGGGTCAGGATATGAGAGTCATGCTTTGACTCATCTCTCTTTCAATACTGGAAACTTGTGTGTCATTGAGCATTTTATGTTCTTGCTTTGGAATGCCTTGCTTGTCCACCATTGGTAGGTCTCTAAAAACCCCACTTCTGATACCAAGTTCCAGACATCATCAGCCTATATGCTGATGACTGCACTAACCTCTTTGTTCTGTTCTCATACAGTTGCCCCCCTCTTCCACGTATCAATTCCATTCTTCAACATGCTGCCATTTGCATGCTGCTGACCCTTCTCATTTGAGTTTTCATCACACATTTACTCTGCTCATATGTTGTTCTGAGCATTGGGGTAGGGGTTGGATAGCAATTGTTCCACTTATCAAACTATTGTGCAGAGTCACAGTAAGTGGACGGGGTTCTTACCCCTTAGGAGTTGGCAGTCTAAAGGAAGAGCAATTAGGAAGGCAGTGATTGCCATAGTCACTGGTGATGTTCACCACTGGTAATATTCACTACCAGTGATATTTCTGGCTTTCTGCTTCCTCTGTTTTGAGAAGTGGTGTGGGCATACAACTTGCTTTCAATATAAGGTGAATGGAAGCGACTTGAATTGTTTCTAGGTGGGAGTTTAAAAAGCAAATGTGTGACATGCCACATTTCCTTCTTCCTGCTGTGACAGTATGGACTTCTGTCATCCTGGGTCCAAGTCAGAGCCTCCTGTTGCACATGTTGGACAGGCAGCAGGAGCAAGAAATAAATATTTGTCTCATTAAGCCCTAAGGATTTGGGGTGTTACAGCAGAAAATTGGCCATCCTCTGATCAGGGGATCTGTGACTTCCTCAGACACTGCGCTGGTTTCTCTTTACACGCATGATCATATTCTTGTCCCCCACCTTCTAATTCCTTTTCAAATCCTGTGATTCTTAAAAATAGCTTCAGTAAATCCTTCTTTAAACTTTTATAACATTTATAGTCCCTGTGTCACTGTTTAACACTTAACCATTGGCTGTGGTGGATATTTTGCTGTGGTTTTATAGGTTAGGCTTATTTCACTATATGGTCTGAATTGTGTGTCGTCGTCCACCCCCATTCCAATTCAGACAGTGAAGTCCTAACCCTGAACACCTCAGAATGTGATGTGTTTGGAGATTGGGCCTTTCAAGATGCTATAAAGGTAAAATGGAAGTCATATGGGTGGGCCCTAATCCAGTAATTGATGTCCTTATAAAAAGTGGAGATTAGGACACACACAATGGGATGATCATGTCAAGACACAGAGAGCAGGTGACCATTTACAAACCCAGGAGAGAGATCTCAGGCACCTTCATCTCAGACAACTAGCCTCAGGAACTGAGGGGAAATGAATGTTGTTTAAACCTTCTAGTCCGTGGGATTCTGTTATGGTGGCTCTAGCAAACTAAGACTTTTACCGTACGGACTATGAACTTCTTGAATGCTGGGCCTTTGCACTTTCTGTTCCCTCTTTTTGAAATGCTCTTCTCCCAGATATCTTGATGGCTCGTCCCTCACCTTCTTCAGGGCTTTACTCAAATGTCACATTTTTAGTGAGGCCTTTCTGACTGCCCTGTCTATAATTAGAGCCCACACACATTTCCTATTCCTTATTCCTTTAAAAAAATACTATCCTTAGCACCTAACCCAGTCTAACACAGTATACATGTTACTTATTTATCCTGCTTATTGTTTCTCTCCACCCACCTTTTAGAACATCAGCCCTCCATGGGCAGAAATTTGGTCTACTGTATCCCAACGTCTAAAACAATGCCAGGAGTCAATAGGTATTCAGCAAATATCTTAGGATGAACGAACAGATAGATGAATAATCAATGAGAACTTTTATGGAACTTCTTTTGAATCCCTCACATTGCCTTGTGCAGTGCAAAGCATATAGTAATTACTTAATAAACAGGCTGATTACATGTGTGGTATCATTTCTTCATGGAAATGTAGATTTTTTTTGAACAAAGATTAAAATTTTTTTTTAAATATTTCATTTATTGCTTTTACAGAAAAAAGGAAAGAGAATGGGGTGGGGAATGAGAAGTATCGACTCATAGATGCTTTGCTTTAGTTTTTCATTGCTTGCTTGTCATATGTGCCTTGACGGGGCAAGCTCAGGATTTCCAACTGGTGACCTTGGTCTTCCAAGTCAATGCTCTACCCACTGTGTCACCACAGGCCAGTCAAGCAAAGACTTTTATTTGGAATTTTCAGCACAGACTTGCTAATGTAAGTTGTGATGAAGGAGGCATAGTATGTAAGCTGGTAACATGAAGAGTCTGAAAAATATGGACACAGAGATAGATACAAGGCAAGATGGCGATGGAGTAGGCGGACGTACCAACTTCCATCTCCCAGAACCAAAGTGGATTACAACTTAATTTTAAGAGCAATCATCTGGAAAAACCAACTTTGGACTAAACTAAGAGGACTCTTTAATCAAGGATCACTGAAGAAGCCACACTAAGACTGGTAGGAAAAGAGGAAATGCAGAGAAGGCTGCCCAGCTCCTGGGAGTGAGTGGCAGCCTAGAGGGACTTGCGTGGTGGGAAGTGAGTTTAGCAGAGAGGGCAGGGTCCTGGGCCCCAGGAACAAAGCCCCAGCCTGCAGCCCCAGAGCCTAGAAGAGGCGTATGGACAGTATTTAGCTGCAAAACAAGCCAGGATACCGTTTGCAAGAAAGAGACAGATTTCTCTGACCCAGGATTCTTCTTAAAGAGACCACGCAGAAAACCTCTATTACAACCACTCACCTGGGGCTTCAGGGAATGGGAAGAGCTGAGAAGACCATAGTAGCAGGAAGAGAGTGTAATCTAGGAGGCACAGGGAGAAACACTTTAAGGGACAGCCACCCTAACCCCTGGGCTGAGTCACTCCTCAAATCTAAAGTGAATATTTTTCCTGGAATAGGAATACAAACAAAGGGAAGCAGGTCACCAGCCAAACAGAAGCTCTTCTGCTGCAGTCAGAGCAAAGAATCACTTAGAAGCAGGGAGCCATCGGGGATACAGTATTGAGTGCTAAGGTCTGAGCTGCATAGCTGAGTGCTTGCCGGAGGGTGGGCGGGCGGGTGGCAGAAAGACGTAGAAGCGCAGTCCTGTCAACAGGGGCAGAAACCAGGGGCTGGCGGTGGCTGCAACCCCAGGTGCGAGCACAGTCCTGCCCATGGGGGCAGAAGCCAGGGCCAGCGGCAACTGAAGCCCAGCATGAGCGCAGTCCAGCCCTGTGGAGGTGAAGACCAAGGGCAGCTGCTGCGGTGGAAGGGGTGCACGAAAGCGGTCCAACCTGTGGCTGTGGGCCAGGTGTGCAAAAGCAGTCTTGCCTACAGTCCTGCCCACAGGGGCAAGGAAAAAGTTGGGGAACTGGCTGAGACTTGCGTCTGGGCACAGGAGCACAGCCCAGCCCATGGGCCGAGGCTAGTGGCCCCAGCAAGCTCGCAATCCTGCCCACAGGGGTGAGACAAAGGCCAGGGGCCAGCCAAGGCTTGCAGTCCAGATGCAGGAGCACAGTACTGCCTGTGGGGGCAGGGGGCTGACCAGGCTTGCAGCCCAAACATGTGAATGAAGTCCCACCCAAGGGGGAGGGGAGAAGGCCAGGCTAGTCAGGGCTTGCAGCCCAGGCACACGAGTGTAGTCCCACCCTTGGGGGAGGTGTGGAGGCTTGGCCAGCCAAGCTTGCAGCTCAAGCATGCAAACACAGTCCCACTCATGGAAGCGAGGCAGAAACTGCAATGACCACCGCAGCGGAATAGTGCCGGCAACACCCATACTGGAATGTCCAAAGTGGTGGCAGAAGGTATGGTGAGCCTACAGACAGACCACACCTAAGGAACACAGAGGCCACACCCATTGGACTGCTGTGGCCACACCCTTCTTATACAGAGACAAAATGGGCAGGCAGAGAAATGCAACCCAAATGAATCAACAAGAGAAATCCCCAGAAAAAGATTTGAATGAGATGGAAATAACCAAATTACCCAATGCAGAGTTTAAAATCATGATTGTTAGGATGCTCAAAGATCTTAGAGCAACAATGGATGGACATAACGAGCACCTAAATAAAGAGATAGCAAGTATTAAAAAGGACATTGAAATAATAAAGAATCAGTCAGAAGTGACAATACAATATCAGAAATGAAGACCACACGGGAAGGACTTAAAAGCAGGATGGATGATGCTGAGGATTGAATCAGCAGGTTAGAGGACAAGATAAATAAAAGCATAGAAACAGAGCAGCAAAAAGAAAAAAGAATCAAAATGTCTGAGGAAACTCCAAGAGAGCTCTGTGGAAACATGAAGAGAAATAACATCCACATCAAAGGGGTTTCTGAAGGAGAAGAGAAAGAACAAGGGATAGAGAATCTGGCTGAAGAAATCATAGCTGAAAACTTCCCTAAATTGATGAAGGAAAATTCACATAAGTTCAAGAAGCACAGAGAGTTCAATTAAGGATGAACCCAAAAAGGCCAACACAAAGACAAATCATAATTAAAATACAAAAATTAAGAGATAAAGAAAGAATACTAAAGCTGTAATGTGGACAAGTCCTGCCGGGGGTGAGGACAACGGAGACACAAAGACCCGACTCCGGGAACCAGGTTCAGTGACACAGATCCACTTTATTCAGGAAGTAAGGTAGCTTATATACATGGGTTCAGCCTATAGGGTGTTACAGCGTGTCCTTCATACCAATGGCTGGAAAGATCAGGGAGCTGCATGGTTGGCGCTAAGTCACTTCCTTATAGCGGGCGAGCTTCCTTCCTGGGTATGTCCAGGAGGCTTCTGGGAGCTGGAGTATTCTCACAGCATTGCATCACCCACAGCTGCTAGGAATGTGCTCTGCGCTCCACCCACATCTCCCCCTTCTCTTTTAATTAAGATCATTTGGACTTGATGAATGACAGCTTGCTGCTGTTGTAGCTTCTGAATGCTACACATTATGCAATGGAACCCTAGTAGAACTAAAACAACTATAATACCTATTATACTACATGCTAATAGATTAGCTGGATTAAACAATGAGGCAAGCTTCTGTAATTTTTGACTAGTTAGGAAATAGAATGGGGGTCTTAAATAGGGGACTCCTCCTAGGGGTCCGGATGTCATTTTCCTCCCATTGTGTTACAGAGACCTTCTAGGTGCCATAAAACACAGTTCCATTTTGATTGTAAAAAATGGGTGTAGGTCAATGCACGCCCCCTTCCCACAAAGTTCCCAGCGTCCAAACACAGAATGGATGGCTTGCCGTGGGCTGTGTACTGCATATGGTTGCAAGGCACATTACACAAATTACAACAACATTACAAATCATATGATTTCAACAATTACAAAGGTACATTTCACCAGTCTCTGAGCACTTTGCCAAAAGTGCAAAATGTCCTCAGCCTTGTTTCTAGCCATGGGAAAAGCATCCTGGGGTGGGGGAAGGGCCTCCAGCAAAGCCGTCCCCCAACCCCCACCCCTATCAAGATATTTTACATTGTCCAAAATCCGTAAGTCCATCCAACAAAGGAGCCAGTGCTCACTCAGGTCATAGTCCAGGAAATCAGTCCATGCACATGAGGCCTCAGCCACCCCCCTCATCCCTGCCATCCTGGCAGGTCTTACACTGTCCCAAAGAGGAGCACGTAGCAATGGCAGTCAGCATTTCCATCTCTGCTCTGGAGAGCATGATGGCCTCCACCCCTATGCCCAAAATGTCAGTGAACCCACCAGCAGCTTAGGAGACACTCCCTGCTGTTCCAGTGGCCACTCAGCAATGCAAATCTGGCTCCCATTCATCCTCCTCCGCAGCCGCTGCTGTTTACCTTCTGGAGTCTGCGAATCACAATGCTGGCCCAATTCTCCTCATCCTCCAAAGATGAACTGAAAACACCAGCTTGTGCTGCCAGGCTTGAGCCCCAGGCTGCCGCCGCCTGCATCTGGGAGTCAGCAGTTACTATAGCACACATAAGCAAGAACAGAGCACCAGGGCCTGGGGGCCTGTCAGGGGCAATTCTCTGGGCCCACCCTGCCAAAGCCTCCACATCCCCCCAGGTGATGGGGCATGCATACCGGCCATGAGGTCTTCTTCTAGAGTGCTGAGGACCTCTTCCCCTCAGGCATAGTCGGTGTGGAGAAGGCCAGGGCTGTGGCTTTGGGTGGGTGAAGACTGACCACTAGGTGGGTGCCCAAGAAACCCTGTCAAGCAGGTTAGGGGATTCCTGAGATCCAAATTGGCTGAAAAACACAAGCATAACCTCTCTCTTGCATTAGAAAATGGTGTGATCCCTGCCACTGTGCCATGGCCGGGTCCTTCCAGCATCATTTCAGAGAGAGGGGCGGGGGAGAGAGAGAGCAAGAGGTACAGAAAAATAGACAAGACAGACAGACAGAAAGAAAAAAAGACACATGGGGGCGTATAGGCTGGCCCATGGGTCTGCAGCAGGAACATGTGTTGGAGAAAATGGCGTCTAAGAGGCTGGGTGGGGCACTGATCCCCGGCAGGGAATGCAGAAGTAGCGACTTCTGCTTTTTCCAGCCGCAGAGTTGATGGTGCACTTAGCAATTCGGTTGGTTTTGTTTCTGCATGCTCAGCCGCGATTTTGTCAAACTCAAAGGCTAAACTACTTTCCTCCTCAGTGGAGGGGGGTGAATAGGGAGGTAGGGGCTCCCCAGAGAGAGGGGTAGCCTGTAATATTTTTGGCACCGGCAAAGGGTCCCCAGCAGGAGCACTGGTCAGGCAGGCATGTATCGCTAGCAGGGCAGGAATGAGGCCGAGAGGGAAGGTTTGTCCTCCATGTACTTCGGCCTAATGAATGTGCCAGAAAGCTCGGGCCCAAGTATCTGGGTCCCAGAGGGGTGCATCCCTAATCCAGAGATTGAAACCAGAGAGAATCTCCCAGTAAGTACAGAGATTCTTTTCACTAACTTTAACTTGCCTGCTCTGCAATAGGGCGTGCAGGGCTGGAGCCTGCGGGGCTCAAGAGTGGGGGAGAAGGTTTCCCACTGCAGAGGTTCGCTCACCCATCCCTTGGATGCTGGTTAGGCCCCTGCCCGATGTTGGGTGCCAGTTGTGGACGAGTCTTGCCAGGGGTGAGGACGACGGAGACACAAAAACCCAACTCCGGGAACCAGGTTCAGTGACACAGATCCACTTTATTCAGGAAGTAAGCTAGCTTATATACATGGGTTCAGCCTATAGGGTGTTACAGCGTGTCCTTCATAGCCAATGGCTGAAAAGATCAGGGAACTGCATGGTTGGCGCTAAGTCACTTCCTTATAGCGGGCGAGCTTCCTTCCTGGGTATGCCCAGGAGGCTTCTGGGAGCTGGAGTATTCTCACAGCATTGCATCAGCTGCAGCTACTAGGAATGTGCTCTGCGCTCCACCCACACTGTAAGAGAAAAGCAGTCTATTACCTACAGAGGAACCCCCATAAGGATGACATCTGACTTCTCAACAGAACATTAGAGGCCAGAAGGGAATGACAAGAAATATTCAAAGTAATGAATAACAATAGCCTACAACTAAGACTTCTCTATCCAACAAAGCTATCATTTAAAATTGAAGGAGAAATAAAAAGCTTCCCAGACAAACAAAAACAAAAACAAAAACAAAAAACAACTCAAGGAATTCATTACAACCAAACCAATGCTACAAGAAATGTTAAGGAGTCTGCTGTAAACAGAACAAAGGGGGGATAAAAAGGTAGTAAAAGAAGGCTGTAGATTTAAAGAATAAAATGGCAATAAACAACTACATATCAATAATAACCTTAAATGTAAATGAATTAAATGCTCCAATCAAAAGACATAGGGTAGCTGAATGGGTAAGAAAACAGGACCTGTACATATGCTGTCTACAAGAGACACACCTCAAAACAAAAGAGACTGAAAGTAAAGGGTTAGAAAAAAATATTTCATGCAAATGGAATGAAAAAAAGCTGGGGTAGCAATACTTATATCAGACAAAATAGACTTTAAAATAAAGGCTATTGTAAGGAATAAAGAAGGTCACTACATAATGATAAAGGGAGCAATCCAACAGGAAGATATAACCATTATAAATATCTATGCACCTAATATAGGAATACCTAAATATATAAAGCAGATTTTGATGGGCATAAGGGGCAAGATCAACAGCAATACTATAATAGTAGGGGATTTCAATACCCCACTAACATCACTGGATAGATCCTCAAGAAAGAAAATTAACAAAGAAACAGCAGACTTTTATTTATTTATTTATTTATTATTATTATTATTATTTTGTATTTTTCTGAAGCTAGAAACGGGGAGAGACAGTCAGACTCCCGCATGCGCCTGACTGGGATCCACCCGGCACGCCTACCAGGAGGCGATGCTCTGCCCCTCCTGGGCATTGCTCTGCCGTGACCAGAGCCACTTTAGTGCCTGGGGCAGAGGCCAAGGAGCCATCCCCAGCGCCCGGGCCATCTTTGCTCCAATGGAGCCTCGGCTGCGGGAGGGGAAGAGAAAAACAGAGAGGAAGGAGAGGGGGAGGGGTGGAGAAGCAGATAGGCACTTCTCCTGTGTGCCCTGGCTGGGAATCGAACCCAGGACTTCTGCACGCCAGGCCGATGCTCTACCACTGAGCCAACCTGCCAGGGCCAACAGCAGACTTTTAACAAAGAAACAGCAGACTTAAAGAACACACTAGATCAACTGGATTTAATAGATATCTTCAGAACCTTTCACCCTAAAGCAGCAGAATATACATTCTTTTCAAGTGACCATGATACATTCTCTATGATAGACCACATGCTAGGACACAAAACGAGTCTCAACAAATTTAAGATTGAAATCATACCAAGCATTTTCTTGGATCACAATGGCATGAAACTAGAAACCAACTACAATAGAAAAACTGAAAAACACTCAAACACTTGGGAACTAAACAGCATGTTATTAAATAACAAATGGGTTAACAATGAGATCAAGGAAGAAATAAAAAATTTCCATGAAACAAATGAAAACGAACATACAACAACTCAAAAGTTATGGGACACAGTAAAAGCAGTACTGAGAGGGAAGTTCATAATATTACAGGCATACCTTAAGAAGCTAGAAAAGGCTCAAATAAACAACTTAACCCTGCATCTAAAAGAACTAGAAAAAGAACAGCAAGTAAAACCCAGAGGAAGTAGAAGGAAGGAAATAATAAAGATCAGATGGAAATAAATGACACAGAGGCTAAAAAAACAGTACAGAGGATCAATGAAACTAAGATCTGTTTCTTTGAAAGGTAAACAAGATTGATGAACCTTTAACCAGACACACCAAGAAAAAAGAGAAGACTCAAATAAATAAAATTAGAAATGAGAGAAAAGAAGTAACAACTGACACAGCAGAAATACAAAGGATTGTAAGAAAATACTATGAAGAACTGTATGCCATAAAATTAGATAACCTAGGCTAAATGAACAAATTCCTCAAAACATATAATCTTTCAAAGATCAATATAGAAGAATCAGAAAACCTAAACAGACCAATTTCACCAAATGAGATTGAAACAGTTATCAAAAAACTCCCAACAAACAAAAGTCCTGGGCCAGATGGCTTTACAGGCAAATTTTACCAAATATTCAGAGAACTGACTCCTATCCTTTTCAAGCTATTTCAAAAAATTCAAGAGGAGGGAAGACTTCCAAGCTCCTTTTATGAGGCGAGCATAATACTGATTCCAAAACCAGACAAAGACACTACAAAGAAAGAACACTATAGAACAATATCCCTAGGTGCTAAAATTCTCAATAAAATATTAGCAAACTGGATCCAGCAATACATGAAAAAAATCATACATCATGATTAGGTGGGATTTATTCTAGGGAGACAAGTCTGGCACAATATCCCCAATCAATCAATGTGATTCATCATATAAACAAAAGGAAGGATAAAAATCACACGATAATATCAATAGATGCAGAAAATCATTTGATAAAATCCATTTATGATCAAACTCTCAGCAAAGTGAGGATATAGGGATCATACCTCAACATGATAAAGGCTATCTATGACAAACCCAAAGCCAGCATCATACTCAATGGGCAAAATGGAAAGAAATCCCGTTAAGATCAGGAACAAGTCAGGGGTGCCCCTTTTCACCACTCCTATTCATAAGTGGTTGTGGAAGTCCTAGCTGGCCTGACCTGTGGTGGCGCAGTGGATAAAGCATCGACCTGGAAATGCTGAGGTCGCTGGTTCGAAACCCTGGGCTTGCCTGGTCAAGGCACATATGGGAGTTGATGCTTCCAGCTCCCCCCCCCCTCTCTCTCTCCCTCTCTCTCTCCTCTCTAAAAATAAATAAATAAATAAATAAATAAATAAATAAATAAATAAATAAATAAATAAAATAGGAAGTCCTAGCCACAGCAATCAGATAAGAAGAAGAGATAAAAGGCATCGAAATTGGAAAAGAAGTAAAATTATCATTATTTGCTGATGATATGATACTGTACATAGAAAATCCTAAAGTCTCAGTCAAAAAACTACTGGACCTGATAAATGAATTCAGCAACGTGGCAGGATATAAGATCAATATTCAGAAATCAGTGGCATTTTTATACACCAACAATGAACTGTCTGAAAGAGAAATTAAGAAAACAATCCCCTTCATTATTGCAACAACAAAAAAATAAAGTACTTAGGAGTAAATTTAACCAAAGAGGTTAAAGATTTGTACTTGGAAAATTATAAAACATTGATAAAAGAAATCAAGGAAAATACAAACAAGTGGAAGCATATACTGTGTTCATGCATAGGAAGAATAAACATCATTAAGATGTCTATATTACCCAAAGCAACTTATAAATTCAATGCAATTTCTATTAAAATATCAATGACATACTTCAAAGATATAGAATAAATATTCCAAAAATTTATATGGAACAAAAAAAGAACAGGAAATAGCCTCAGCAATTCTGAAAAAGAAGAATAAAGTGGGGAGTATCACACTTCCTGATATCAAGTTATACTCCAAGGCCATCGTACTCAAAACAGCCTGGTACTGGCATAAGAACAGGCATATAGATCAATGGAACAGAACAGGGAACCCAGAAATAAACCCATACCTATATGGACAATTGATATTTGACAAAGGAGGTGAGAGCATACAATTGAGTAAAGACAGTCTCTTTAACAAATGGTGTTGGGAAAATTGAACAGGTACTTGCAAAAAAATGAAACTGGATCACCAACTTACACCATTCACAAAAGTAAACTCAAAATGGATAAAAGACTTAAATGTAAGTCGTGAAACCATAAACATCTTGGAAGAAAACATAGGCAGTAAACTCCCCGACATCTCTTGTAGCAATATTTTTGCTGATTTATCTCCACGGGCAAGTGAAATAAAGGACAGGATGAACAAATGGGACTATATCAAACTAAAAAGCTTTTGCACAGCAAAAGACACCATTAACAAAATAAAAAGACAACCCATACAATGGGAGAATATATTCGCCAATACATCTGATAAGGGGTTAATAACCAAAATTTATAAAAAACTTGTAAAACTCAACACCAGGAAGATAAACGATCCAATCCAAAAATAGGCAAAAAAAAAAAAAAAAATGAATAGACACTTCTCCAAAGAGGACATACAGATGGCCAATAGGCAGATGAAAACTGTTCAACATCACTAATCATTAGAGAAATGCAAATTAAAACCATGAGATACCACCTCACACTAGTCAGAATGGCGCTCATTAACAAAACAACACAGAATAAGTGCTGGCGAGGATGTGGAGAAAAGGGAACCCTCCTGCACTGCTGGTGGAAATGCAGACTGGTGCAGCCACTGTGGAAAACAGTATGGAGATTCCTCAAAAAATTAAAAATGGAACTGCCCTTTGACCCAGCTATCCCACTTTTAGGAATATATCCTATGAATACCAAATCACTGATTCAAAAGAAGAAATGCACCCCCATATTTCTTGCAGCATTGTTTACAATAGCCATGATCTGGAAACAGCCCAAGTGTCCATCAGCGGACCAGTGGATTAAAAAGCAGTGGTACATATACACAATGGAATACTATGCGGCCGTGAGGAAGAAGGAAATCTTTTTGTGACAACATGGATGGATCTGGAAACTATTAAGTGAAATAAGCCAGGCAGAGAAAGAAAAATATCATATGACCTCACTCATTTGAGGAATTCAGTGAACAATGTGAACTGAGCAACAGAACAGAGGCAGAGGCGGGATCAAAGGGACCAGAGGGAAAGCGGTCAGAGGGAAAGTAGAAGAGAAGATGGAATCAGAGAAGGCATAAAGATTAACTATGAAATTATATATACACCACAGCATTATGGAATACAGGAGAACAAATCCTGCAGGAAGGGGGGAAGGCATTGGGGAGGAAGCATGGGAGTGCAAGGGATAAGGGGGTGGCAGAGATATTATATTCAGTGGGACACTTGTAAACACAAATTAAAATCATAAATTAAAAAGAAATATGGACACAGAAAATAGTATCCAATATTGTGAGAAGTAGAAAACTCACAATTTTGGAATCAGAGGTAGTAGTTATGAAGCTTTTGGCTGCGAGTAACAGAAAGCCCAGTTCACACTGTTTTTTTATTTTTTTGGTGTTTTTTTTTTTTTGTCTTCTTCCGAAGCTGGAAACTAGGAGACAGTCAGACAGACTCCCGCATGCGCCCGACCGGGATCCACCCGGCATGCCCACCAGGGGGCGATGCTCTGCCCATCCGGGGCGTTGCTTTGTTGTGACCAGAGCCACTCTAGTGCCTGGGGCAGAGGCCATGGAGCTATCCCCAGCCCCCGGGCCATCTTTTGCTCCAATAGAGCCTCAGCTGCGGGACGGGAAGAGAGAGACAGAGAGGAAGGAGAGGGGAGAGGTGGAGAAGCAGATGGGCGCCTCTCCTGTGTGCCCTGGCCGGGAATCGAACCCGGGACTTCCGCACGCCAGGCCGACTCTCTACCACTGAGCCAACCGGCCAGGGCACACACTGTTGTTTTTTAAAATTGAGGTTTAATTCATTTGTCATTAGCTTAACCATTGACCATTTAAAAGTTAACCATTTAATGACGTTTAGTACATTCACAATGTTGTCTAGTTTCAAGATATTTTTATCACCCCTGAAGGAAACCCCATACTCATTTTTTTGTTGTTGTTCTCATAAATGCTGGTATAGAGGGCTGTGGGCTTCAGGCACAGTTTGATCAAGGATCCAGTTTATTTATCTGCCATTCTCTCAGCATTTGTCTCCTTTGTGGGTTGGTTTTATTCTCAGGTTTTCAAGATGGTTAGCACTCCAGTTAACAAAAGTTCCTGTTCACGACAAGATAACCTGGACTTGTTATCTTTGAATATATGTATCCTGATTTATTGATGTCACCCCATTAAAAAAAAAAGTTTCTGTTCACATTTAGAAAGAGGGAAAGACTGGCTCCCTGGGGTGCTCTTTTTGGAGCAAGAACCTTCCTTCCCAGAAGCGCCCATAAAACCTCCCCTTGGGTTGTACTGATCCACACTGGCCCATGCCACCCATTCATAAACCAATTGTTAACATTGAGGTGCGGGTTGACCATAACCCACCTTGAATACCCAGCTGGATGGCTTGACTCTGGCCCACCGCCTGAGGTAACCTGAGTCCACATCCCTACTCCATCACCTCCCAGCTGTGTGGTTATCTACCACAACTCAATCTCTCTGTGCCTCAGTTTCCTCTTCTGTTTAGTGGGGAATCAGGTGATACCTGTCCATAGAATTCTCAGGAGGATAAAGTGAGTGATTGATGTGAAGTACCCAGCACAGTTTTTGACAGTCCTACCCACAACCAGCAGCTCTCAGCTAAACACCTTAATAACAGCAGCTATCAGCTGCTATTTGCATAACCCTGGGACATCATTTACATGAAATGTACATGTGACAGTGCCCCCTGGAATTGTACAGTTTGGCAGATTTGCAAAATGCTTTCCAAGGATTAACCTAAGGAACCTTACAATAACCCCGTGAGTTAGGCATCATCATCATTCCTGTCTTGCACACAGGGAAACTGATGCACAGAGAGGTCAGGTCACTTGCCATCGGTCACACAAGGCACAAGTGGCATTTGCCTGGCTGTCACCTGGTTGTCGCCTATTGCCGCCAGGGTGATCAGGACTGAATCATATAGAAGGGGCTTTCTGATGTTGTCTCTGTCTCTCTCTGTCTCTGTCTTCTTTTCTGTTTCTAGCTCTCTCCATTCCTCCATTTCTTCCTGCGTGTCTGTCTCTGTCTCCCTCCCTCACTCCCTCACACATGCACACACTTACCCTTATGCCGCCTTCACCCACCTCTGTTTTTGCTGCTCCATCTGCATGACCAGAATGCCATCCTGGCTGTGGGTTGGGCACTGGGCTCAGAGAGGAATTTTCTGAGCTCACAGTGTAGCATCTCAGCTCCCGGAAGGGCACATTCTGCAGAAAGCATGTATCTTGGATCCAGTTCCTTAAAAGTGGAGGCTGAGATAGGGTTTCTGGACAGGGGATTGATTAGAGGGATTTCTTGGGAGAGACCTTGTAGGGCCAGTAGTTGCGGCCACCATCACAGCCGCCTGGCCCATGCAGGTTCGCATTTGATTCGGACAGACGGTAATGGAACAACGGAGCCAGGAACTGGTGGGCCATCCTTTACTCTAGACTCGTACTGGCCAACAAGTAAACACAAACACACAGGGCACCAAAACCCACTCACATGTTTTCCTGTTCTGCAACCAGGAGAGTCTTTCCGGTTTTTCCTAGAATCAAAGGCTCCCACCTCACCAGCTCAGTGGAGCTTACAAAGCCCCTCACCTCTGTTTCCGTTCAGCTCCACGCCATCTTGCCTGCTTCCTCTCTGCCACCATGTGGCCTCTCTCCCTGCAACAAGGTGGTCTTCTCTCTGACAAAACATCCCTCTAGCTCTTCCTTTTAAAACCTTTTGGTGCAAAAGTCCTCCCCCAACACACATTAGCATGACCAAGCCCCTTCCCAAGCAGGAAGGTAATCAGCCACCCCACATGGGCAGTGGCTATCTTTAACAATAAAAGTGAGCAAAACCAAATAACAAAAATTTTACAAACTTATTTGCCTAACAGACCCTGAAGGCACTGCTTCTCAGAGCTGGCTGCACATTATAATTACCTGGGGAGGTTTTAGATAATCCTGGCAGCTGGCCTCACTTTTTACCAACTAAGTCAGAACCTCTGGGGGTGTCTCCAGTTTGAGAATCAGTGGTGTACAGAATATGAAGGGAATAGGATAGAGCGGGGGACATTAGATGGAAGATGTGAGCTCAGATCAAGTCAGCCAATGCTTGATCTTAGGTTCAGCCTCTGGGACGTGAAACTGCAGACCTGACTCTACCGAGAGGCTGGTGGACTGGGCTGGGGGCCATTAACAGCCAACTCACAGCAACCAGGGCATTGGGGCCCCCGGCCTGGTGAATAGGCTCTGACAGCCTCCTTTCAGGTTTGATCACAGAAGACCAATGATTGTCCAAGATTTACATTCTGTTTTGGAATCTTGTGCCTTTTGTCCCAGGAGACAGATGCTACCGAGCAAAGAGAGAGCTGCAGGTGTCGATGGGGTAAAGCCGGTTCATTTATGACGTTCCCATGACATGCCTGGGCCCTTTCTGGAACCGAGATTCTCATAGGACACACAAACAATAAACAGTTGATTCCAAGCATAAGCAAGTAATTTCAGATAGATGGTATGACGAAAAATACATGATTATGGGTTGGACTGGGGAGGGGAGCAACAATACTCAACAGTGGGTGGGCAAAGAAGGCCTCTCAGAGGAGGTAGCACTGAAGTCTGAAGGAGGGGAAGGGGACGCCGCTGAAGACTGGGACAAGTGTGCCAGGCTGCGCGAACAGCAAGTACACAGGCAGCAATGAGCTTGCTGTGTTGTTTTAGGAGCAGAGGGGAGGCTGAGGATGGAGCAGGGGGGCTGGGAGGAAAGCAGTGGGAGACAGGAATCAGATCATGCAGACTCTTACAGACCACCATAGAGAGGATGGGCTATTTAAGTGTAATAGGGAGCCATTGGAGTTTGAAACAGGAAAGTACCATGATTTAATTTAGCATTTTCTTTTAAAGACATAAAGTTCAAATGAAAGCAGAACTGGGAGGCCAGGGAGAAAGCTATTGCAATGGTCTGGGTGAGCAATCATGGTGGCTTGGCCTAGGGGTGTGACAGTGGAGATGGAAAGATGTCATTGGGTTGTATGGGGGTGCTGGAGCTGCCAGAACTTATTGATGGAGAAGATGAGGGGGGAGCTTCTGGTTCAACGAAAATTTCCCCAAAGGTTTCCTATGATTTTGAGATGGAAAAGATCTGAAAGTAATGGGAGCTACTCTTTACTAACTTCTTTAGAGCCACTCAGTTCCTCTGTTCCTGAGCAAAATTCTCCAAGGATTCCAGCCCGTGTTTGCTTCTCCTGATCCTGTCTTTCCCACAACTCTCCCTGTTTCCCAACTTCCAGCCCCACCGGCCTTCCTCTTGCCCCACAAAGCCATGGTTTTATTCTGCTTCAGGGCCTTTGCACCTGCTGTTTATTCTGTCTTGAGTCCCCTTACCCTGATATCCACATTGCAGCCTCTTTTAAGTATCAACTCTGAAATGACCAGCTCAAGAGACCTTCCCAGGTCCTTGTCATTCTCTATCTATACATTCCCATTTTATCTTCTACTGTTTTGCGGTACCTGAAATTTCCTTTCCTTTTCTTTTTTTTAAATTCAGAGAGAGAAGGAGAGGCAGAGAGACAGATCCCACATATGCCCTGACTTGGATCCATTCGGCAGGCCCACTATGGAGCGATGTTCTGCCCATCTGCAACATCGCTCTATTGATGAGCAACCAAGCTCTTCTTAGTGCCTGGGACAGAGGCCATGGAGCCATCCTCAGCACCTAGGGCCACCTCATTCCAGTGGAGCCATAGCTGCAGGAGGGGGGGAGAGAGAGAGAGAGAGAGGGAGAGAGAGAGAGAGAGAAGCAAGAGGGGGAGGGGTGGAGAAGCATATGGGCGCTTCTCCTGCGTGCCCTGACCAGGAATCCACAGGCCAGGCCAATGCTCTACCACTGAGCTAATCAGCCAGGGCCTGAAATTATTCTTATAAATTTGTGGGTTGGTTGATTGTTCTTCTCATCTCATTGGAGTATTAGCTGCCAGGGATCTCTGCCTTGTTCACAGCCATATCCTCTGGCCTAGAACAGTAGCTGATGCATATTTGTTGCTTCCTCAACTGATGTTTTGATTGAGTGCTCCAAATAGTTCATTAATGTGCATTGGGTTATGCCCTACCTGAAAAGATCCAGAAGATTCTGAGTTTTTTGAGTGATAGAAGACCTGAAAATATAGCTTAAGGAGCCAGCGTGGCCCATGCTGTCTCATGATGGCTACAATTCTAAGGAGAGATACTGCATCAGAGGGGAAAGTCTGCTGTCCCGGGAGAGAGGCTGCTGTGTGCACTGGAGAAGCAGAGAACTGAAATGAATGCACAGTCTTTCCTGTTTCACGGGCCAGTGCGATGGACGAAGTCCGCCCAAGGGCTTTGTGGCTTGCAGCCGAGCTGCAGGGTTGGTAATTGGCAATGCGCCTCAGGCATGGTCCCCGGCCTCACTCTCCCTCTTGGGCTTGTTAGGAGAACCCTAGGAAAGACTCTTGCTCCAGTGTTTGGTGCACAGGAAATAAACTCTCTCCAAATGATGCAGTGTTGAATTGCTTTTTACAACCAAACTAATGGTGATTAGTCTTGAATGTCCATAATAATTAATGTTATTATCATTATTAGAATAATCAATAATATTATCATACCAATAATAGTAATAGGGGTAGCTATAGCATAGCAGTTTAGAGAATGGTCTGGGTTTGAGTCCTAACTCTGCCACTTACTAGCCATGTGACCTTGGGCAAGTCACTTCACTTCTGGTCACCAGGGCCCAGAGGTTTCCCCAACTGTAAAATGGGATTATAACTATAGCTATTTCTTTCTGTTTCTTTTTTTAATTCAGTGAGGGAGGGGAGGCAGAGAATCAGACTCCCACATGTGTCCCGACTGGGATTCACCCTATAAGCCCACTAGGGGGTGATGTTCTGCCCATCTGGGACATTGCTCTGTTGCTCAGCAACCCAGCTCTTTTTAGCACCTGAGGTGGAGACCATAGAGCCACCCTCAGTGCCTGGGACTGACTCACTCCAATCGAGCCATAGCTGCAGAAGGGGGAGACAGAGCTAGAGAAGCAAGAGGGGGAGGGGTGGAGAAGCATATGGGCACTTCTCCTGTGTGCCCTGACCAGAAATTGAACCGGGAACATCCACAAGTCAGGCTGATGCTCTACCACTGAGCCAACCGGCCAGGCCATGACTATAGTTATTTCATAAGGTGGGTTAATATATGTGAAGTTTCTGGCATGCAGAGGGTGCTATTAAAGTATTTTCTATTTATTCTTATTCCTATTTTTATCACTACTATGAGATCTGTCAAGTTTGAACCTGCCCCATAATTTGAGATATTTTCTCTGTGCACAAAGTGTTCATAATGTGCTAAAATAGCTCTTTCCAAATAACCTTGTTGGATTGTGCTTACAGCCCTGAATGGTTTCCTTACTGTCTCCTTCTCTCCAGTGCTCCTGTCCCCTCCCTCAGTTCTTAGAAGATGGTGGAGGTCTAAATGGGATAGGAGGGCCCACAGAAGGTGAGAGAGTGGATAGATTCAGCCGGGACTGAATCAGTCTGACAAAATCTTAGAACAATGATGCCTATGATAGGTTTATATTCACATAAAGGTTGTGGTAACAGGCCTTTTGTGTGTTTTGAAATGGTCACAACAATTGTGACCAAGGCATTGCTTCTCAAGACACCCAATGCCATGGTTTCTGAATATTGTTGGCCAAAAGACTTCTTCAGAATGACTTTTTCACAAACCAGGAGACAAGAAATAAACGAAATGAACAAGACAGAGCTGGACTGCTGAACTGGTCAGCTTGAGAGACAACAGAGTAACAAGTGCCTACCACTCACCTCTATTTTGCTTCCATCTTCTCTCAATAAGAAACAAGAAATGTCTAGAGTGGGGAAGACAGAACAGCCCGGGGTGTGGGGTGAGTGGAGCCGGGGATGGCAGCAGCGCAGATAGGAAACCCCACCTCCTTCACACCCCCTTGACCTGAACCAGTCCCATCTGAGCGCAGAGAGAGACCGTGCACATGTAGATGAGGAACCACAGGCCACAAAAAAACTTTTTTAATGTATTTTTAATCATCTGATATTATATTAGTTTCAGGTGTACAACATAATGATTCAACATTTATATAACTTGTAAAGCGATCACTACAATGTCTGTACCCATCTATCGCTGCCTACAGCAGCAATTTTCAACCTTTGTCATCTCCTGGCACGCATAAACTACTTACTAAAATTCTGTGGCACACCAAAAGTTATATTTTTTTGCTGATCTGACAAAAAACTTAGGTATAATTTTGATTCATTTACAGCAGACAGCTGTTGTTGTGTTGGCTGTTGTCAGTTTTTTTTATTTGACACTCTAAGGGAAAAGTGGTCATTACCCCTGACAAAATAGTCAGGTGTTGCATATTTGAAAAATTCTTGCTTATACTGATTGAAAATTGCTAGTCTACCATTAATACAATGTAGTTGATTCTATTCCCTATGCTGCACATTATTTCCCCAACCTTCGTTTTGGAAGTTTGTATTTCTTAATCCCCTTCCCCCTTTCCATCCAACCCCTTCCGCCTTCCTCTAGCAACCATTGGTTTGTTTTTCTGTATTGATGAGTTTGTGTCTGTTTTGATTTGTTTGTTCATTTGCTTTCTGTTTTAGATTCCACACATTTCTGAAATCATATGGTATTTGTTTTTGCTGTCCAACTTATTTCACTTAACATAATTTGCAAACTTTAAATCATGGGAAATACCAGACAGGACCTGGACTAGGGTGAGCGTGCAAGGCATTCATTTTGGATGCAAACTTTAAGGGGCACTCAAAAACTCAGTCATTAAGGTAAATACTTCAATACAATATTAAAAAAAATAAAAATCAATGGAAAAATCTCTGGTGAGCAAAATTTTACATTTTTTAAGTTAGAGGAGGGGAGACCAGACAGACTCCCGCATGAACCCCTATGGGGACCCACCTGGCAACCCCTATCTGGGGCTGATGTTTCAATCAGCTGAGCTATCCTCAGAGCCTGAGGCTGACACTTGGACCAACTGAACTATCCTCAGCACCTGGGGCTGATGCTTGAACCAGTAGAGCCACTGGTGGCAGGAGGAGAAGAGGGAGAGAAAGGGGAGAGAGAGGGGGAGAGAATCAGATAGTCTCTTCTCCTGCGTGCCCTGACTGGGGATCAAACCCTGGACATCTGCATGCTGGGCTGATACTCTATCCACTGAGCAAACCGGCCAGAGCAGTATTACAATTTTAAATATGTACCTTTTTTTAAATTTATTCATTTTAGAGAGGAGAGGGAGAGACAGAGAGGGAGAGAGAGAGGAGAGACAGAGAGAGAGAAGGGGGAGGAGCTGGAAGCATCAACTCCCATATGTGCCTTGACCAGGCAAGCCCAGGGTTTAAACTGGCAACCTCAGCATTTCCAGGTCGATGCTTTATCCACCGCGCCACCACAAGTCAGGCTACAATTTTAAATAAAGGCAAGATCAGTATTTGTGATTTCTCCTTTGGACTCGGGCTCCATTATGACTTGGCACATGTTATGGGCTGAATTAGTGCCCCCCAACCCCAATTCATGTTGAAGTCCTACTCCCAGGACCTGAGAATACAGCCTTACTTTGAAACAGGGCCGTTGCAGATGTAATTAGTTCAGGTGAGGTCCACTGGAGCAGGGTAGGCCTTAATCCAACATGACTGGTGTCCTTAAAAAAAGAAATTTGGACACAGAGATGTGTGCACTCAGGGAAAATGCTGTGTAAGCACAGAGTTATGCTGCCAACTGGCCAAAGAACCACCGGAGTGAGGGGAGAGGCGGGAGCAGATGCTTCCTTAGCACTTTCAGAGGCGGGCTGGGGGTGAGGTGGAAGCGTGTGTTGAGCTTGGACTTCCAGCCTCCATGACTGTGAGACAATAGATTTCTTTTTTTTTTTTTTTTTTTTAATTCAGTGAGAGAAGGGGAGGCAGAGACTGACTCCTGCATGTGCCCCGACTGGGATCCACCCCTCAAACCCACTAAGGGGAGATACTCAGCCCATCTTGGGAGTTGCTCCATTGCTTAGCAACTGAGCTCTTCTTAGTTCCTGAGGTGGAGGCCATGGAGCCATCCTCAGCGCTTGGGGCCAACTTTCTCCAATTGAGCCATGGATGCAGGAAGGGGAGATGGGGGCAGATGGTGAAGAAGCAGGTGGACACTTCTCCTGTATGCCCTGACCGGAAATCGAACCTGGGACATTCACATGCTGGGCCGATGTGCTACCACTGAGCCAACTGGCTGGGGCGACAATAAATTTCTGTTGTGCACTGTGTTATCGCAGCCCTAGAAAACTAATACAGCCAGTAATGTAACTTAAATTTTGTGCTCAAAGTAAATGCCTTACTCTGCACAGCCTTATTTTAGCCTTAAGGCCCGAGATGTTAGGAAATGAAATTTTGGCCTAGTCTGCCTCTCCTTTCTTCCTTCCTTCCTTCATTCCTCTCCCTTTTCTTCCCTCCCTGACTCTTTCTCTCTCTCTTTCTTTTCTTCTTTTTTCTTTCAACAACTTTCTTGAGATATAATTCCCATACCATGAAACTCACCCATTTAAAGGCATAATACAGTGGCTTTTAGACCATGCATAGGTTGTAAAAACCATCCTCACTATCTAATTCCAGAACTTTTTTTTTTTTTTTTGTATTTTTCTTAAGCAAGAAGCAAGGAGGTAGAGAGACAGACTTCTGCATGCACTGGGACCCACTTGGCAAGCCCACTAGGGAGTGATGCTCTGTCCATCTGGGGTGGTTGCTCCAGTACAACCCAAGCCATTCTAGCTCCTGAGGTGGAGGCCATGAGCCATCCTCAGCGCCCAAGCCAACTGCTCCAATGGAACCTTGGCTGCAGGAGAGGGAGAGATAGACATTTTCATTAACCCCCAAAGAATCCAGAATAGGCATTGTTTTCTGGGTTCAAAACAAAATAAAACAAAAACAACTTAGCTCAGGTTTTCCTTGACCAGCTCAGGTAAAGCTGATGATACCTGCTTAGGTACCCTGCTAAGGCCACACCTTCATGATAACCAGACCTGGCATCAGTCAGTCAGAGTGCATGTGGACCATGATGCTGGAGCAGGGTCCTGGGGCTCCTCAAGGTGCCCAAGTGACCTCTTTAAAGACTGGGTCAAGGGGAGGTGCAGGCAGCACCCAGGTAGTAAATGCGAGAGACTAGAGATAGTGGCTATTTATCAATCAGAATAAAAATATTTCACAATTGTTAATAGCAGAGAGGGAGAATGGTAGCTCTGATAATAATCTCCAGGCTGGTTTGGAGTTTCTTCCTTCAAACACTAGCCTCCCGCCTGACCCGGCAGTGGCAAAGTAGATAGAGCATTCAGGTTCAAAATCCCGATTGCCAGCTTGAGCGTGGGATCAACAACATGATCCCGTGGTCACTGGCTTGAACCCAAAGCCCCTTGCTCAAGGGGTCAAGGAGTCACTGGCTTGGCTGCAGCCCCTGAGTCAAGGCACATATGAGAAAGTTAATGAACAGCTAAGCTACTGCAACAAAGAATTAATGCTTCTTATCTCTCTCCCTTCCTGTCTGTTCCTCTCTCTGTCTTTCTCACTAAATAAATTAAAAAATAAATAAATAAACACTAGCCTCTCAATTAGACTGTGAGCTGTCTGAGAGTGAAGGTTTTGGGAAAATAAGTATGTAAAATGTGTTTTTTAGGTTTGCTCACTTATATTTTGCATTGGCCTGGGCAGCGCCATGTGTATATAGTCTATGAAAGGCTGTGGTGCTTGCAGCAGGGCAGCAGATTGCAAATTATGTATTACCTTCCTGCTTGGGAGGGGCCGTTGTATTGTTAATGTTTGCTGGAGAAGGGATTTTTTCCCCAGCCTGGGTTTTGCAGGGAGAGAAGGAGTGCAGATGTGGAACTGGAGCTGAGGGGCTTTGGGAGCTCCACTGAGGTTGGTGGAGGCCTTTGATTCCAGGAGGAACTGGAGAAGATTTTCCGGGTTGTGGAACCAGACAGTGCGTCAGGGCTTTGGGAGTTCTGAATGAGAGGGAACCGGTCTTCCCTGCTTGTTTGCTCGCTGGTATGAGACTTTAATAAACAGAATGGTCCACCATGTTTTGGTTCCACTGTTTCTTTACCATCTGCTTGAATCCAGTGAGAACCTGCATGGCCATGACAGCGGTGGCCACTGGCCATACAGGAGGTATACCAATCACTTGTCTCTGTGGCCCCAGTGTGTGGGCAGCATGCTGTAGATGCTCAATAAATGTTTGTTCAGTTGAAATTTAAAGTATAGAGAGTAACAAAGTTTTGGGGGGAAATGATAGTGAGGCTGATTTTCCCCATGATGAACTTGCAGTGAGAGGATTCCCTCATTGCCAGGAGATGGGAGGGAGCAGTATAACTTGTCAAATAGGGAAACACCAGATGGGATCAGGGAGTGAAGTGGGTAAGGGAAGGCAGCCAGTGACTGGAAAGTCCAATCAGTTACCTCTGTGGGCAAGGGGGCTCAGTTCCACCAGGAACCTCTGGGGGCAGCAGAGAGCATGCTCCCTACCAGTTCTCATAGGTTGAGGACATTACTGTATTTCCCCATGTATAAGACACACCCTTTTAAAAATTTAAGGTCTAAAAACTGGGTGCGCGTAGGTGGGACATAAAAGTGAGACTAAGACATTGATAAGAGTGTGGTGGTTACGGGGGGAGGGGGGAGAGGGAGAGGGAAAGGGGGAGGGGGAGGGGCACAAAGAAAACTAGATAGAAGGTGACAGAGGACAATCTGACTTTGGGTGATGGGCATGGAACATAATTGAATGACAAGATAACCTGGACATGTTATCTTTGAATATATGTATCCTGATTTATTGATGTCGCCCCATTAAAAAAATAAAATTATTAAAAAAACAAAACAAAACTAGGTGCATCTTAAACAGCACTTGTAGATAACTTGCATTTCCTGCGTCTTCGCCCTTGTTTTCTTTGCGCTCACTGTTTCACACTTTTTACCAGTATATTACAGTAGGTTATGTTTTGCCACGTTCTGCCCAGAAATGGCTCAGAGAAGATTTTTGTAAGTGATGAATTCAAGTTAAAAGAGATCCAGTTTGCAAAAATGAATTGAAATCGTGCTGCTGAAAGTAAGTTTGGTCCTCCTCCAACTGAGAAATCAATCTGAGACTGGCTATGGGAAGAAGAAACCCTACTGAAAATGTCATGGCAGAAGAAGGCCATGAGCGGTAAGTCAGCAACATGGCCTGATTTAGAGAGGGAATTGAAGATGTGAATTGAAGAGCAAAGGGCAATTGGAATTCCTGTGTCTACAAAGATGGTTTAGCATGAGGCAAGAAGAATTGCTGATGAAAAAAAAGTTATTGATTTCAAAGGAGGACACAAGTGGTGCTTCAGGTTCATGAAATGGAATGGACTAAGCACATGTACATGCACTAGAATTGCCCAAAACATGCCTGAAAGCTATGAGCAGAAGGTCCTTGAATTTAATCATTATGTCATTCAATGTTGGAAGACACATTAGTTTGAGTTGGAACAGATTGCAAATATGGACAAAGTCCCCCTTCAATTTGATGTCCCAAGTAACAGCACTGTTGATAAGAAGGGGGTGAAAATTATAACAAATTGAAGACAAGTGGACATGAAAAGAGCCATTATACAGTTGTTCTAGCTTGTGCCAATGGAACCAAGCTGTTTCCTATGCTGATTTTCAAATGCAAAACAATGCCAAAAGAAGACATTCCTCGAGGAGTGATTGTCCATATTTATGACAAGGGTTGAATGGTATGAAGATCTGGTTTGAGAAAGTTTGGAGAAGGAGACCAGGTAGGCTCTTATGCAAACCTGCCCTATTGGTGCTTGATCAGTTCAGGGCACAAAAAAAACACAAAGAAGATTGTTGCAGAGCAAAAAATAAAACTTACTGTTATACTTGGAGGCTTGACATCCCAGCTCTAACCACATGATGTCAGCATTAACCCTTCCAAGCTGCCATGAGAGATGAATGGAACCAATGGATGAAGTCTTCTAGGGACAATTTGACACCAGCAGGAAGAGTGAAGAAACCAACTATAAGAGAAGTTTGTACCTGGGTGAAAAGATCCTGGGATAATATCAAGATTGAGATCAATGTCAAGTCATTTAAGAAGTGTGGCATTTCAAATGCCATAGATGGAACTGAGGATGAATATAGGAAGACAGTGATTTGTCATTAGACACAGATGAGAACAAGCCAGTGGATGGGAGTTTTGACAGTGATGAGGAGTTGTATGAATTTTATGATGAATAAAACTTGAGTTCAATAACTTTATGTAATACATTTTTTCTCAAATTTTGGTCCCCCAAATTAAGGTGTGTCTTATACATGGAGAAATACGGTATTGCTACTGAGAATAATTTCCCAGCACTCTGGCTGCCCTCTCTCCCTCAAAACTCCTTGGGAGAATATATGGGTGGGACACCAATAACATCTGGCCTAGGGTTCTTATGAAATAGTGTACGGAAACCACAGATCCTCAATGTTGGGTGCTATTATCTCTGTTGCTGTAGCTCCCAAGCTCAATGGAAAGAAGGTTGATATATTCCTTAGGTTAAGGCCACGCTGCTGTAATGAAGAAGCTCAGTACTAATTCAGTTCCTTTAAGAGGATAACAGTTTGTTTCTCTCTTTTGTCACAGTCTAAGGTGCACAGTCCAGGTTGGTGGGGAGCCCTGCTCTAGGCAATAATTCAGGGTCTCAGGTTCCTTCTGTGGCATTGCTCTGCCTCTGTTGCAGACACCGTGGATGTTCCACCCACACACCCCTGGCACTTACCATTTCTGGACCTGTGGCCTCATTCTCAGTGGACAGCACCTGCATCTCCCTGCCTGAGAGCCTTTTCTGGCAGCGGGAGTTCACAGTGTGCACAAGCAAGGCAGCTTAAGGTGCTGGGAAACTTCCCTCCAGGGGACCGCCCCGATCAGTGACTCTGAGGCATGGTGGATAAATACCCCAACTACTGCGCCCTTGGGTGGGATGGCTCTGAGGTGCACGTGTTTTATACTGCCTTCCAGAATTCTCCAGCAGGATTGAAACCCAGGTGCCCATGGTGGTAACTGGCTGTCTTTCCTACTCTGTCTCACCTCCCCACCCTCCTAGTGGTGTTTTCTGGGATCACTTGACAAACAAATGCTTACATTTGAATTCTTGACTCAGGGTCTCCTTCTGGGAAACCTAAACCAAGATACCACCCTCTAGTTATCATCACTTGCTGGCTCACCAAGGATTACAGCCAAATGTGAAGATACGTTCCTTTCCTTAAAGTCCAGAGACTTAGGCATTGAGACTTTGGCTCTCATGTCACTGGTCCATGACAACCCTGAATCTCAAGGGCAAATGGTAAATGTAGTCTATCTTCATGCCAGGATGTTGGCGGACATGAGTCATTTCTTCCACAAAGGTGATTAACTGAGAATGAAAACTTGATGATCTTATTCATAATGTGCATTAATCACGGCAATAACGTCATGTTTACAATCATGTCTTTCTTCCTGGGTTAACCTGAAAGTTCCTTTCTGGCTTATTCCCAGGAACAAAGCCAGTTCCCAACCCCAAAGTCTGGTGCTATAACACTTGAACGTAAAATACAGAGAAAGCTGACTTTTCTGTTTAGATGACACATCTATGGGTTAATCTCCCTGGTTCTAAGGTACTTGCTCCCACCCAAGCCTGCTGACCAGTCACAGAACCCCAGAATATGCATGTGTTTCTCCGGTGAGGTTGACCTATATTGCACCCAATTTTCTTGGGAACACTTTCTGGCTAAATATTCTTGTGAGGGTTTTAAAACATTTTAAAACTGAGATCTATTTTCATTTCTTTCATGGGGGTTCGGGAAGGGTTGTTGGTGAACCTTAAGCATCGCACCTCCTCTTTTCTCTAGGAAGCAGGGATGAGTAGGAATGTCTCCAGCGTGCCAGGCAATGAATGCACCGAGAGCCCAGAAGAGCTGGTTCTTAATCCTTTTCGCCTTGGAAGCGTTTTTCCCCCACCACCCAGCATCTTGCCAGCCAGATCTTCTGTGCTCTCTGCTTCCTCTCCTGACTCCGAGCCTTTTTCCAAAGCTCTCAGAATAAAAAGTGCTGAGGGCAGTGTCTCTGAGTGCTCTGCCTTCCTGTTGTCATGGCAGAGGGAGCTGGCAAAGGTGAGCTAACTCCTTCCTCCTCAGGGGGACCAGCAACCTGGGGCTGTGGTTCAACCTGAGGCCTTAGCCCCTTATAGGTTTTAACAGCCTTCTTAATTATTAACAGCAGCAGCTTTTTCATAAATTTTTTTTTTTTTTTTTTTTTTTACAGAGACAGAGAGTCAGAGAGAGGGATAGACAGGGACAGACAGACAGGAACGGAGAGATGAGAAGTATCAATCATTAGTTTTTCATTGAGCATTGCGACACCTTAGTTGTTCATTGATTGCTTTCTCGTATTTGCCCTGACCGCCAGCCCTCAGCAGACCGAGCAACCCCTTGCTTGAGCCAGCGACCCTGGGACCTTGGATCCAAGCTGGTGAGCTTTTTGCTCAAACCAGATGAGCCTGTGCTCAAGCTGGCGACCTCGGGGTCTCGAACCTGGGTCCTCAACATCCCAGTCTGATGCTCTATCCACTGTGCCACCACCTGGTCAGGCTCATAATTTTTTTATTTTATTTTAAAAGTCTTTTTTAAAAAAACTGATATGTAAGACACATTGGGCAAGGTGTGTGAAATACATATACTTTAAGTTTGTCGCTCAGTGAATTTTCACTGAGGCATACAGTTATGAGAACATCACATTTGGAAGAACAACTTCACGCCCCACAAGGATGCTTGGTGCCCCCTCTCAATCTACACCCCATTATTATATCTCCACTGATTAGTATTAGCCTATTCTTAAACTTTCAATGAGCAGAAACCCTCACTGTGTTCTGATACCTTGCCATAGATAATTGCTATTTTCCTAGTTATAATTGTGAATTAAAACATCTTAAAGAGATTTGCTATTTTTATTGATGTGTGACTTATTACAACAACACACATGTTTACATACTGGTTACTGTGTGCCAGAGGCTGGTCTGAATGCCTTGCATATGTCAACTCTTTTTAATCCCTGCACAGCCCCGTGAGGTAGGTACTAGTATCATGCCCACTTTCCAGATGAGGAGATTGAGGTGTATACAGAGTTGAGAGACTTGCCTAAGGTCGCACAGCTGGAGTTGGCAGAGTTGGGACTGAAACGCAGACATTCCGGCCCTGGCTTTAACCATTAATCCTTACAGTCTCTCCATCCAAGTGTGGTGATCTCTGAGATGGCCCCAGCGATTCCGCCTCTTGGTCTTCATGCCTTTGTGAAACTCCCTCCCCTTGAGTGCATGTGGAACCTAAAGATTCACTTGGAACAACTAGATTACAGCAAAGTCATGGAATGTCACTTCCTGATTAGGTTACAAAAAGACTGGAGCTTCTGTCTCACTCTGCTTTGATTCACTCTGACTTGCTGCGCTAGTGAAGCCTGCTGCTGTGTGGTGAGCTGCCCAGCGGAGAGCCCCCTGTGGCCAGGAGCTGTGAGTGGCCTCTGGCCAGCAGCCCGGGAGGAAGCTAATTCTGTCAACAACCATGTCAGTGAGCTCAAAAGTGGGTCCTCCCTCAGCTGAGCTTTCAATGAGACCACAGCCCTGTACGATGACATCTTGATGGTAGCCTCATGAGAGAGCTTGAGATAGAGGCACCCACTAAGTTGTGCCAATAGCTATGAAATCCTGCTGTTTGCTATTTTATGCTGCTGAGCTCTGGGGGTCATTTGTTACGTAGTGTTTGATAACTTATAAGACAAATAAAATCGCTGGGATTGTTGTGCGAATGAGACTTCATGATACAACACCAGTCCCAAGTAACAATCCAATGGATACTCCTAAGCCTTACAATGGAAAAATTTCAGAACTGCTTAGGTTTCATGGCCAAGTTTACTGAAAAACTCAACTCCATCCTCAATTGCTAAGTCTTAAATTGTTAAAACTTTGGCTGTGATGGTGTTGTGCTAAGGGGAGCAGGAAGTCCTGCACATGCTCTTTCTCCCCACCCCAACATGTTTGACTACGAAAGCAATGAATTCTTATCTTTTAAACATATCAATGTTTTTGAAATGTCTGAATGTATCCCTTATTTTCTTCCAAGATAATCCCCATTAATGGTGAGAATGGTCTTTCTGAATTTTCTCTATTTGTGAATTGAGCTGAGCAAAATTAGCATTCTACATGCTTATTGCTGAGACATGTGTTTTTCTACCTAATAAGGGATGACGATGTTGTCTTTACATGGGGGCAAGGATTTCTGATGCACCTTCATTCCACATTGTTTAGTGAGCGCTTCTATGTGCTAATCTGTGTCCCAGGGCTTGGATTTCATTAGTGTCCTCATCTGAAAATATTTTTTTAAATTCCCTGCTTTGTCTTCTGCTTTTTCCCTCCCCTTTCTCATCTGTAAAATGAGATGAATACCAGAACCTCCCTCATACGGTTTGGAGGAGGATGATCTGAGTGACTATGTCAAGTTTTCAGCTAAGTACCTGGCACACAGTAAGAGCTGTGCTTATTGCTACAATCATTTCTCCTTTATTTTTCCCTTCTTTTCTTCCTCCGTCCATTTCTCTCTTGCATGCCTTATCCCTTTCCCTTTTTCCTAGGGAGGAATAGTGGTTGAATTCCGGCAGTTTTCTGCGTGGGTTCATTCCCAGCAGCTGGGAAGACAAGAATGTAAATTGGAAGATGCATTTGGCTAGCTCAGGGAGCAATGGTGAGGAGCCGGAGCCAGCTGGAATCAGGTGTACATGGCTTCCTCCCTTTGCCCATCCTCTTCCTGCACCCCTTCTTCAGACAAATTATTTCCCATTGTTTCTGGGAATCCAGAGGGATTTAACGTGGCAGGTGGGCACTGAGGACAGGGGCTGGCCCCACCGCAAAATATGAAAGAAAGACCTGCTGCTGACAAGAGCCACACACTCTTTTATCTGCCTGTCTCCTGAGATCCTTCTGTTTCCTGCCCACACACCTTGCCTGCTATTTAATCCAAGGAGAGGATGCACACATCAGCCCTCTAGCCATCATCTGTGGTAACAGCCTTTTGTTTTCCTTAACCCTTTTTAAAAAATAAATTCATTGTCAGAGGAAGGCGACACTTTACTATTTACTCATTCATTTACTCATTCATTCAACACAACAGCTGTTTACTCAGAGCTGCTGGGGTCAGCGCAGGGTACCCAGACATGAAAAGGACACAGAGCTCGCTCCTCAGTGCAGCTGACACCCAGATCAACAATCAGCAGTGCCAGAGTGCTGCAGGGAGAAGCTCTCGCAGAGCACTGGGAACCGCTTTGCTTTGCTCTGTGAAATCAGGGAGTCCTTTCCGGTGGAGGAAGCATTGAGCCAAGGTATAAGTGATGGGTTGCAGTTTGTCAGGCTGATAAACATGTTGATCTGGGGGAGCGCTTCCAGATGGGTGGGATAACCTCAGAGTATTAGTCAGCATTTTTTTTAGTTGTAAGAGGTAGAAACCCAATGGCAACAGCCTCAGGTTTTTAAAATGGTGGTGGTGAGATTTGTTGACAGGAGTAATTTAAATGTACTTTTCAGGAATGGTGGCATCCTGGGGCTGTAATAAGGTTAGGCTACAGTAATGGCTGCACTCAGGAGCTGAAATGAAGTCATCAGCCCATGATATAATAAAAAACATTGAACTCCGCCTGCAGGTCCCAGAACAGACCTAGAACCCTCGAAATCTCAAGAGTGCTAGAGTGTTTTACATATGCTGATGAGATAACTCTCCACCCAGGGGTTGCTGTTTGCCAGCAACTGTTCTAGATTGAGGGGGAGGAAGCAAAGATAATATGCAATCCCTCCTCTCAAAGGGCTTATGTCTTTGAGGTGGGAGGCAGCCCTGATAAGATCAAGTTACCCAAGGATTCCAGGAGGTTCTGGTTAAGTCTATTGAGAAATATCAGGGGAAAAAAAATTATACAGTATGTAATTCTTGATGTGGGTTGGTGTGTGTCAAACACTCAAGGAGAGAAAGAGTTTCCAGGATGGAGGGAGCTGGTACCCAGAGGCCTAGAAGTCTGAAACTCTTAGGTACTGGAGAACTGGAAAGTAACTGAGCATGGATATCCATGCCTCTCTAAGCGGTCTGCATGTCTGATACTCTGGGAACTTAATAAAGTGCCAAGGCCAGGACCCCATCTGAAACCAACCAAAATAGACTCTTTTGAGGTAGATATTTATTCATTTATTTATTTAGTGATAGGAGGGGAGGCAGAGACAGATTCCTGCATGTGCACCAATCAAGATTCACCTAGCAAGCCCAGTAGGAGGCGATGCTCTGCCCATCTGGTGTGTTGCTCCATTGCTGAGCAACCGAGCTCTTCTTAGCGCTTGAAGCAGAGGTCATGGAGCCATCCTCAGTGCCCAGGGCCCACTCACTCCAATCAAGCCAGGTCACCTGGAAGGGTACAGAGAGAGAGAGAGAGAAACAGAAGGGGAGGGGTGGAGAAACAGATGGTCACTTCTCCTGTGTGCCCTGACTAGGAATCAAACCCAGAACATCCACACACCAGGCTGATGCTCTACCGCTTAGCCACCCAGCCAGGGCCTAGGATAGGTATTTATTAAAGCTTTTCTACCCCCAGGAATTCTAATGGGCCACCAGCATTGCTTGACTAGAATTTATGTTTCAAGGAGGATGCAACAGGTTAGGGGGCTGGTATAGAAGGCAAGCCAAGGCTGTCAACTCTATCCAGTAGGCAGAGGGTCGCCTCTGCAACAGTGTGGAGTGGCAACAGTTGGGTAGGAGGCCTAGAGCAAAGCAGTTTAACTAGAAGCAAAAGAGAGTCATTGAAAGAATTACCATATGACCCAACAATATCACTCTGGCTATATACCCAATAGGTTAGAAAACGGCATTTGTACTATGTTCATAGCAGCATTATCTATAATAGCCAAAGGTGGAAACAATCTAAGTATTTATGCATGAGTGGATGGATAAACACAATGTGATATATACATGTTATGGAGTATTATTTAGTCTTAAAAAGAAAGGACATTCTGACATATGCTACAACATGGGTGAACTTGATGTGTGAAATAAACCAGACACAGAAAGACAAATAATATGTGATTTCACATATATGAGATTTCTACAGGAGTCAAATCTGTAGAGACAGAAAGTAGAATGGTGGGTGTCAGAGGATAAAGGGAGTGGGAAATGGGGAGTTAGTGGGGGTTTTTGTTTGTTTTTTAGCGAGAGAGAGAGACAGACAGACAGACAGAGACAAAGAGACAGGAAGAGAGAGAGATGATAGGCATCAACTCATGGTTGTCACTTTAGTTGTTCATTGATTGATTGCTTCTCATATGTGCCTTGACCAGGGGGCTCCAGGCAGCTCAGTGACCCCTTGCTCAAGTCAGTGACCGTGGGCTCAAGCCAGTGACCATGGGGTCATGTCTATGATTCCATGCTCAAACCAGCGACCCCTCACTCAAGTTGATGACCCTGCACTCAAGCTGGTGAACCTGAGCTCAAGGTGATGAGCCTGCACTCTAGCCGGTAACCTCTGGGTTTTGAACCTGAGATCTCAGCATCCCAGATCAATGCTCTATCCACTGTGTCACCACCAGCCAGGCAGGGGAGTTTGTATTTAATGGGGATAGAGTTTTTGTTAGGGAAGGTGAAAAATTCTAGAGATGGATGATGGGGATGGCTGCGCACAATGTGAATGTACTTAATGCACACTTAAAGTGGTTAAAATGGTAAATTTTATGTTATATGTATTTTACTACCCTTTAACAAAAGAGAGAGAGAGAGACAGTCATTGAAGAATTTTGAGCCAAGGAGTTCCTTGATCAGACGTGTGAGTTAGAAAGAGCCCTCTGAGGGCCGCGTGAGGGATGGTTGCAGGGCAGTGGCACAAGGAGGCAGGGAATTAATAAGGGGGATACTGCTGGGTATTCCTATTGCCTCCCTGGGTGGCACATCACATCTGGTGTCTCTTTTAGTGATGTTGGATTTGATAGGGCTTCTGTTGTTATCAGCTTGATCCATCCATCAAGAAACTCTCTATCAATGGGCTACACTTCAGCATTCCTCTTTTCTGTGGTCAAGAGCATGGGTGCAGTGCACACATTGAGCCAACATGAACGAGGGCCTCTCCCCAGCCTTTGTCATTGCCTCTTGATATCTCTGGTTGAAAACAGCACATAAAATAGTTGCCTGAAAGGTTCTTAGGATGCTATAAACTCTGGTATTTAGTCAAGAAAAAGTCTCCAGAGGATTTTCTGAGGATGCACGGATTCTGATTCCTCAGGATCAGAAGTTGTACGTACACTACACTTCTTATTTTCCAAATGTATGACTTCCTTGCCAACTTCTTTTTTGACAGGGCGGGGGGCAAATAGGGACAGACAGACATGAAGGGAGAGATGAGAAACATCAATTCTTTGTTGCGGTTCCTTAGTTGTTCATTGATTGCTTCTCATATGTGCCTTAAACCAGGGGGCTACAGCAGAGCGAGTGACCCCTTGCTCAAGCCAGTGACCTTGGGCTCAAGCTAGAGACCTTAGGCTTCAAGCCAGTGACTTTTGAGCTCAAGCTATGTCTATGATCCCACGCTCAAGCAGTAACCCCTCACTCAAGCTGGTGAGCCTCCGCTCAAACCGGATGAGCCCACGCTCAAGCCAGTGACCTCGGGGTTTCAAGCCAGGGTACTCCTCATTCCAGTTCAACATTCTATCTATTGTGCCACTGCCTGGTCAGGCCTTTGCCAACTTTTAAAATCTGGAATATTTCATATCAAGATCTGGCTTTTCCACTCATCTTGAAAAACAAAGGAATCTGGCCACTTTGGTCTCACAGGTGTGACTGCTACAATTGACTGGAGCTGGGAGTGACTGTCCCCTTCAGAAGAGGCCTCCTTATCAGGCAGATATTGGGAAATGAGGGGGACTGTGGCAAACTGCAAGGCACATGTCCTATCATTTACCAGCAACAGGTGCCTTTCTTGAGTACCTGTGAGCTTCTTTGGCAACTTCAAAATTAGCTGCTAATGTTAATAGTTTATACATTAACACCTCCTACCCTTCCCCAGTGAGTCCCATTTCCCTTCCCACTTCCATCTCCTACCGCTGCCATATTTATTCTTTTTTTTTTTTAAGTGAGAGGCAGGAAGGCAGAGAGACAGACTCCTGCATGCACCCTGACTGGGATCCACCCAGCAACCCCCGTCTGGGGCTGATGCTCTGCCCATCTGAGGCCACTGCTCCGTTGCTTGGCAACTGAGCTATTTTAGCACCTGAGGTGAGGCCATGGAACCATCCTCAGCTCCCAGGACCAACTTGCTTGAACCATTCAAGCCATAGCTGTGGGAGAAAAGTGAGAGAGAGAGAGAGAGAGAAGAGAGGGAGGGGTGGAGAAGCAGATGGTCACTTCTCCTGTGTGCCCTGACAGGGAATCAAACCCAGGACTCCACATACCAGGCCAATGCTCTACCACTGAGCCAACTAGCCAGGGCCTTATTCTTTTTTATATATCTTTCCAGAAGTACTTTCATGTCAACACATGAAGCATGTACAAATGTAAATATTTATTTTAATTTCTCCTCCATTCTTACATAAAAGGGTGTATATTCTACGTGCATTTCAGTATCTTGCTTTGATCTGTTCTTGGAGTTCTTTGCAGATTAGTTTGGGGAACTTCTTTATTCTTAGAGAGGTGAGATTGCAGCTGCATGGCTGAGAGTTCAGGATAGCTGAGGAAGAGGAAGAACTGAGGCCCCCTCTTCCATCCCAACACGAGTGTCTTCTTGGGGATGTGAGTGTAATCAGAGGTGGGCTTACCACCTCCTGTTCCAATACCGACTGTTACTTGTTTTTACTGTACTTCTAACAGCTCTCTTGGACTTCATTCTCCAGCCACAGAGCTGGTCTTGCTCCCAGGCCCTCGAGCCACAACCCCTCCTCCCTCACCTGACTTGCCTTTAACTAGCTGTATGATCTGGGGCAAATTACTGACCTTTTCTGGGCTCAGTTCCTTCTTGTATAAATTGATATGGTTGTGAGAAGGTACCTGGTGTGGCTATTATGAATTAATCCATAAAACACATTTAAAATAGTGCCAGTCATGACATAAAAGACATGTCTAAGCTATGCTTATTATATTTTAAACGGTGGGCTAAGTTTTATTAAACCAGTTCCTACTGGTGGATCCATGGGTTGTTTCCCAAATTCTGCCATTGTATACAATGCTGCAACAAGTGACTTTGAGCATATGTCATTTTTTAAAACATGTCAAATATAACAAAGACAATGGGATGAATTTGGAGAAGTTGGGTTGCTGAATAAAGGTGTGGGTAATTTTGATCAACACTGCTAAATAATCTCAAGACATAGCACCAATTTCCACTCCTTCCGACATCGAGCAAAACTGCCCATTGGCCCTCTGTCCCATCAGCACAGCACATTAATATGCTTTTGGATTTTTGCCCTTGTGATGGGTGCAAAATGGCATCTCGGTGCAATTTTAATTGCTTTTCTCTTATTAGGAGTGAAAATGGGCCCCTTGTCATCTGTTTAAGGGCCATTTGTATTTCCTGTGCATCTGGGGAAAGTGATTGCTAAAGCAAAAGGCAGGACACACATAATAGGTTGACTGGTGTATTTTAAATCCCAGCCACTTCTGCCAGTCAACACATTCTGATTATCTTTGGTTTGGTATTGGCAGTTTCATCTGTTTAATTTTAAGTGCTTGAGGTCTGGGGTTCAAATTTCACCTCCTCGGCATGTGTGTTTTGTGTTAGCTCAACACACTGGCTAGCTTAATTGTGTGTTTTATAGTGTTCTTGCTCCCTTACCATCATCTGCTACCCCCCAAAGAGAATATAAACTCTATAAAGACAAAAGGAGCAAGAATGTGGTCTCATAAAACAGCTGTCTCTGGTTTTCTTTGGACTAAGAAATTCAGACTCAGTAACTTGAAGGAGAAATTCTTCCGTCCATCCATCCATCCATCCATTTATTCAATGATATCTTATCAAACATCCACTATATATCATGCCGCATACTAGACTGCAACCACAATAATGAACAATACAGATGTAGTACCTGCTGGCCAGCATCCCAGTCTAGCTGGTAACTAGAGTGCTCTGAATGAAGAACAAGGTTTATAATTGCAGGGTCAAATATAGTCTAACAAGCTCAAAAAAGATTTCTTCGATAAAGGGGCATTTAAGCTGAAACCTGGAGAGTGAGTAGAAGCTAGCTGGGGAAGGTAGAGAGGCAGAAAGGGTGCACCTGGCTTTGGGGATAGTATTGCAAAGGTCTGAAGATGGGAAATAAGGTGCACTTAAAGAATTGAAAGCAGCCCAGGTCAGCAAGAAGGTAAAGTATGAGAAAGAGGAGGCTGGGCAGGGGCAGAGGCCAGATCACGGAGGGCCCTTGGGCCACATGAACAGAATTGAAATTTATTCTAAGAGACAATGGTGGCCTGGAATATGATGGAAGCAATGGTGGTGGAGAGACACAGATGGATTTGGGAGGTATTTTGATGTAGAATCAATACATCGCCTGACCAGGCGGTGGTGCAGTGGATAGAGCGTCGGACTGGGATGCAGAAGACCCAGGTTCGAGACCCCAAGGTCGCCAGCTTGAGCACGAGCTCATCTGGTTTGAGCAAAAGCCCACCAGCTTGGACCCAAGGTCGCTGGCTCCAGCAAGGGGTCACTCAGTCTGCTGAAGGCCCGCGGTCAAGGCACATATGAGAAAGCAATCAATGAACAACTAAGGTGTTGCAACGCGCAATGAAAAACTAATGATTGATGCTTCTCATCTCTCTCTGTTCCTGTCTGTCTGTCCCTGTCTATCCCTCTCTCTGACTCACTCTCTGTCTCTGTAAAAAAAATTAATTAATTAATAGAATCAATACATCTTGGTGACTGAATAGTGGGATGAGAGAGAAGGAGTTAAAAATAAATCCTAGTTCTTTGCTTCAGCAACTGTGTTGTCTTAAAAGCAGACATGCTTGGTTTGACTAGTCGTTAGCAGTATCACCACAGCCAAGGTCATGGGTATGATGCCTTCAACAGGCTTTTGATCTTTCCCACAGCAGCAGACAGCATCTCTGTCCATTCAGATGGAAACACATGAATTGTCTACCACATATCTTTGATATTCTAGGTGGAGGCTAGAGCCAGGGCAAAGACATGCTGGAGAGGAACAGCTTGGGGAAGACAGTGACAGAGATGGGAGTGCCTAGATGATAGTGGAGATTCTGCATGGATGGTATGAGTCTCAAAGGAAGATGGACTTTTTCTCAGGGGCAGGAAAAGAAATTTTTACAAGCAGAATTGGAAAGAATGTCAACTCTCCTCAAAACTTATTGGCTACCTACACCATTATTGAAAGTATGTATTAAACAGTATAAGTAATGTTAGCTGCTGTAACAGGTAATCCCTGAACTCTCAGTGGTTGAACACAATGAATGTTTCTTTGATCATGCAACTGTCCAAGGTGGATGGTCTTCTTGGGAGGTTTTTCTCCAGGTGGTGACTCAGGTATCCAGAACCCTTCCATCTTGTACCTTTGTCTTCTCCTAAGTAGGGTTCCCCAGTGGTTCTTCTGAACTTGGCTCACAGATGAGGAAAGAAAGAACATGAAGAATCAGACATTTCTTATAGGTCAGGCTTAGAAGTGGCTGGCTCACGTCACTTCTGCTTAAATGTCATTGGCCCCCCTCCCAACTGCAGGGCAGGCTGTTTCCTTGTTCTCCTTGCTATATGTCTAGAAGGAAAAGGAAATAGGATCTGGAAGACATTTAGTGTTGTCTCTGCCACAAATGAGACCAGCAAAAAAGAGTGGTTGGCTAATCAAAATCCATCTCCATGATTTACTGAAATTGGAGGAAAAAAACCACACACAAACAATATGTCTTTGGTGCTAAGGGATCAGGAACATCATCCATGAAGATGGATAGCCCTTTTAGAGTCAAAAGCCTTCCTATTTCATTCTACTGAAGTCTGATTTAACATCAGAACCCACTTTAGAGATATATATGTATATATCTCCACCTTCTGTCCTGACCCCAGAGTCTCTGCCTTGCTACAGACTTCAGACTGTTTTTTGCTAACGTGTGACTCCTAGGCTGATTTTTCTTTCAAATGTGTCCTTGAGTTGTTAGTCCTTTCTCCAGCACAATTAGTTATTTTCTTTGCCAGCCCCTAGGCAAAAGAGAGGGAGACTGAGTAGTTGTGTACTAATTACTAGGCTATTACTGTTATTATTCAGCTGTGGAAAAGAGCATTCAGAAAACCCCAAATATAATTTGCCTTATTGACATTTCTCTCTATCTCTTTCTGTTTCTACCTCCCCCATTCCCTCCCTCCCTCCCTTTCTCTCTGTTTCTCTCCAATCTCTCTCTGTTTCTCTTTCTCTGTATCTCTTTGGTCTCTGTTTCTCTCACACCTCCTGTTATGGACTTTGATTGCATCACATGCCTGTCTTTTATGGCCCTTGTCAACATTGTCATTTACCTTTTATTGATGTGATTATTTCTTTATTATGAAAATAAGGGCTATGGCCAGTTTTGCTCCTGACAAATCCCCAGCACAGAGCAGGTGCTCAAAAATATTCATTATTGAATTGATGTGCAGCTGTTAATACCTAATTACTGAAATTCCTCTCTTAAACTTCTTATTCTTGTGATTTATTCTTGCCATCTGATTGGCTCTTACCTTTACCTGCTTCAGATCTCTAATTAGAATCACCTTCCTTTACCACCACCACCCCGATCTATGTTAAGTTGCAACTACTCCACCAACAATAACTTTTCCTATTCTTGTTCCTTCTTTCTTTTTTACCCCCTCTTTTCCTTTTTTTAAGATTGGGCTACCACACAGCAAAGTTTACAGATCTTAAGTGCATGGCTCAACAAACTTTAGCATGTGTAGACACATGTGTAACCACCATTAGGTCATGATTACCTCTTGTCCATTTCCTGAGGCAACTGCTGCTTTGATCCATGACCCCGTGGATTGGTTTTGCCTGGTGGTGCGTACATCAGTACTTTTTCATTGCTATGTAATATTCCACTGCATTTATACTCCACGATCTGTTCATAACCATAGATTAATTGTACCTGTTTTTGAACTTCAAATAAGTGAATTGTCTCTTCTTTATCCTTACCCCAAGCAATTGCCACTATCTAAAATACTGTATATTTTACTTACTTTGTTTATGCTTCTCTCCTCTTTAGAATGGCAGCTCCCTAAGGGCAGTGTTCATGTCAGTTTTTTTTTTTTATGGAGTCAGAGAGAGGGACAGATAGGGACAGACTGACAGGAAGGGAGAGAGATGAGAAGCATCAATTCTTTGTTGCAGCATCTTAGTTGTTCATTGATTGCTTTCTCATATATGCCTTGATGGGGGGGGGGGGCTACAGCAGAGTGAGTAGTCCTTTGCTCAAGCCAGCGACCCTGGGCTCAAACCAGCGATCATGGAATCATGTCTATGATTCCACATTCAAGCCAGAGACCTTGCACTCAAGCTGGTGCACCCATGCTCAAGCCAGATGAGCCTGCACACAAGCCATCAACCTCGGGGTTTCAAACCTGGGTGCTCCACATCCCAGTTCAATGCTCTATCCACTGTGTCACCACCTGGTCAGGCATCATGTCAGTCTTCTTCATTACTGTGTCCCCAACGTATAGAAGTTGATTCTTGTTGAATGATTGAACCAGTGAACATAAAATACTTTGTAAAATTGATTACATTATGCTGAGAGAGGAAACTTCTGTGCCATGGGCAACCAGCATATAGCATGCAGAGGGAGTCTGAGGATGAAAAAAAGGAAACAGGGTAATAGAAGGGCTGTTGACATAAATGATTTCTTTTTCTTGATAACATTTTTTATTATTTATTGGGATTTTTTTAATGAGGGATAAATCATCCATAATTGGGACAGCAGCAAATTTTCACACTATTATTTTAATGGCTATATAAGGTTCTTTTTCTTAGAACTTACTTAATTTTCCTATTGCTGGTCATATTTTAACATTACAAAAAATGCTTCGATAAAATCTTTACATATTTTTTACCTTTGCTTGGATAATTTCCTTTGTATAGATTTCCAGGAGTAGTTTTACTGGGTCAAAAATAAGATCCACTCTAATGGTTTCTGATAAACATGGCCGAATGGCTTTTCCAAAGGGTTGTACCAAGTTATCAGTCATGTTCAAGTCTACTTACAGTATTTGAATGCATACTGACCAGCATCAAGTATTATTGTTTAAAAAGATTTTTATTAGGCTCTGGCCTGGTGGCTCAGTGGGTAGATTGTTGTCCTGGGCACGCCGAGGTCATGGGTTTGATCCCTGGTCAGGGCACATACATGAAGCAACAGATGAATGCACAGTTAAATGGAACAAGCTGATGCTTATCTCCCTCCCTTCCTCTCTCTCTTTCAAACCTATGAAAAAATATTTTTGTTAATTTAATAGTCAGGAAAGGAATCACCTTATTATTTTAATTCTAATTTGTTGGATGATAAGAGAGGCTTTCGTAGGCACCTCCTCCGTGCCTGGCGGTGGGTGAGGCCTGGGGTCCTGGTGTGTACAGCAGCTCTGTATTTTGTGCTCTCGCGTTATTTACCACCTGGTAAGTATGGTGTCTCTCAGGGTCCAAAGAGGAAACAGAATGCAGTCCCTGCCCCTCCCTCAGACAGATCAAGCGAAGAGGCTTTAGGGAAGAGCTTCCTTGAAGAGATACAGATTTAAGGGAACCCACAGGGATGGGGGCACCCAGGGGCCAGCAATAGTGGAGAGCTCTTATCACCCTTGAGCTGAAGAAATGGTGTTGCTAGAGCCAGGGAGAGCTGGACCTGTGCAGGAGGGGCTGCCTGGCTACAGGTGTCATTGTGGAGGGACCCAGTCACTGGCCAGAGATATGGCTCCAAAGCGCAGAGCGAGTCAGGGAAGAACTACCCTGTCCTCTTTTGCCTCCTTGCCTCTAAGTTCCCATTGCCTCCTTGCCTCTGAGTTCCCATTGCCTCCTTGCCCCTGAGTTCGCATTGCCTCCTTGCCTCTGAGTTTGCATTGCCTCTGCTGGTGCCTCCCATCAGCTGAAAGCAACAGGAACCTAGAGGACCTAGAATGGGGGGATGCACAGAGAAGAGTAGAAAACGAATGGCTCTGTCTTGGGTGGGATGGGCAAAAGAACAACCTTCTCAGGAGGAGATATTCATTAAAAAACCAACAAATGGTTATGAAGAACCCTATGAAGGAAACTAACAAGGTTCAGCAGCATGGAACCGTGGTGGGGCAGGGGTGTGGGCGGTAGGATTTACTGTCCCTGGACTGTCAGGAAATAGTCACAATGGCAACACTTGCATGTAGCACTTACAACAGGACAGTTCCCATTCTAGACCTTTCGGCTGTAGTGACTGGTTTGATTTTCACAAAAAGCCCATTGATAGATGCTGTCATTTTTCCCATTTCACAGATGAGGTTTTCCAAAGCTGTAGGAGTTTATTGTGGAAATTTTGTGGCATGGAAGGGGTCCCAACTGGTCCCCATTAGACATTTTGTCATTCAAATCTGGCCTGCTTTTTTTTTAATATTTTTTTTTTAGATTTTTATTTATTCATTTTTAGAGAGAGGAGAGAGAGAGAGAGAGAAGGGGGAGGAGCAGGAAGCATCAACTTCCATATGTGCCTTGATTGGGCAAGCCCCGGATTCTGAACCAGCGACCTCAGCGTTCCAGGTCGACACTTTATCCACTGCGCCACCACAGATCAGGCTGGCCTGCTTTTTTTTTTTTTTTTAATTATAAAAGTAGAGTTACCTCCTTTATTTGTCAATTCATTGGCCATTTCCTGAGGACTTACAGAGCTAAATAAAACTGGTTTTTGCACGTAAGAAATTTTGTTCAGAGAAACAAGTAAAGCTAGTTTATTCAGATCTTCTGTATGTGTCAATCATGAATTTTATTTGGTTGTATAGAAAATAAAATGTGGGCCTTGGCTCCATGGATAGAGTGTCAGTCTGGCATATGGATGTCCCGGGTTCAACACCCAGTAGGGCACACAGGAGAAGTGACCATCTGCTTCTCTCCTCTTCCTTTTCCCCCCTCTCTCCCCCTTCCTCTCCCCCAGAGCTTGGATGATTCCAGCATCAGCCCCAGACAGGAGTTGCTGGGTGGATCTCGGTGGAGGTTCATGCAAGAGTCTGTCTCACTATCTCTCCTCCCCTCACTTAAAGAAAAGAAAAGAAAATGCTACATCACTTCTCAGCCCTTTGGCTGAGATAAAATGAAATAAAATGCTACAGTGGATCGAGCAGGCCACAGCCAAGGTCCTCTTGGTCTTTCCCTTACGGTCAGTATTAAAATGGCTGCTGCAGCTCCAGGCATCATGTCTGCATGTCAAACATGAGGAAGGTCAAAGTACAAAGCTCAGTTGAGATCAGTGCCCTTATGTTTCACTGATCAACACTGTTTACTTGGTAATATCTCCCTGCAAAGGAGCATAAGAAACATAGTTTGGTTTTATTGCTGGAATGAAGGTATGAGTAATTAATGGTGGGCAAGTGTCTGTCTTTGAAACACTCTACTTCAGGTGTCTAGTATGGTGCCTGGAACATAGTAGGAGCTTAATAATCATTAGATGAATAAATAAACAAGCTATAATATAGTGGGATTGACACAGGGAAGTGACCAGGACCGAGGCAAGCCTGCCCCAGGAAAGTCCAGAATATGTGGGTTCTTGATTTCATGCAGGAAAGATTTCCCAACAGAGTCCAGGTGAATTTGAGAGTGTGTTTATCTCAGGACAATTACCAAGATAAAGGTCATTGTAAACAATGGAATGGAGCTGAGGACTAATCCAGTGTTGGCAGAGGGGAAGGGCAAGGGGGAGAAAGAGTGGGGCCTCCAGTGGGGGGAGGCGATTAGGTTTAAACTCCTAGATTGAGGCGCCCTCCTCCAATCTGTCCTTCCGTTGCCAAACATTTCACCTCCACAATGCTTGTGTTTTCTCCCCTCCAATCTTTCTTCAGCTTCATTATGTCTATCTTCATGTTCAGGTGATCCAAGGTATTATAGAAGGTAGAGGAAGAAATGATAAGGTTAGATTAAATAGATTCTTACACAAGGCAGAGAATTTGCCTTTTTCCCATATCCTCCCTAATGGCATTTTATTGGCTTTGATAGCTGTAGAAGCTTAGTTCGGGATTTTTCTGGCAAAATTCCCAGAGAGCAGAGTTTATCTAAACTGCCTAATATGCAGCATTTGCAAATAATTATTAATAGATGTTTGCATTTTCCTTCTTTATGAATGCTGCTGTGGGGTGATTCTGTAATTCGAGGGGGACATGCGGATTGTCATCCTTACCCACACAGCCCCTCCTGCAGTCTTTTCCGTGTCAGCTGATGGCAGCTCTGTCCTTAGGCTGCTTGCGTCAAAACCTCCAAGCGTCCTTGACTCCTCTCCTCTGCTCACCCCCAGGTCCAGTCCATAAGAGACACCTGTCTGCTTTGCCTTCAAAATATCTGCAGGAATAACCCTCCCTGGCACCCACCAGGTCTCAGCCCCTACTGCTTCCCATCTGGCCCAATGCAGTTGCCTCTTCCCTCGTCACCCAGCTGCTGCGTTTTCCTCCCTCTGGACTTGTGGCCAGAGGGAGATGTGCACACCTGAGTCAGGTCATGGCCCTCCTCTGTTCAGACCCCCTAATGGTTTCCAGCTTACTCCAGATAACCCACCTTACTCACTGTAACCCACAAGACCTTGCACAATTTATCTTCACCTACTTTGGCCCTGGCCGGTTGGCTCAGCGGTAGAGCATTGGCCCGGTGTGTGGAAGTCCCAGGTTCGATTCCCTGTCAGGGCACACAAGAGAAGGACCCATCTGCTTCTCCACCCTTCCCCCTCTCCTTTCTCTCTGTCTCTCTCTTCCCCTCCCACAGCCAAGGCTCCATTGGAGCAAAGTTGGCCCAGGCGCTGAGGATGGCTCCATGGCCTCTGCCTCAGGCACTAGAATGGCTCCAGCCACAACAGAGCAATGCCCTAGATGGGCAGAGCGTTGCCCCCTGGTGGGCATGTCAGGTGGATCCCAGTCAGGTGCATGCAGGAGTCTGTCTGACTGCCTCCCCACTTCTAACTTCGGAAAAATTTTTTAAAAAAATCTATATATCTATATCTATCTTCACCTACTTATCTGTACATACCAAACATATGCCCACCTTAGGGCATTTGCACATACTGATCCCGCAACCTGAAATGGTCTTCCTACAGACTTTTGATGACTCCCTCACTTTCTTCAAGTTTCTGCTTAAATATGACCTTACCAAGGAGCTTCCACTGATCATCCTCTCTGAAGCCTCTACTTCAATTTTACTTCCATGCCCTACTTCATGTTTCTACACCATGACTGCCATATTAAATAATTATTGCTTTATTGCCCATTTTCCCCAGTTAGAATGTCAGCTCTGTGAAGGCAGGGATTTAAAGCTACGGCTGTGTCCCGGGTGTCTCAAACAGCTCCTGGCATACAGTAGGTGCTCAATAAATATATGTAATATATGAGGTGCAGAAACATCTCTTCAAATGTTTTTGATGGCAGGTTCCATTGGTGCAAGCAATTTAGAAAGCCACTTGAAGTATGTATCAAAGATCAGACAAATACAGCAATTCCTTGTCTGACCCAGTCATTCCACGTATCAGTATCTTTGTGTTCATGACATATCATTGCTTATTCCTCTATTACTGTTAAAAGCATCTGGTTGGAAACATTATTAAAAGTTCATAAAGGGGAATAAGTAATACGTAAGTGATGTTACAATAGAATATTAAGTGAGAGAATGATAAGAGGAAAACCCCTCAATTCTTTGAATTAACAAAGAATGAGTCAAAAATTAATATTTTGTCTGTGCATCATTTCCTCCTGCAGTTGTATAGTAGAACAATACAGCATCTTGCGTTTCATCTTCGACTTCTGTGGTGTCATCGGGTGAGGTCATTTTTGTGAACACCCATAAGGTCTTCATCAATTTTCTCAGAGGTTCTTTAAAATCATTTGCTCATCAGTTCTGTTTTGAAGCATTTTTCACTGTCACGGCTCATTTTGTGCCTTTAAATTATTAAGGAGTCTAACTTTACAAGTTCCTCACATGCAGCGGCCTCCTTTGCATGGCAAGTGGTCCTTCCACATCACTTTCCTTGACTCCATGAAATCCTGCTGTCTTTCGCAATGATTTCCAGTTTTCACATTGCAATTGATATGCATGGTTTCTAATCATATTGCTGTATTTCAAACAACCAACAACAATCAGAAATAAATGTTGGCAAACACATTGATCTGATGAGCTCCAAAGCGCATGTTTGTGTTTGTTGGAATAGATCATTGTGAAGTTGTCAGTTCATTAGTGAATATTTTTATATCGCAGTGACTTTTGCTTCCCTAAACTCATAACTGGGTGGATATCTGGATAATGAACGATATAACAAATACTCAGATGATGAGGAACTATTGCTTTTAAAATACATTTACACTATAATTTTCTCTGTAAGTAAAATAAAAACATAAGAGGGAAAACTAGACAGAAATACAAAATAATACCCGGTGTTTATGTTGTGATAGTAATGGAATAGTGGCTTAATTTTTTTTTTTTTTTTTTTTTACAGAGACAGAGAGAGAGTCAGAGATAGGGATAGACAGGGACAGATAGGAATGGAGAGAGATGAGCAGCATCAATCATCAGTTTTTTGTTGCGACACCTTAGTTGTTCATTGATTGCTTTCTCGTATGTGCCTTGACCGCGGGCCTTCAGCAGACCGAGTAACCCCTTGCTGGAGCCAGCGACCTTGGGTCCAAGTTGGTGAGCTTTTGCTCAAAACAGATGAACCTGCGCACAAGCTGGTGACCTCGGGGTCTTGAACCTGGTCCTCCGCATCCCAGTCTGACGCTCTATCCACTGTGCCACCGTCTGGTCAGGCAGTGGCTTAATTTTTTTAAACATGAAAATTACTTTTGAAAATGTATAAAAGCAAGTTATGACAAGTTTAAGAAAAACTCTCAGACTTATTTGGGAAGAGGGAAATCGGTCTGGAAATGAAAAACAACTCCTCGGCAGAGGCAGTGAAAGTTAGTAACATCAACACTCAGGCCCTGAATCTAACAAGATAGTAGATTATCTCATTTAATCCTCACATCCATCCAATTAAGCGAACACTGGAATTTTCCTGTGTAAATGAATGCATTGACTAAGAGAGGTTGAGCAACTCGTCCAATGCCACACAATTCAAGTACATGTCATCTTTGAGGCCATCTCCTTCGTTTCTAGTCCCCACAAGGTGACTGGGTTCTATTTTCTTCTCAGTTTGGGAACTCATAACACTTTCAGACAGGTTCTTAAGCAAGCATCTCAGGTCTAAGAATGAAGTGACTTCTGTTGGCATGGGATAGAGCATTTTTGTAACAAAAGGAATGAACGATGCTAGAGGAGGGCACAAAAGAGAAATCGAAGAGAGGGTTTAATGTTCTGTCAAGTCAATCCATTGTGGTCTCCCGGTGGGATGATATGCATTCGAACAGCCCGAACATAAATGCATTCACGTTTCTTCCTACAGGTAATTCTTAGATGGAACTTTTCCCCCTTCTAATGAGTGCTTCTGGGATCTCTTTCCTGTTACCTTTATTCATCTGGTGGATCCTTCCTGCTTTTGTCTTTCTTGTTGCTGGAACATCAAATGCCTCCTCTGAACATGAGATGCAATTTCACCGCATGCAGTAAATATTATCAATGCATCCAACCTCTATTCTCTACTACCCTGTGCCTGGCCATCACATACAGGGTGCCATTTACCCCTTTCGTGGTCCCAGGGGGTGCATACTGCCTTTGTCCCCATTTTGCAGATGAGGAAACTGGGGCTTGAGAGGTTGAATGATGGGTCAAGCTCATGCCAGAGAACATAGCTTGGACATTTGTCTGGAGGTGTGATATTCTTACTCTTTCTTGTTGCTGCTGCATTGTTCCTAAGTGAGGAAACCACCCCTATGGTTATCATTTCCATCTGTAGTGAAGATAAAAATTATGAATGGGACATTTCACATGTTTCTCATACTAAGTCTTCAAAATGTGGTGCATGGTTTTACACCAGGCACATATCATTTCCACCTGTAGTGAATGTAAAAATTATGAATGAGACATTTCACATATTTTTATACTAAGGCTTCAAAATCTGGTGCATGGTTTTACACCTTGATTTGGACCAGTTATATTTCAAGTGCTCAGTGGCCACATAAGGCTTGTGGCTACATTTGGGGAGCACAAATCCCAATCTTTTGGCAAGTAGTTCTGGGATTTTTCTATTACACAATGACACATGTGTTGGGGGTTCCTGATTTATACTCAACTATCCTTCAAGCTCCTTAAATAACTGTTTGAAGAAGGGAGAGAGAGAGAGGTAAAAGAGGAAGAGTGGGAGACGAAAGAGGAAGGGGAGGAGGGGAGGAGGAAAGGAAGAAAAGAAGGAAGGAAGGGAGGAAGGAAGGAAGGAAGGAAGGAAGGAAGGAAGGAAGGAAGGAAAAAAGGAAGGAAGGGAGGGAGGGAGGGAGGAATCTTTCTCCTGCCTAGAACTTTTAAATGACAGAATCTTTCCAACACCATTGTCTTAGTTTGGGTCCCCCTCCTTGAAGTAGATCTGGAAGCAAGGATTCAACTCCTTTGGGGAGAGATACTGGGACACACCAGCAGAGGAGCAGGGAAGGGAAGAACCAGTAATGGATGGCCCATCCTGTATAAATGAGCAAGTCACCACTGTGAGCAACTGAGACTCAGTACTGGTGGAGGCCGCTGGGAGGCAGCAGAGAGGCGATTCCTTAGAGTACAGTAACCACACCCTAGAACTAAGGGAGCTGAATATTTGTCTACCAATTTCCATTAATCAGGGTTGAAGGACGCTCCCTGGAGCATTTATTTCCTAGCATCCCAGGCTGCTGAGTGGACACTCTGGTGCCCAGAAAAAGACCTGCCCAGGAAGGCAGGGGCTGGCAGTGCAAGTCAGACCTATGTGCACTGAAGTAATCAGGTCAAGGCTGGACAGTTACAGCTACACACATGACACGCCTAACCTTTTCATAAATTCAAGTCTTTCTTTTCCATCACATAGTCGCCTTAATTTTAAGTGCGTTAGTTTTGTGACAGTCAGGAGCCATATGGAACGGGAGATTATTTAACTGTTGTCGTCTCAGTGACAGAAAAGGTAGAACAGCTATGGAGGGCCATTGCAGATGTATGCATATATTTATGGGTAACCTTGCAAACACGTATGTGTGTTCCCATTCATGTTGTCACCAGGCTTAACTCTCACCACATTCTTTGCCATGTGCGTGTTCCCTGCTCTCCTTTTTAGTCATTGGGAAAAACAGAAGAAAATAAAAGGAGTAAGTCCATGTTTTCCAGAGAAACAGGGCTGATCTGATTCGAATCAGTGTCAGGGTCAGCTTTCCCCCATCTCTGCCCCCGCCCTGTTTCCTCGCTCTCCCTGTTGGGAAATGACTTGTACTGGTCTCCAGTTTATTTTCGTTTCTTCTTAAAAATAGGAGAGAACGTTTCAATATTTTTCATGCCTTCTGTTTTTCTCTCATGGAGATAGTCTACGTTCTGTGCTGCTCTGCAACTTGCCCTTGTCACTTTCTGAGATATTGGGCCCCTATTTTGACCTCCCTCGGTTGCTGAGGCGGGAGCCGTGAACAGGATAGGTGGAACTTTGAAGTCCTGGAATGCCAAACATTTTAAGGGCCACAACATGACTTTCCAAGAGCAAAGTCTTTCAGGTGAGTTTCATTAGCTACAGAGATTGCCTGTGTGTTCTGGATGCTTTGAAATCTGGCTGAACCTGGAGTGACTACCACTAACCCCGTTAGCCAACCTCCTCCGATAGTAAAGGGTTCACCAGTGAGCATGCCTTTCAAACGCCAACCAGCCAGTCCGGGGCCCACCCCCCAGACACCTCCTCTGTCAGTCTCTCACACACAGGGCCACTTTCCACCTGCCCTCATCACCCCAGAGCCAGATACCAGACAACCAGGGCCAGCCCCCATGCCCCAGAGCTGCTGAAATTATTAAAACTAGCCAAGCCCAAGCCTGCATACCTGCTTCACCTGTTCCTCCCAGAGGAAGCCACATAAAGCCTCCTGTCCATGTTGCCCCTCAATCCCTGGTGCTTCCCCATGAGGCTCTGCGTGGCATGGCGTGGCCCTTCCTCTTAGAATCTGTGAGTAGAACAAGCTATCTTTCTTTTCTTTTTTCTTTAAATTTTATTTTTCAATGACAGTTTACATTCAATATGATATTGTATTAGTTTCAGGAGTACAGCAAAGTGGTCAGACAATCATATACTTTACAAAGTGGTCCCCCCTATGTATCAAGTCCTCATCTGACACCATACATACTTATTACAGCATTACTGACTATACTCGCTATGCTGTACTTTCCATCCCCGTGACTATTTTGCGACTAACAATTTGTGGTTCTTAATCCCTTCACCCAGCCCCCCAAACCCTCTCTCTTAAGACTGGCAACCATCAGACTTAGAACAAGCCATCTTTTCAATGGTGGTTATCTCCTTAACTGTTAGCCTCATAATGCCTGAATAATAATAAAATGGACATTTTGAAACAACAAAAGGCCAACATGGGATGACAGCCTTGAGGTCTCCATCGCCTCCCTCCCCTCATCTCCTCTCACTCTCTCCACTCAGCCACAGGAGCGTCCCCCCCGTGTTTCAGACTCACCAGTCACCATCCACAGAGGCCTTGGCCAGCCACGTTTCCTCTGCCTGCGACACTTCTCCTCCTGATATCTGCGTCTCTGTTTCTTTCTTTTCTCAGGTCTCTGCCTCAACCGCTCCTTCTCAGGGATGTCTTTCCAAAGAGCTCCCCTTCCTCTTCTATCTGACCCTCTACCTGCTCCACTCTTCTTATAAAAACCATCTCTACCTGACATATTATATAGCTCTGCCCAAAGTGTGAGTTTCTTGTTTGTTCTATTCATGGCTGTATCGATTCCCAGCGCTTGGGGTAAGGCCTGACAGATAATAGTTGCCCAGTAAACTTTTGCCAAATAAATGAACAACTGAAGCCAATCACTTTTCTCCAGCATTCCAGATGAAATGACACACTTGGTTTTGTCATCTGTGACTTTTCTTTTTGTATTTTTTCTGAAGTGAGGAGCGGAGAGGCAGAGAGAGAGACTCCCGCATGCACCTGATCGAAATCCACCCGGCAAGGCCACTAGGGTGCGATGCTCTGCCCATCTGGGGCCCTTGCTCCATTGCTCAGTGACCACACTATTTTACCACCTGAGACTAAGCCATGGAGCCATCCTCAAAGCCCAAGGCCAATTTTCTTGGGCCAACTGAGCCATGGTTGCAGAGAAAAAGAGAAAGAGATGAAGAAAGGGAGGGGGACAGGTGAAGAAGCAGATGGTCACTTCTCCTTGTGCCCTGGCCAGGAATTGAACCCAGGACATCCACATACCAGGCCGACACTCTACCACTGAGCCAATCAGCCAGGGCCTGTGACTTTTTTTAATTCAGTGAGAGGAGGGGAGGCAGAGACAGACTTCACCGTGAGCCCCAACTTGGATCCACCTAGCAAGCTTACTATGGGGCAATGCTCTGCCCATCTGGGGCATTGTTACGTTGTTCAGCAACCGAGCTATTTTAGTGCGTGAAGCAAGGCCATGGAGCCTGGGGCCAACTTGCTTCAACTAAGCCATGGTTGCAGGTGGGTAAGAAAGAAATAGAGAGAAGGTAGAGGTGGAGGGCTGGAGAAGCAGATGGTTGCTTTCCCTGTGTGCCCTGACTGGAAATCAAACCCAGGACATCCGTATGCTGGGCTGACACTCTACTACCACCAGCCAGGGCCTGTCATTTATGTCTTTATCTCAAGGAATAGTAAAACTTGTTATTTTGCAAATTGAGGGAACTTAGCTCAGTTCTCACTCAAGAAAAACCAAGAAGGGCATTTCTATAAGCGGATATAGTTCATTTGATCAAATTTCTCTTGCTAACTTTTCAGGATACACATGACTATGTAAGCAAGTATTTAATCAAACTCTTTACTTAACAGAAGGGTTAGATGCTGAGTGTAATTTTTAATTGCTTGAGGATCTAGTAAGCCTGGGTACTTCTGTTTTCATAATTAAGTGTGAGGTTCTTGTGGCAATGTGAATCAAGACTACTTTAAGTACATTATATGAAAAAAAATCTTTTTCTTTTGGTAAAGTTCAAATATATACAGAAGAGAAAATAGAATGGCAGGCCTCCACGTTTCTATCATCTGTCTTCAGTAATTATCAACTCACTGCTCTTCTTGTGTTACTGTATCCCAGTCTTTAACATAACCTTACCTTGCAAATTAAAGCTTTAACATAACCTAGGGTTATGTTAAAGCAAATCTCAGATATCATAATTTCATCTGTAAATATTTTAATATGTACTTCTAAAAGCTAAGAACTGCAACTGCTGGGGAACATGGTCTGGCGAGTCCTCAAAAAACTAAACATAAACTGATCACGTGACCCAGCAGTCCCACTTCTGGATGTGTGACCCAAAGAACTGAAAGCAGGGATTTGAGGAAATGTTCGCACACCCGTATTCATAGCAGCATTGCTCCCAATAGCCAAAAGGTGGGAGCCACCCAAAGTCCACGGATAGATGAATGCATAAATAAAAGTGGTCCATCTATATGATGGAATATTATTCAGCTGAAAAAAGGAAGGAAATTCTGACACATGGCACAACATGGATGACCCTTGAAGACATTAGGCTGAGTGACATAAGTCAGCTGCAAAAGGACAAGTACTGTATGATTCCACTTGCATGAGGTCCCTATAAGGAGTCAGATTCACAGAGACAGAAAATAGAATGGCAGGTGCCAGGGGCTGGGGAAGAATGGGGGAGTTAGTGTTTAATGGGACAGAGAGAGAGTTTTGTAAAGTAAAAAGGATCCTGGAGATGAGTGGTGGTGATGGCTGCCCAACAATATGAATGTACTTAATATCACTGAACTGGGCAATTTAAGTGGTCAGTGTTATATACATTTTATCACACACAAAAAAGCTAAGTCGTCATTTGAAAAACCATGACTGTGGTGCTGTCATTATATCAGTGGTACAACCATGGTGGTATTTTTCAGTCCTTATCTTGCTTTGCGTTTGGCAACATTTAACACTGGATGCCCCACCCCTGGGACTTGCAGTAGCTTCACCTGTCAGTCCCTCCCCTACTGCCTTGATGCTGTCTCCTCAGGCTCCATTTTCTCTGCTCTGCCCTGTATGCTAACACCTCTCAGGGACCCTTCCTAAGACCTCAACCCTCTCGGGAGCCATTGTTCAGGATAATTTCATCCATTGTGATGGTGTGTGTGCTGATAGCCCCTGTACTCGCCTCCTAGGGAAAGTCATAAAGAAAATTACCAAATCATAAAGAAAATTACCGAAAACTAGGTAGCTTAAAGCAACAGAAATTTACTCTCACTACTCTGGAGGTCAGAGATCCAACATCAAGTGTCAGCAGGGCCACACTCCCTTTAGATGCTCTGCAGTGGTCAGCAAACCATGGCTCGAGAGCCACATGCAGCTCTTTGGCCCCTTGAGTGTGGCTCTTCCACAAAATACCACATGCGGCAGCTACCTCGATAAGGAATGTACCTACCTATATAGTTTAAGTTTAAAAAACTTGGCTCTCAAAAGAAATTTCAATCGTTGTACTGTTGATATTTGGCTCTGTTGACTGATGAGTTTGCTGACCACTGCTAAGGTGAATACATGACTCGCCTCTGTCTTAGCTTCTGGTATTGCTGGCGGTCTTTTCTTTTCCTTGGTTTACATAAGCCTAATCCAATCTCTGATCCTGTCTTCATGTCACTTCTCTGTGTCTGTGTCTTTTCTTCTCCTGTCTCTTATAGGCACACTTGTTATTGGATTTAGGCCCCACCTGGATAATCTGGGATGACCTCATCTCAAGATTCTTGACTTGATTGCACCTGCAAAGACACTTTTTCCAAATAAGATTGCAGTCACAGGTCCTGGGAATTAGGACATGGACAAGTTTTTTGGCAGCCACCATTCAACCATGACGGCCCATATATATATACATAATATATTTATATATCCTTGTTGCGACTTCTCTCCTGAGTCTAGAGCCACGCAGTCAACAGGCAAATTTGTATTCCCAGCTTCCAGTCCTCTCCTTAAGGAATTCTCGGTCTGTCCAATCTTTGTTACCTTCTTCCCAAAGACAGAGAAGTGAGGTTAGAGAGGTCAGGCTGCCTACGTTTGAAAGACATTCCTGCTCAATGACCATGTGAATGTAGGCAAGTTACTTAAGCTCTTATGCCTCATTTATAAAATGCAGGTAATAATAGTAACTAACTTATCAGACTGTTGTAAAGATTAAATGAGTTAGTATCTGTAAGGTCCTTAGAACAATCAACTAAAAATTACAATATTAATAATATTATAATAATATAATGACATGTCTAATTAAGTTGTCAATATCTTCACTTGAGAAATTACCATACTATTCCCTACTTTGTCTTTCCAAATTTTTTCTAGGCTTTAAGCAGCATTATTCTCACATGACATCTTCCCCAGGAAGCCTTCCCTGACAATGCTAACCTCACTGATTTCCCTCTTCTAGCTTCTTTGTAATATAGTCTATATCATTAAGTAGCACTTAATGATATAATCTGAGTATACTAGTGTACTTGTTAAATGGAACATTCATTGCCCTGGCCTGTCAGCCCAGTGTGTGGAAGTCCCGGGTTTGATTCCCAGTCAGAGCACACAGGAGAAGCGCCCATCTGCTTCTCTACCCTTTCCCCTCTCCTTTCTCTTTGTCTCTCTATTCCCCTCCTGCAGCCAAGGCTCCATGGGAGCAGAGTTGGTCCTAGCACTGAGGACGGCTCCATGGCCTCCACCTCAGGCGCTAGATTGGCTCTGGTTGCAACAGAGCGACACCTCAGATGGACAGAGCATCGTCCCCTGGTGGGCATGCCAGGTGGATCCCGGTTGGGCTCATGTGGGAGGCTGTCTAACTGCCTCCCTGCTTCTAACTTCGAAAAAATACAAAAAAAAAAAAAAAGGAACATTCATTAAGTTTTTTTCCCATATCATAAAGCCCCTCCTATAGGACTGAGCACCTATTTGTTGCTCAATTATCAATTCACTCGTTGGGTAATTGGGTTAAGAAATTGCCATCAGAATCATTGTATGGTCATTTTAAAGCAGATTCTAAGAGAGAGATTTGCTGAAATCTTTAAATGAATAGGATGTTATAGACTATGCTACAGTAACAATAAACCCCCAAATCCCCAAATCCTCATGGCTTTAAAATGACAAAAGCTGCCTGACCTGTGGTGGCGCAGTGGATAAAGCATCGACCTGGAAATGCTGAGGTCGCCGGTTCGAAACCCTGGGCTTGCCTGGTCAAGGCACATATGGGAGTTGATGCTTCCAGCTCCTCCCCCCTTCTCTCTCTCTGTCTCTCTCTCCCTCTCTGTCTCTCTCTCCTCTCTAAAAATTAATAAATAAAATAAAATAAAATTTAAAAAAAAGAATGGAGATACTTAAAATTTAAAAAAAATGACAAAAGCTGATTTCTCACTCACCCAAAATGTCCTCATAGGTCAAATTGGGGCTCTGCTCATTATGGGACCAACCTTGAAATGTTGTCACTGTCTGGAACTTTGCTGGCTCCAGAGCCACGCTGTCCCATAGAACTTCCTGGATGATGGGAATGTCCTCAGTCTGAGTTGTCCCATAGCGTGACCACTAGCCACACATAGCTTTTGTATACTAGAAAAGGTGGGTTGTACCGAGGAATATAATTCTCATTTTGTTTAACTGCAATAGTAGCAGATAGCTAGTGGCTACTATCTTGGACACTGCAGCTCTAGAGAGATTTTCGGTGAGACCTCACCAGCCAGAACTACTCACATGGCCTCGGCACATCAGGGGGCCAGGGAATGCCTCTTCTCCATGTGCCTGAATTTGGAGAAGGGGAAACATTTGGTGAACAACTCTAATGGCATCTCAGAGGATAAGTCTTTTTGGGCATCCAGAAAGGAGAAACATTAGTTGTTTTATTTTAGGAGAAGATAAGAAATATGGAGTTTAAATGTAATAGTTATCTCTTGCTACATAACAAACTATCCAAAGCTTGCAGCTTTAACCAGGAATTGTTTATGACCTCACAGCTTCTTTGGGGCAGGAATCATGCCGCAGCCCATCTGGGTCCTGTTTCAAGGTTTCTCACAAGGCTGCAATCAAGGTGTCAGTGAGGCCTTCTCTCTGCTCTGAAGGCTGAGATGGGGGAGGGTCCCCTTCCAAGCTTAAATGTGTGGCTGTTGGCAGAATTCAGTTTCTTGTGAGCTGTAGGACCGAGAGCCTCGGTTCCCACTAGATGTTTCCTAGAGGCTACTCTTGGTTCCTTGCCGCATGGGAGTTTTCAAAAGGCAGCTCAAAATATGGAACCTGGCTTCCCTCAGAGTGAGCAGGACAGAGAGAGCTGAAGGGGGCTGCGCTATGGACACCCCAGTTTTGTTGTAACCTAATCTCAAAAGTACCAGGCCATCACTCTTGCACATTTCCTTTCTTTCTTTTTTTTTAGGATATTTTTAAATTTTTATTTATTCATTTTTTTAGAGAGGAGAGAAAGAGAAAGGGGGATGAACAAGAAGCATCAACTCCCATATGTGTCTTGACTAGGCAAGCCCAGGGTTTCGAACTGGTGCACATTTTCTTTATTTTTTTCTTTTTTTCCAAGTGAGAGAAGGGGAGATAGAGAGATTCCCTCATGTGCTCTGACTGGGATCTACCCAGCAACCCCCATCTGGGACCGATGCTCTGCCCACCTGGGGCCATACTCGCAACTGAGCTTTTTTTCTTTTTTTTTTTCTGAAGTTGGAAACAGGGAGGCAGTCAGACAGACTCCCACACACGCCGGACCGGGATCCACCCGGCATGCCCACCAGGGGGCGATGCTATGTCCATCTGGGGCGTCACTCTGTTGCAACCAGAGCCATTCTAGTGCCTGAGGCAGAGGCCATAGAGCCATCCTCAGCACCTGGGCCAACTTTGCTCCAGTGGAGCCTCGGCTGCAGGAGGGGAAGAGAGAGCCAGAGAGGAAGGAGAGGGGGAGGGGTGGAGAAGCAGATGGGCGCTTCTCCTGTGTGCCCTGGCCAGGAATCGAACCCGGGACTCCTGCACACCAGGCCGACGCTCTACCACTGTGAGCTATTTTAGCACCTGAGATGGAGGCCATGGAGCCATCCTCAGCACCAGGGGCCAACTTGCTCGAACCATTCAAGCCATGACTGCAGGAGGAGAAGAGAGAGAGAGAGAGACAGAGAGAGAGAAACAGAGAGAGAGAGAAGGGGGATGGAGAAGCAGATGGTCTCTTTTCCTGTGTGCACTGAACAAGTATCAAACCCAGGACTTCTACACGCCGGGCCAATGCTCTACAACTGAACCAACCAGCCAGGGCTAGAAAAATAGTAACTTGACAGTGGAGACACTTGGGAGACACCACCTTAACCAATAACCAAAGTCAACATCATAGTAATAAGTCATGTAGATGTCATGGATCCCTGATATGACGCAATGAAGAGGGTATTTCACTTCTGTGGTATTCTCCAAAATCCATTATCCCAGTCTAGCCATGAGAAAACAACAGACAGACCCAAACTAAGGGACATTCTCAAAAATCCCAGAGCAGTACTCCTGAAAAGTATCAGATTGTGAAAAATAAGGGAAGAAACTGTCAAAAACTAGAGGAGACTCAGGAGACAAGATGACCCAATAGAATGTGATATCATGGATGACATCCTGAAACAGAAAAGGATATTAGTGGGAAACTTGTAAATCTGAATAAAGTATAGGGTTTAGTTAATAGCATGGCACCAATGTTGGTTTCTTAGTTTTAACAAATGTACCTGGGTTACATAAGATGCCAACGTTAGGGGCATCAGATGGAGGGCATGTGGTAACTGTCTTGGACTATCTTTTCAAGCTTTCTGTACATCTAAAGTTATTCCAAAGTAAAAGCTTATTTTAAAATTTAAAAATAAGCCAATATTAAATCAGGCTTGATGAATGATACTCACAGACCTGGATTACAGGTCTGGAAGGTTGAGTATGGTGACTTTTTAAAAATCAGCTTGTATTTTTTAGAACAGTTTTAGATTTACAGCAAAACTGAGCTGAAGGCACAGAAATCTCCAATATACCGGTCTGCTCTCACACACGCACAGCCCTCCATTATCAACATCCCTTACCTGAGTGGGCATTATCACTCAGAGTCTACAGTTTACATTAGGGCTCACTCTTGGAGTTGTACATTCTATGGGTTTGGACAAATGTACAATGACTTATATTCATCATTATAGTCTCATACAGAGTATTTTCATTGCCCTAAAAACACTAGTATATTCTTCTCTCCCCCTGACCCTGGCAAGCACTGATCTTTTACTGTCTCCATAGTTTTGCATTATCCAGAATGTCATATAATTGAAATCATACAGTGAATAGCCTTTTCTTTTTTTCTTTTTTTTTTCTTTTTTTCTTTTTATTAAGTGAAGGAAGGGGAGATTGTGAGATTGGCTCCCGCATGTGCTCCGACGGGGATCTACCAAGTCACCACTGTCTGGGTCAATGCTGGAATCAATCAAGCTATCCTCAGCACCCTGGGCCGATGCTCGAACAAGTCAAGCCACTGGCTGTGGGAAAGGAAGAGGGAGAGGAGGGAGAGCAGGAAGGGGAGAGAAGCAGTTGGTCACTTCTCTTGTGTGCCCTGACTAGAATCAAATCCGAAATGTGCATATGCTGGGCCGACGCTCTTTCCACTGAGCCAACTGTCCAGGGTCAGTAGGTAGCCTTTTCAAATTGTCTTCTTTCTTTTTTTCAAATTTTTTTTATTTATTTAGAAAATTAAATTTAACATGGTGACATTGATCAATAAGAGTATAGATTTTGGGTAAACATCTCCACATCATTTGGACAGTGGAAATTATGTTGTCTATCCATCACTCAAAGTCAAATCATCTTCCATCACCTTATATATATATAGATATTTGTTCCTCTTTATATCTTTCCCCCAAACCCCTCCCTCCACACCCCCTTTTCCCTGATAACCACTGCACTCTTATCTATGTGCACGAGTCTCAAATTTGTATACCAACTATGTATGGAATCATACAGTTTATAGCTTTTTCCGATTTATTTATTTCACTCAGCATAATGTCCTCAAGGTCCATCCGTGTTGTCGTAAATCATTTTATGTCATCGTTTCTTATGTCTGAGTAGATTCCATTGTATATATGTACTACATCTTCTTTATCGAATCCTTCATATTGGTTTCTTCCACTTAGTAATATGCATTTAAGTTTCCTCCATGTCTTTTCATGCCTTGATAGCTCATTTCTTTTTAGTGCTGAATAATATTTCATTGCCTGTATGTATCATGTTTTTTACATTCACCTACTGAAGAACATCTTGATTGCTTCCAAATTTTGGCAATTATGAATTAAGCTGCTATAAACATCCAAGTGCAGGTTTTTGTAGGGACATAAGTTTTCTACTCCTTTGGATAAATACCAAGTTGTACCATTGCTGGATCATGAGGTAAGGGTAAGCGTAGTTTTGTAAGAAACCATTAAGCAGTTTTCTACATGGCTATACCATTTTGCATCCCCCCCCCCACCTCGTAGTACCACATCTTTGCCAGCATTTGGTGTTGTCAGTGTTCTGGATTTTGGTCATTCTAATAAGTATGTAGTGGTATCTTGTTTTAATTTGCATTTCTCTGATGACGAACCTTTTCATATGCTTCTTTGCCGTTATATATCTTCTATGGCAAGATGTCTTTGGCCCATTTTAAAATCAGACTTGTGTTCTTATTATTAACTTTTTTTTACAGAGACAGAGAGAGTCAAAGAAAGGGACAGACAGACAGGAACGGAGAGAGATGAGAAGCATCAATCATCAGTTTTTTGTTGCGACACCTTCGTTGTTCATTGATTGCTTTCTCATATGTGCCTTGACGGGGGGGGGGGGGGCCTACAGTAGACCGAGTAACCCCTTGCTCGAGCCAGTGACCTTGGGTCTAAGCTGGTGAGCTTTTTTGCTCAAACCAGATGAGCCCGGGCTCAAGCTGGCGACCTCGAGGTCTCGAACCTGGATCCTCCGCATCCTAGTCCAACACTCTATCCACTGTGCCACTGCCTGGTCAGGCTTATTATTGACTTTTAAGGGTTCTTTTTATTTTCTATTTTGGATAACAGTCCTTTATGAGAGATATGTTTTGCAAATTCTTCTCTGACAGTCTGTAGCATGTCTTTTTTTTCTCTTGACCGTATCTTTTGCAGAGTAGAGAATTTTAATTTTAATGAAGTCCAGCTTATCAATGATTTCTTTCATAGACTGGGCCTTTTGTGTTATATTTAAAAAGTCACTGCTAACCAAAGGTTATCTAGATTTTCTCCTACATAATATCTTAGGAGTTTTGTGGTTTTGCATTTTATATTTAGTCTGTGAGCCATTATGAGTTAATTTTTTCTTAATTCAGTGAAAGGAGGGGAAGCAGAGACAGACTCCCACATGAGCCCTGACTGATATCCACTTGGCAAGCCCACTAGGGGGCGATGCTCTGCCCATCCAGGGCATTGCTCTGTTGCTTAGCAACTCAGCTCTTCTTAGAGCCTGAGATGGAGGCCATGGAACCATTCTCAGTGCCCAGGGCCAGCTTGCTCCAATCAAGCCATGGCTGCAAGAGAAAAGAGAGAGAGAGAGAGAGAGAGAGAGAGAGAAGTGAGATGGGGAGGGTGGAGAAACAGATGGGCAGCTCTTCTGTGTGCCCTGACCAAGAATCAAGCCCAGGACTTCCACAAGCCAGGCCAACCTTCTACCACTGAGCCAACTGGCCAGGGACCACTTTGAGTTAACTTTTGTGAAGGGTGTGAGATCTGCATATTTGCTCCATTGTATTTCCTTTGTCTAAGATGAGTCGACTATATTTATGTGGGTCTATTTCTGGGCTCTCTATGTTGCTCCATTGATCTATTTGTCTATTATTTCATCAATATCACACTGTCTTGGTTCTTGTAACTTTGTAGTAAGTGTTGAAGTCCATAGTGTCAATCTTCCAACTTTATTTTTCTCCTTCAATACTGTGTTGGCAATTCTGGGTCTTTTACTTCTCCATAAAACTTTATTATCAGGCCCTGGCCGGTTGGCTCAGCGGTAGAGCGTCGGCCTAGCGTGCGGAGGACCCGGGTTCGATTCCCGGCCAGGGCACACAGGAGAAGCGCCCATTTGCTTCTCTACCCCTCCGCCGCGCTTTCCTCTCTGTCTCTCTCATCCCCTCCCGCAGCCAAGGCTCCATAGGAGCAAAGATGGCCCGGGCGCTGGGGATGGCTCTGTGGCCTCTGCCCCAGGCGCTAGAGTGGCTCTGGTCGCAACATGGCGACGCCCAGGATGGGCAGAGCATCGCCCCCTGGTGGGCAGAGCTTCGCCCCTGGTGGGCGTGCCGGGTGGATCCCGGTCGGGCGCATGCGGGAGTCTGTCTGACTGTCTCTCCCTATTTCCAGCTTCAGAAAAATGAAAAGAAAAAACAAACAAACAAAAAAACTTTATTATCAGTTTGTCAATATCCACAAAATAACTTGTTGGGATTTTGATTGGGATTATATTGATTCTATAAATCAAGTTGGGGAGAATTGGCATTTTGACTATATTGAGTCTTCTTGTCCATGAATATAGAATATCCTTCCAGACTCTGGTGATTTAAAAAAATCTATTTGCCATAATTTCTTGACTGCTTCTTATGTGCCATTCATTGTGCTAAGTGCTTATTTGTTTGATATTAATTAATCCCTACAGCAACCTGTGGGGTAAAGAGTCATGTCTCCATTTAACACAAGGAAGCTGAGGTTCAGAAAAGCACCCAGCAAGGAAATGCTAGAACTAAGATTTGAACCCAGCTCTGCATCCATAATTAGGGTCTGCCTCATCTGTTTTTGGAAATTTATAGGACATGTACTGCTATGCAATGTTATGCCTGGCGTGACAGCCACATTCCATCTCTGTGTCACCCTTGAGTACCTACATCATGACCTGCAGATGTCTGGATTACCAGTTTTGGTTTTTGTTATTTATCCCTTCCAACTCCCAAAGATTTTGGTACTTATTCCGGACCAGTATCCAGACCAGAAGGCAGAGACCAAACTGACTTTTGGCTGATCCAATCTTGCAACTCAACATGACTGGATTAGGTAATTTGTTTTAGCAGCCAAATGGAAGCAGTCTGCACTTATTTATTCGGGGCACTTATTTTAAATATGCTAGCCCTGTTCAATTGAATGACATTCTCAAAGCCAGGATAGTAATGCTGCTGCTGATTGATAAATAAAACCTCCAGCTGGCAGATGTATTAAAGATTAGAACTAATGGCTGAGACTGAGTTCTGGAGGTCCACTGTTAAGCTACTTCTGTGTAAGATGCTAATGAGATTCAAAATCTTTCTACTTGATCAGCATTAGTAATTTGCATGAATAGGGAGTAAGGGACTATGTACTTTAGTCATTTTGATGATCCTGTGAAGATTTCTTGCTCACCCATCGCCATTTGCCAGGTGATAATATTTCAATATTAGAGATTCACTCCTTTGGCCAAATAAATTGTTGTAATATGTAAAGAGAACCCATAATGATAATGAACCTGGAGCTCTGTCACACTTTAGGCAAATGAATTGAGTTGTTTCGGGAAAGGGTGATTGAGCTATTGGGGATTGGTGAACTTGGGAAGACTGAGGAAGAAGAGGGGAACTCTGACATGTTAAACTTCATTGGCAAGCTCTGGAAATGCTATTTGGTGAGCAGAAAGTATAGACTCTTCTGTCATTTTAATGGGGGGGTTATTTGGAAATGTGTGTGGGTATTTTTTTTTATTAAGTGAGAAGTAGGGAGGTAGGGAGACAGACTCCCACATGGGCCTTGACCAGGATCCACCCAGCAAGCCCCCTATAGGGCGATGCTCAGCTCATCTGGGGCTGCTGCTCTGTTGCTTGGCAACCGAGCTATTTCAGTGACTGAGGCAAGACCATGGAGCCATCCTCAGTGCCCAGGGCCAACTTGCTTGAACCATTCGAGCCATGGCTGCGGGAGGGGAAAAGAGAGAGATAGAGAGAAAATGAGAGAGAAAAGGGGGAGAGTGGTGAAGAAGCAGATGGGCGCTTCTCCTGTGTGCCCTGACTGAGAATTGAACCCAGGACTTCCACACGCTGGGTGGACACTCGACCACTAATCCAGAGCATATTGCAATATTTTTGTCTGTCACAAAACTGAGGGTGCTACTGACATTTAATTGACACATGCCAGTGATGCTAAACACTCTACTATGCACGGGTCAGCCTGATTAAGCAAGAATTGTTCCATCAAAAATGCTAACAATGCTGCCGTTGATAACACTAGAGAATGCCAAGAGAAGGCTGGTACATTTGCCCCTTCCAGAGCAGTGATTACTGAACCTACTTGTACTGCAATGAAAATCAGGGGAGGAAGAACCCAGGAATCAACATTTTTACCCCACTTTGGAGGGTGGTTCTGATATACAGCCAGCTTGTCTGTTCTCTGTGCGTGGCTCAGGGCATCCTGGAGGGCTGGCCTTTGTCTTCTAGTAAAACAAAGGCCAGAGTTTGTTGTAAGGACTTTGGGGTGCAATTATCACAGATCACCATGACAAGCGATGCTACCAGTTCTACATTCAGAAGCATTACAAACATTTTCTGTTGAAATACAACACATGCAAAACACACCCAGCTTATAAGTGTAGGGCTCAATGAAAATGTACCAAATGCACAAAATTTACAAAGCGAACACACCTTTGTAATTGGCACCTAGATTGAGAAATTTCCAGGAGGCCCTCTTTAGCCCCAAGGTTGACCGCTGCTTGGATGTCGAACAGCATAGATTCATTTTGCCCATTTTGAACTTTATAAAACAAGAATGCTACACTGTGTTTTTTCGTTTGTTTGTCTTCTTTGGTTCAGAATCATGTTTGTGAGATTCACTCGTGTACTTGTGGGTATGGTTCCATGTGGGACTGTTTCACAGTGTTTCAATCTATGTATTCTACTATTGACAGACATTTGAGAAGTTTCCAATTTTTAGCTAGTATAATTTTACTGCTTTCACATTTTAGGATGTGTCTTTTAGTGTACATATGTTCTTATTCCTCCTGAATCTATACCCAGGTGTGCCAATGCTAGGTCACAGGGTATTCAAATATACAGTGATGGTAGAAATGGCCGAATGTTTTCCAAAGTGGTTACAGCGGGTCCTTGGGTTACAACACAGTTCCATTCCTATGACAGTGACGTAACCCGAATTTTGGTGTAGATCAAAACACACTCTAGCCTAAGTCACTTACCAATCCTAACACAGTAGTAAAATTATAATCTAGAACATAAAAACACAACTAAGTCATAGAAAAAAAATACTGAGGTTTCTTCCACTGTGCGCAACCAACCTAGTTCGCCCATGTGGTTTGTAAGTACAATGCTAACAGTGTAAGCCGAAACACTCATGTTTAAAATTTCTTAAGTTTTTATGTAAGCGAGCTTCGTAAACTTGAAACGTCATATGTCAGACTGTTGTAACCCGAGGACCCCCTATATACAAAATTACACTCCACCCAATAGAGTATGAGAGTCAAAAGTGGTTTCAGATCCATGTCAATGACCTGGGCAAATTTTTTTGTTTGTTTGTTGATTTGGTTTTTTTTGACAGAGAGAGAGTCAGAGAGAGGGACAGATAGGGACAGAAAGGCAGGAAGGGAGAGAGATGAGAAGCATCAATTCTTCATTGCAGCTCCTTATTTGTTCAATGATTGCTTTCTCATGTGCCTTGACCACAGGGCTATGGCAGAATTAGTGACCCCTTGCTCAAGCCAGTGACCTTGAGCTCAAGCCAGCAACCTTGGGCTTCAAGCCAACGACCTTTGGGTTCAAACCAGCAACCATGGGGTCATGTCTGTGATCCCACGCTCAAGCCAGCGACCCCTCGCTCAAGCTGGTGAGCCCACATTCAAGCCGGATGAGGCCACGCTCAAGCCAGCGACCTTGAGGTTTTGAACTCAGTGTCCCAGTTCGACACTCTATCCACTGTGCCACCACCTGGTCAGGTTGGGCAAGTCTTTAAACCTCTCTCAGCTTCAGTATTCCCATCTGTAAAGTAGGACTTCTGTGAAGACTCAGGAGCTTTGCTGTGGTGGTCACTCTCCCGAAGAGCTTTGGGGTCTTTTGGAAATCTGTGCTGGTAATGCTCATGCATGAAACACAGCGATCATCTCTGGAAAGTCCATCAGAACAAGTTATATGTCAGCTCACTTTGCATGGTGAAGCTTTCTTATATGACTGGCTGTTTGCATCCATTCACATGGGATTACTTTTTGTTTCATATTAACTGTCCTGTGTCATATGATATGAAACAACATCTAATACAAAAGTCATTAATATTTGTTGAGACTTCTACACATGCCATCTCCTTGCAACTCTGATCACTCTCGGTTTCATCATTTTGTTCATATCTTGACAAGATATAAAATTTTGAAGGTGCTGTAACCTGTAAAGGCTTACACACAGGCAGAGAATGGGGAATTTATATAAAGACATATCACCTTCTCCAGAATGTTCCAAATGAACCCAAATACTGATGGGGGTGGGCATTAATTAAGAATTAATTAGTTAAGGCTTGAAAAAATATTTGCCTTCTACATATTGCTTTGTGAAAATTCAGTGGTTTCTTGGTGAATCCACTTTGGAAGACAGTTTGGTGACATCTTACAAAACCTGTGACCCAGAAATTCCATGCTTAGGGCTATTCCTACAGACGTGCATGCTTATAGGCACCAGACAGCAGAAATGTTTAAGAGTACCAACTGGGAACAACTCTTATGTCTATCAGCAGGATAATGGATGAAGAAATTGTGGCGTACTTTCAATGGAATACTACACAGCAGTAAAAGTGAATCAGTCGCATACATGTGACAACAGATGAATACTAAAGACAGAACGTTGAACCAAAGAAGCCAGCCCTCACGGAATACAAACTATATGATTGCATTTAGATAAAACCCAAAAAGATGCAAAGGAATACACAATGAGGTAGTAGAAGTATAAAGAAAAGTAAGTTTGTTAATACCATAAAGTCAGGATAGTGATTATTGCGGGGAGGGGGGGGGGGGTGCTTGTGGAGAGCTGGCAATGTTCCATCTTTAGCCCTGGACTTGAGTGTTAGTTTTATGAATATTCATTTTACAGCAATTTCTTAAACTGTATACTCATGCTGTAGGCATTTTTCTGTATTTATTCAATATAAAATAGGGAATGGGAAATAAACTGCAGTGGCTCTGGGGAGAAGTAACACCATGTCAAGTATGTCACCCAGAGGGCTTATCCAGTCAACAGGGACCTGGTTAGTTATCTGCTCCTGGCAGTTAAGATAAGCGATCTGTGGGGTCTTTTCAAAGACCAGATGAATTTTTTTCTAAAATAATTTTTATTTTTCAATTGCAGTTGATATATGATATTATATTAGTTTCAGGTGTACAACATAGTGATTAGACTTTTATATAACTTACAAAGTAACACCCAATAAATCCAGTGCCTATCTGACACCATACATAGTTATTACAATATTATTTACTATATTCCCTATGCTATACTTTCCATCCCCATGACTATTTTGTAATTACCAATTTGTATTTCTTAATCCCTTCCCCTTTTTACCCAGTCCCCCAGCCCCCTTCTATCTGGCAACCATCAAAATGTTCTCTGTATCTATGAGTTTGTTTTATTGTTTTTATAGATTCCACAAGAAAGTGAAATCATATGGTATTTGTCTTTCTCTGACTTATTTCACTTACCATAACAACGTCTATGTCATGTGCATCTTTTATTCCAGTTTGCCCGGGCCTCTGTGACATGAAACTCTGACAGAAGTAGCATCAAACCATTCTCCCAGTTTTCAAATGTTGTCTTTTGCTAAATAGACCACATTTGTGTAGACATGGATTCATTGCACTTCAAGACACCAACCCCCCTTTTTCCTATCTTTAAAGTTGTTTCCTCCCTTCCTCCCTCCTCCTGTTTGCAACCCAAGTTGATGGAACTCGTTGGAAAACAAGCTTTCCTCCTTGGGGAGGAAGAATTTGTCTTCCCAACTTTCCCTCAGCCTTCCGACTATCCACCGGCTCTCCCCTCTCCCGCACAAACTCCGCGGAGCCAGGTCCCCTCACGCCTCCGCGATTGGTCGCGGGCCATCATGTGTCGACACGGGGTGGGTCTTTCTCGCGTTCAACTCATCAATCGCTCTTCTTCGGAGCTTGGCTGTTCAGTGTTTCAGACCTTTGTGCCCATTTCCCCCCTTTCCTTCCTCTTCATCCACCCCTTCAAACCAGTCTTATTTTAGCAAAACCTAGAGGAGGAGGAGAAGGCTTTGGAGGGGGGAGGAGGGAACGCCAGGCATTGCAGCATGCTAGAGCAGCTATTGAGTGGCTAAGCGACAGCGCATACCTCTCTTTCTCCCTATTTTTTATCCCCTGTTGGGAATTTTCAGGATTTCATTGCTGCAATTTAACCCCAGGATGAGGCACGGTTGAGCGAAGCGCTGCGCGCCGGCGCGCGTATACACACACTCTCTCTCTCTCTCTCTCTCTCTCTCTCTCTAGCAGAAGAGACAGCCGCTAGTGATTCAGGAAGGGAAAAAATTCACCCGGACCCTGCAAGACTCTTTAAGAGCTCCCCACCCTACCCTGGAGTTTCCCCTCCCGTCCCTTCCCCTTCTCTCCTTCCCCGTTAATATTCTTGACTTTAATTCTATTTTTGGGCTACGGATCTTTCAGCATTTTTGAGGTCTAGGAACTCAAGCAAAACGAAAAGGGCGATTTTTAATTTTAGTGGGGCCGCCCTACCCCCAGCAGAGACGTAGTTTTTATTTTTTTCTAGTAATTTTTTTTTAATGGGCCGAGCGCACTCCTTTTGCAAGATGCCAGCCTGACCGGTACCTCACAGGAATTTGAACCCTCCACTGCGTCCCGGGGGGGCGTCCTTTGCAAACCGTTCGTGTCTTAAAGGGGGTGTGCGTTGGCTTTTTTTTTTAGGTCCTTTTTCTTTATTTCTGTCTTTCTGTCTTTTTTTCGGAGTGGGTGGCCTGGGGATTGCCTGGATTCCTTCCTCGGTTATTTTTTGCCTCGCTTCCCTCTCCCCTCCCCCTTCCCGGCCCCGCGCCCCGCCCCCGCCCCCTCCTCCCGCCCCTCCTTCTCCGGGGTCAGCCAGGAAAATGTCCTGAGCTGCTATCCCCGGCTGGGGCCGGCCAGCTACTTGGTGAGCCCCCGACCCGAGCCGCCGAGCCGCCGCCGTCCGATGGGCTGGGCCGGGGAGCGTCTCCGCAGTCGCAGCTCCGGCCGCCGTCTTCGCAGCCCCGGCAGCATCAGCAGCGGCATCCGCGGCGGCGGCGTCTTCCGCATCGTTCGCCGCAGCGTAACCCGGAGCCCTTTGCTCTTTGCAGAATGGCCCGCTTCGGAGACGAGATACCGGCCCGCTACGGGGGAGGAGGCTCCGGGGCAGCCGCCGGGGTGGTCGTGGGCGCCGGAGGCGGGCGAGGAGCCGGAGGCAGCCGGCAGGGCGGGCAGCCCGGGGCGCAAAGGATGTACAAGCAGTCAATGGCGCAGAGAGCGCGGACCATGGCCCTCTACAACCCCATCCCCGTCCGACAGAACTGCCTCACGGTCAACCGGTCTTTGTTCCTCTTCAGCGAGGACAACGTGGTGAGAAAATACGCCAAAAAGATCACCGAATGGCCATATCCTTTGCTCGAAGCCCGGCAGCTGCGCCTCCCCCTCCTCCCTCTGCTTCCCCTATTCCAGGCTGGGAGGGAGACCCGGGGGTTGATGGGAGGTGGGGGGGGGGGTCTTCCAGGGGCTGGGAGAGGGGGCACCGGGGAGGAGTGTGCAGAATCTCTCCACCCCGAGCTGGGTTGAGCTACCGTGGAGGCTTGGGATGGGGGGACCGGGGGAGTGGATTCCTCCTAAAGACCTATTCCAGAATGAGGGATGGGCCCTGGGGTCGCTCAGGAGCCTTGGTCGGGCCTTTAGAGACAGTTCCACAATGATCAGAGTTATCCCGAATGAGCTGCGACCCTGTCGCGGCCTGGGCGCACTGGCTAGGGCAGGAGAACCATGGGGACCTTGGCTGGGTTTCCTTAGCCTCCCCTCAGCGGAATTCGCGGTTGCTCTAGAGAGCCAGAGCCCAATTCCAGCTCCCTGACCTCTCCACCGGCCTTCCTCAGGGTAGGGGCCGCACTCTTAGGGCGGTTATGGGTTCCCAGGGTCAAGAGTGAGGGGAAGGACATGTGATATTCACACTGAGGGGCCAGCACTGGCGTAAGTGGGCCCGGACAGGTTGGAGGGCACTTATTCTCCCCAATTATCCCCATGTCTGCAGGTCCTTCCATTTCTTGGGGTGTAGAAAAGATCCCAAAGGCCCCATCTGGAGCCCTGACCTGGAAAACCCAGTATGGGCTCTTTCAATAAGAAAGATAGGGCAGGAGAAAATGAGCTGTTGGGTCCTTCCTAGAGGGGGGCTGTGTCAGGCCTTGGGTTGTATTCAGCTTCTCCCACCATAGGGAGCCATTGAGGGGACACCAGGAGAATCAGCACCCATGTAGACATCTCAGGCAGGTAAACGCCCTTTTTTTTTTCTTCCAAATTAAAGATCCAGAGCAAGGTGAAGACCACATTTTCCTCTAGTCAGATGCTATCAAAATGCAGATCCCTGTGTTTTTTTTAAATTTGTGCCTGCTTGAAATAAACCTTGAGGAGGGCTTAACATCTGTTGAGATGTAGGCAGGCAAGGATGGGTAATTAGTTGGGCTTTCTAGCAGTTATCTAAGCATGACCCAGATTCCAAGTTGGGGGACGCACCCTGCTCCCCAGGCGGACTGGCCACTGTGCCATGCCCAAGTGTGCCACTTCTCGGCATGGTTCCAACTGGCCACCCTCAGTGTAAAAGTGAACAAGGCTTCGTGGATCCCCAGGGCTCAGCGGGGACCCATTTTGTTTATGGTTTTGAAAGTTCTATACTCAACAGGGCTGGGCCTTGGGTGGTCCTGGAGTTGGTTATTTGAGGAGAGCAGTGGTGGGTGGATTCACTTTTAATGGGGCTCAGAATTGAGCCAGGCTTTTGGCTTTTGAGCGCTGAGGTTTTGAAGTGTGTGAATAGTCTACTTCAAGAATGGTGAAAATTAAGAGGTTCAGCTGGGGCCCTTCTGGAGGGGTGGACCCCTAACCAGGATGGGTGGCCAAGACAAGAGCCAAGTCTTTGCCTGCTAAGTTCTAGTTTCTCAGAGGTCTTGTGATCACTCTACCTGCCTCCCTCCCAACCCCTGGAGGAGTGGTGGGAGCTTGGTGGATGGCAATGTGTCAGTGTGTGCACTGCTCAGCTAACTTCAGGGGGTGTCCAGGAGGAATTCATTGAGCTGACAGGTTTCCAAGTTGAAAATGGCTTTATAGTGCCTTTTGGATCCTGGATTTGGCATCTTCTAAAGAGGAAAGGGAGGAGGTGGGAGTCCTAATGTGTCCTTAGCTCACCCCAGTCCAGCCTAAATCCTGCAGAGAAGGCTGTTGAGGAGGCAGGGAATTGCTCAGGGGAGGGGTGCATGTGAATTGGGAGTGTTGGTGGTACTTAGGTTTTCTTTGGTGTTCTTGCTTTCCGTAGCTTTGTGATGAGTTTGTGCATTTTGCTCTCTGCAGACAGTTTTTGTTCTCTTTGGCCCGAGGCAGCAAACACATTATACAGCCCCACTCTGGACTGGAAAGCTCTCCATCCCGGAGTCTGTCTTGGAGCAGGTCATCCAGAACTGAGCTCTCTGTGGGGAGGATGAGAGGTTGGGGACAGAGAGCTGGTGGGCTGGGCAAGGGAATTCGGGCCAGTGCAACGAGGTGGAAGCGCTGAGGAGTCGGTGTACTAGGGCAGAATGTTGTCTTATGAATCCAAATACTTCTGCCATTTAAAAAAAAAAGTTGTTTAAGTGCTTATTCTGAACTTTTAGAATGATGTCTGATAAATGTATAGGAAAGTACACAAGTAGAGTCCAGCTTAACAAGTATTCACAAAGTGAACACAAGTATGCAGCTGGCATCCAGCTTGAGAAAAAGGATGTGACCAGCCCCCCAGCACCCCCCTCTCAGTCATTCCCCTCCTAGGATAGCTGCTACCCTGACCTCTAACCCCATAGGCTCATTTTGCTGTTTTCAAACCTCCTATAAATGGAGTCAGAGACTGTGTTATTTTGTATCTGGTTTCATTACCTCAACAAGATTCATTCTCCTTGCTGCTTCTCCTCACTCTGTGGTATCTTATTGAGTGACTCTAACACAGGTACTTATCCACTCTTTGAGGGCCACTAGGGTAGTTTCTGGATTGTGCTGTTGGGCACATCGTTGTACACGTCTTCTGTTGAACTTTCACTCTGCGGTTCCCTTGGATCTATACGTAGGAGTGGAATTGGCCCTGCCATTCTTTTATGCGTGTGTTGTGGGACGTGTTTTTGGAAACAGCATTAACTAAGAGCTTCAGCTGAATTTGGAAAGCAGCTTCTTCACTGTCTTTGGAGGAAGAGTGAGTGCAAGTTCCAAGAACTTGGCTGTATGCTCATTGGGCCTAAGAGTATTACCTACAGTTGCCACTTCCAGCATGGCATGTGGGTGGAGGGTGCAGCCTTGATCTCCCCATGCTCATGGGCACTTTGCCACTGTGGTTTCTTACTCTTCTGCACCCTTCCCCCCACAGCACAAGGTTGAAGCCAGCAATGAGAATTAGGGTTCTCATTAATTGTATTTTTCTCTTCCTAAGTAAGAAAACCGGAATGGAAGTCTTAGATGTTCAGATTTACACTGCTGCTTTTTTCTCTTGGAGTAGGCTGGGCAGCAAGCCATCTTGACCACACACCTTGGTTTCATGATTTGTTTGATTGGAAGTCTGATTTAAAGATGGCTCTGATGGGCTCTGATGATGGCTTCTCAAGAGCTCAAATCTGTCAGCTCAATAAGGCACGTCTGTCAACCTTCCGAGAGCCCCCATGTAATGCCACTTGTTCCTTCTGATGTGCCACCAAGCGCCACTGTGAATGTCATCTTCCCCTAGGCCTGCCAGCAGATCTCCCATGGAGCAGGGGGTAGGAATTTGGGCCATTGCAAGAGCCACGAACCCAGGTCTGTGTGTTACCACGCTCGGTCTCCTGAATCACATGTGGCTTCCGGCTTTACATCTCTGTTTTTGCGATTTGCATCAAGAAGCCCAGAGTCCTTTTACATCAGGTAACCTGTGGACATTGGCCGACTGGCATTCCCTCAGATTTTTTTTTTTTCACAGAGACAGAGAGAGAGAGTCAGAGAGAGGGATAGACAGGGATAGACAGACAGGAACGGAGAGATGAGAAGCATCAATTATTAGTTTTTCGTTGCAACACCTCAGTTGTTCATTGATTGCTTTCTCCTATGTGCCTTGACTGTGGGGCTACAGCAGACCGAGTAACCCCTTGCTCGAGCCAGCGACCTTGGGTCCAAGCTGGTGAGCTTTTGCTCAAACCAGATGAGCCCGCACTCAAGCTGGCGACCTCGGGGTCTCAAACCTGGGTCCTCGGCATCCCGGTTTGATGCTCTATTCACTGCGCCACCGCCTGGTCGGGATTTTTTTTTTTTTCATTTTTCTGAAGCTGGAAACAGGGAGAGACAGTCAGACAGACTCCCGCATGCTCCACCCGGCACGCCCACCATGGGGCCATGCTCTGCCCACCAGGGGGCGATGCTCTGCCCATCCTGGGCGTCGCCATGTTGCGACCAGAGCCACTCTAGCGCCTGGGGCAGAGGCCACAGAGCCATCCCCAGCGCCCGGGCCATCTTTGCTCCAATGGAGCCTTGGCTGCGGGAGGGGAAGAGAGAGATAGAGAGGAAAGCGCGGCGGAGGGGAGGAGAAGCAAATGGGCGCTTCTCCTGTGTGCCCTGGCCGGGAATGGAACCCGGGTCCTCCGCACGCTAGGCCAACGCTCTACCGCTGAGCCAAAGGAGATTTTTTTTTTTAATGAAAGACTCTTTAAAGACAATTGCTTGCCTGAGAAACAGAGGGAGCTCTGGGAGAAGTTGGACCATGTTATCAGATTCCTGGTCCATCCTGAAAAGTAGAATGTGCTAGAAGATACTACTCTAGAGGGTAGGACAGTATGACCCATAGATTCTCCTACTAGATCAGTGTGGCTGGTATTTTCAGGAAAGTAAAATTCTGGGAAGTAAGAATTTACATGTTTTTCCCATTGGATTTTCTTTTTTTAAATTCTACAAGTGTGCTATCCCTTCTCTGAAAAACCTACCTAGAATTGGCTGGAATTTATAGTCTTGATTTACAGTCCAAATTTATTTCACCTGGTGTGCATTTGGGTGTGTTTTGCTGCAGAAATATTAACTATGCTTGTTAATAAGTACTATTCCTGCCTCCCATTGGGAATGTTATGTGTGCATGGCTGTGCTTCTCAAACTTTCATGTGCACGAGGGTTATCTTGTTGAAGTAATGATCCTGGTGCGGAGGTTTGGGATGGGTCCTAGGATTCTGTTTTTCCAACACACTTTTAAGGATTGCCCATTCTGTTAGTAAGTGGATTACACCTACAGTATCTAGGTCACATCACAGGTGTACCCTTTTCTTTTTATTGAGAGGAGGGAAGGCAGAGAGACTCCTGCATGTGCCCTGACTGGAATCTACCTGGCAAGCCCCCTGTGGGCCAAAGCTCTGTCCATGTGGAATGTTGCTCCATTGCTCAGCAACCAAGCTATTCTTAGTGCCTGAGGTGGAGCCAATGGAGCCATTCTCAGCACCTGAGGCCAGCTCGCACCAATGGAGCTGTGGCTGCAGGGGGAAGGGAGAGAGAGAGAGAGAGAGAGAGAGAGGTGAGAGGTGTGAGAGATTTAGAGTGGAGAAGCAGATGGTCACTTCCCCTTTGTGCCCTGACCAGGAATCCAACCTAGGACATCCACATGCCAGGCTGACGCTCTACCACTGAGCCAACCAACCAGTGCCAAATGTATCCTGAAATCCCTTTTTTTCCTTTTTCTCAAAAATTGGGTTTACCGAATTATACGTTGCTTATAGCAAATTCATTCCTTTTAGTGTATGGTTCTGTGAGTTTTGATGAATGCATGCAGTCATGTGACCACCACCACAATCAAGGTAGGGAACAGTTCTGCCACCTCACATTACCCCCTAATGCCCCTTTAAGTCAACTCCCCTCTGCCCAATTCCCTTGCTAGCACTAATCTGTTCTCCATCCTTACAGTTTTCCTTTTTCCAGATGTTCATATAAATAGAATGCCACAGTGTGTAGCCTTTGAGTCTGGCTTCTTTCATATAGCCTTTGCAATCCATTCATGTTGCCTTGCCAGTAATTCATTCCTTTTCGGTGCTGTGTAATATTTCATGGGATGGATGGACCACAATCTGTCCATCCGTTTCCCAGTTGAAGGACATTTGGGGTGCTTTCAGGTTGGGCAATTATGAAGAGCCACTGTAGACACTGGCAGACAGGTTTTTGTGGAAGCATTGGAAACCTACATTCCTCTTTTCTTGGATAAATAATACCCAGGGGCAGGATTGCTAGGTTGTGCAGTAAGGATATGTTTAACTTTATGAGAGACTGTTGAACTATTTTCTAAAGTGGCTGTGCCATTTTAACATTCCCATCTTTGTTATCGTCCTAAAAGCATCAACCTCTAAATTTCAACGCACATATGTCCTCAAGGATTTAGGATAAAAGATTGTGAATGTGTAGAAAGTGACAGAAGTGGTCGCATTAAGTGCTAGTCAGAGAAATAGGGGACAGTGAGGATGTTGTTTGTAGCCAAGTGCCTGCGCTGGTTTGAAGTGTAGAGTGAGGAGAGAGTCTGCGGCATGGGTGCGCTGGTTCTGCTGTCCCAGGGTGAGAAGTCAAAGCTCTGAGCTTTAGGCTTGGCCACCTGTTCACCACTGCGCTCCCACCATGCCTGGTGTAAACTAAGCACCCAGAAATATTTGTTCAGTGAGTGAAAAAATGGCCTCTCTGCATCATTTGGCAAATCATATAGATCTGGTCCAAGCTTGTGCCGATGTTTTAGGTTTTTTGGTGGGTTTTAGGTGTGTGTTAGGGGGTGGGGGGATGTGCGTGAGGTTATCAGACCAGAGAAGGTCTCTGAAATTTTAGTGCTTGAGCAGTTGGGGAGCAGTGCTTCCTTGAGTGAAGTCCTCCTTCAGGATGTTGCAGGAAGAATGTCTCTGGATGCTTGTAACTTATGTAACCCCTGTGAGCCCCCAGGAGGGAGCATACATATGCGTTTCCTCAATGATGGAAGTCACTATCATGAAAGTGGGCTCCGTGCAGAGGTGGTCAGAGCCCCAGATGCTCTGTAGTGAATACATTTCTGATAATGCCAACTCAGCTTCTCAGAAGGGAGCTGGGCGGTGCCATGAAAGATGGCAGAGAGAGGAGGAAGGTGCTCCGGACTCTGGGTCAGCCAGGCCCAGTTTAGTGTGACTTAGTTTCCCCATGTGCATGATGAGGGTAGTGCTTCAGATAGCATCTCCCTCAGACGGCTCTTGGGGAGCTTAAGTGGGGTCATGTACAGTGTCCGGAGTGGAGAAAATGCCCAAAACACATGAGCCATAAACTGGAGAGTACTTTCCCCCCTAATTAATGTTCTTTTTGGGAAACGGGCTTTTTGCGAAACGAGGCTCTCTGGGTGGAGGGGGAGCAAAGGGCCCCTGTAAATGTCCAGTTTGGATTTATGACTCTTGAGTGTGGCACTCCTCAAAGCACGCCTCAGATATTTTACAGTCCTTATTCTCTCCGGAAGTTTTCAGGGGGGAAAATTATGCCCATTTGACCCATTTTTCTATTCCCTTTGGTCTAAGATAAAATTAATTGTCTTCCCCTCCCTTGATCCCTCCTTCTGTGGGTGTCAAGGTGAGGCAGTTTTAAAGTGTATACTCAGCCCTCCCATCCCAAAGCCATCTCCTTTTGAGCTTGTCAAGAGTCTAGCCCAGGATGGAGACCATAGGCCTAGGACAGTGGCTGTGGCCACCCCAGGCAACCCTGAGAGTTAACAGCAGAACCTGGCTCATCTTTGGGGTTAGCATATGCCCCCCATTCTACCCCCAATTTCTCTTTTTCTTTCTCTCCTGGAAGAATAGAGAAGGCAAGAAACATTCCAGAAGAGGGAATTAGGCGGTTGGCCTCAGCAACTTGTGTTTCAAAAACCACCGAGCATGAGTTCTTGTCTAGGTTACCAGATGTCCCAGTTTGCCCAGGACTGCCCTGGTTTTAGCATCTCAGGAAACCCAGTGGTTCTAGGCAAACTGGGATGTCAGTCACCCTTGTGATGAGTTCTTAACACCCAAGAGGAGGAGAGCAAGAGATGTTTCCATGGCCTAGGAAAGGAGAAAATAGGTAACTTTTTCCTTCTGAAAAGCCGGGACTTTTTTCTTTTATTTTTTTTAAATCAAGTGAGAGACAGTGAGGTGGAGAGACAGACTCCTGCATGTGCTCTAACCGGGATCCACCTGGCAACCCCGTCTGCGGCTAATGTTCCATTGCTCGGCAACTGAGCTATTTTAGGTACCTCAGGTGAGGCCATGGAGCCATCTTCAGTGCCTAGGGACAACTTGCTTATTTGATCCATCGAAGAGGAGAAGACGGGGGAAGAGGGGGGAAGAAGCAGATGGTCGCTTCCCTGTGTGCCCTGACTAGAAATCGAACCTGGTATTTCCACACGTGAGCCCAACACTCTACTGCTGAGCCAAACTGCTGGGGCCCCAGGACTTTTGATTGGAATGAATTCTGCTTTTCGAAGCCACACATTTAAGGCAGCTAATGCAAAAGAGATCCTAGCTCTGAAGAAAATTCCCTGAGTTAAATCTGGATTGAGTTTTGTCATCTCTCTTGGGTCAGACATGTCTTTATTTTCTGTTCATACTGGGAACATCCTTTGGGTTTCCTTGAAGAAGCTCAGTGCTCAGATTAGACCTGGAATTCAGAATTAGCAGCCCCTTCCCCCAAATAACCCTACTCAAGGGGCAGAGACCCCTCTCTGGAGCAGTAAAGGAAACTTAACTTCGTCGCCCACCTGCTAGTAAATAATATTCCCATTGTTAAGCTCTATTCTCATTTTAGATCTATGTATAAAAATAACATTTTATATATAATGCAAACCAGTTTTAAAGTATTTTTGTTCAGGCACCATTTGTAAGAGGGCTAAGTCTGATCTCAAGAATAAACTGACAGATTTGTTTTATGTTTTTAACAGAAACAGAGAGAGGGACAGATAGGGACAGACAGACAGGAAGAGAGAGAGATGAGAAGCATCAATTCTTCGTTGCAGCACCTTAGTTGTTCATTGATTGCTTTCTCATATGTGCCTTGACCTGGGGGCTACAGCAGACTGACTCCTTGCTCAAGCCAGCGACCTTGGGCTCAAGCTAGTAAGCCTTGCTCAAACCAGATGAACCTGTGCTTAAGCTGGCGACCTTGGGGTTTCAAACCTGGGTCCTCCGCATCCCAGTTTGACGCTCCATGTTCTGCGCCACCATCTGGTCAGGCCTGACAGATTTGTTTTAAATGAGACACATCAGGGCTGACCTAGATCTTGCTCTGAGGTGGGGTTTACATGGTTTTGGACCTTCCAGAAATTACCATATTCTTTTATCTCATTGATCTTTATTATTTTCTTATTAAGAAGAATGGGATTGGGGAGCGGGAGACCTTCTCTTGCTGCTGTGACATATTGTGGAGTCCACATAGGTATGTGACTTTCCAGGAGTGGAGGCTGCCAGCAGAAGTGGCGGGGAGAAGTGATGTTGGTTGGAGGTGCAGCATACAGGGCTTGGGGACTGGTGACTCAGCTGCAAATCTCAGCTCCGGTTCACAGTAATGAAGCCTCAGTCTGCTCATCTACATAACGGGCATAGTCCCATGTCCAGGAAATTGTGGGAAGATGAAAAGATACTGTGCACAGAAAGCACATGGCTTGTGCTATCACTGTAAAAAGTAGCAGGACAGCTGGATTTTAGATTTCATGATGGCAAAGGCTGGGTTTGTTGTGATCATTGCTCTGGCCCTGTGTTTGGCCCCCGCTGGGGCTGAATACATAACTACAAGTGCTTCCATGAACTTCAGGTTTATAGCCTATTGCTTTAAATCTCTGCTGGGTTGACAACATACTCTCATTTTCGCTTAGTTTAATAGAGTATGGAAATACTGGTGGACCAGCTATTTAAGTAAGAATTAAAATGGTGGTCCTCAGAGGGCCGTCCTGGCCCTGCAGGGTCAGCATCACTTGCTCTAGGTCAAACCTCTCATACTTGGGCATGCTTCAGAATCACCTGGAGGGTTTTTAAACACACATCACACATAGCTGGCCCTCACCTTGAGTTTCTGATTCAGCAGGTTTGGGACGGAGTCTGAGAATTTGCATTTCTTGCCAGTTCCCAAGTGGTTCTGATGCACAATTTGGTCTGGGGAGTACACTTTGAGAAACCTTGAACTGGAACATGACCAATCGCTTTTACCTGTCATTTCCAACCCCGCCTTTTTCTCCCCCCCCCCCCCCCCCACTGTACTCCCCCAAAGGTATTTACTCTCTCTTGGATTGCTTGGGTCTTATTCCCTCCCTCCCTTCCTTCCTTCCTTCCTTCCTTCCTTCCTTCCTTCCTTCCTTCCTTCCTTCCTTCCTCCCTCCCTCCCTCCCTCCCTCCCTCCCTCCCTCCCTCCCTCCCTCCCTCCCTCTTTCTCCCACCCTCCCTCCCTTTCATCCACCTTCCCTTCCTTCCTTTTCTCCTTTCCAAGTTTTATCATGTGCCTTAATATACGTTTAACTTGCTTGCCTTCTGGGGCTTGTACTTTTTCCACTCAGCAGTGTATTTCCAAGATTTACCTCTTGTTGAGTGCAGCGATAGGTCATTTCTCTTTGTATAATACTGCATTTTGTGATGATTCCTGGGTCATGGACATTTGGGATGTATCCAGATTTTTTTTATTTTATTTTTTGCTGTTACAAACAGGGTTGCTGTGATGAATAAATAATTTTTGAATGAATGGATTCAAGGTGTTAATTTTAGTCTGTGTGTTTGGGAATCAGCTTCAGTTGAAATCAGCTGAGACTCATCAGCATTTATGGAGCACCAGCCCTCTGACAGGCGCTGGCAGAGGCACTGCACATTCCTCCACTCATGCTCCCTAAGGGCTGAGTCAGCCAGACAACCCTTGTCCCTTCTTGTTTTCTGAAAGCCAGCCCGTGGTTTAGACCTATTGGGTTGTACAGAAGCTGCATGGCCGAGTCAAGAGCATGGACTCTGAAGCCAGGTGGCTAGGGTTCAAATCCCAGCTCTTTCAGTCACTAGCTGTGTGAGGTTGGGCAAGTCACTTAAGTGTTCTATGTCTCAGTTTCCCAATCTGTCCAGTGAGGATTCAGATAATACCTATATTGGAAGATTAAATGAGTTAATACATGTTATTCTTAGAATAGTGCCTGGAACTTAGTAAGCACCATATGTATTTATGGATAGGTGGATGGGAGAGAGGAAGGAAAGAAGGAAGATGGATAAATGGATAGGATGGATGGAAGGAAGGATGAACCGATGAGTGGACTTACTAGGGTGGCCATATTTGGGTCTCTCTGACCTAGTGCTTGGCATAGTGTGTGGCACACAGTAGGTGCTACAAAGTATTAGTTATTATTATTTTGCATTTTCTTACTGAGGTAACTCCTTTGATCTTTGTTATTCTTTGACATGTATCTTGTTAACCTATTCCCTATCAGGGGTCCCCAAACTTTTTACACAGAGGGCCAGTTCACTGTCCCTCAGACCGTTGGAGGGCTGCCACATACAGTGCTCCTCTCACTGACCACCAATGAAAGAGGTGGCCCTTCCGGAAGTGCGGTGGGGGGCCGGATAAATGGCCTCAGGGGGCTGCATGCGGCCCGCGGGCCATAGTTTGGGGACGCCTGCAGATGATCAACTCAGCCACCATTGCTCCAAGGTATAAGCCAAGGGGAATCAGTTACAGGGTCCTGCTGATTATTGATAGAAGCCCATGATTCCAAGGCTCAGGCAGGATTTTTCCCATCTCTGAGCAGTCCTTTTCTCTGTTCCTATTCACCTTCTTCTCCCATTCCCTATGCCCCACTGACAGATTCTCTCCAATGCCAGGCTCCCTCCAGTCTCCCCACAGCTCCCCCACCAAGAGCTCCATCATTGAAGAAATCAATTACTTCAAACCAGTGAGACTAAGTCAGCTTCTATGAGGGTCTTACAAGGCTTCACATCATGTGAGTCTTGCACAAATTAGTATAGTCAAAAACATTTATGGACTTAAATTATCTTGGAAGGGTTGCCTGACCAGGCAGTGGCACAGTGGATAGAGCATCGGCCTGGGATGCAGAGAATCCAGGTTTGAAACCCCTACTTGAGCGTGGCTTGAGCGTGGGCTCACCAGCTTGAGCGCGGGGTTGCTGGTTTGAGCATGGGATCATAGACATGACCCTATGGTTGCTGGCTTGAGCCCAAAGGTCGCTGGCTTGAATAAGGGGTCACTGGCTCAGCTGTAGCCCCCCTTCCTCAGTGAAGGCACATATGAGAAAGCAATCAATGAACAACTAAGGAGCCACAAGAAAGAACTGATGCTTGTCATCTCTCTCCCTTCCTGCCCATCTGTCCCTCTCTCTGTCTCTCTCACTAAAAAAAAAAATCAAATAAAATTATCTTGGAAGGGTTATAGAATGCAAATTTTTAACAGTTTTGCCTATTCCTAATCACAATACAGTCTTTTTAAGTTATGGATCATGAATGAATGTTTGTAGGTGAGAGGTACATCACATGCTGTTAGTGTTGGATGAGTTGATGGATAGATGGATGGATGGATGAATGGTTGGACAGACAGATGGATGATAGGTGGGAGGATGAATGGATGGAGGAGAGGATGGAAGAAAGAAAAAGAAGGGAAAAAAAGATAGGTGATGTTGGATGGATGAGTGCACAGATGGATGATGAAAGAAAGAAAAAGAAGAAGGAAGGAAGAAATGAAAAGAAGAAAGAAAAAAGGATGGATGGATGGTGGAAAGAGAAGGGTTGGAAGGATAGATATATGGGTGGATGAGTAGATGGACAGATGAGTGGACTGGATTGAAGGATAAAAAGATGGATGAGTGGGAGAATGGGTGGATGTTGAATATAAGAATGTATATGGAAGGATGAATAGCTATGTCACATGTCTCTAATATTTGATTTTCTTATTGGTTTGGGAATGACCAGGTTTTTCCACTTACCGCCCTCATTGGACCTTTCCTAGCATCAAGTAAATCTTGCATGCCTTTGTGAAAATAAGATTGTATGGCCATAAGACTTACCTCTCTAATTAGAAAGCTTCCAAGAATAGGGGGGCCGTAATTTACCTTCTTCACATCCCCCAACAGTTCTTGCACTGTATCGTGCATAAATGTTTATTAATTGAGTAATGGTGAGAAAAATAGTATTGTGGACAAAGACTTTTAAATTTCTGGAAATACCCAGTTTTGTTTATTTTTAGCGTAAGTCTGAAAGTGGAATTCCTTGGATTTTGCTCCATTGGTGGATAGTGGTGGACTAGAAAGATAGATATCTGTCTTCTAAGCAGGTTGTGCATGTGCCCCAGATTCTTACTCAGTGGCCAGAGATTACAGATCAGACATACCAGGGCCTGACATGGCCCCACATTGGTCTGGTTCCTGTTTCACCTTTGATCTCATCTCTTCCATTCTCTTACCCCTTCTACTCTGTGTCAGCCCCACTGGCCCTTTTTGCATTTGTGTTGGCTCTCTCCTCTGCCTGCATCATAGTTCCCTCAGGTCTCCCCTTGGCTGACTCCTCTTCATTTAGATCTCAGCCCCAAAACTGCCTCCTCCAAGAAGCCTGTCCTCTTCATTTATTGAACACCTAAAGTACAATGAAGACTGTAAAATATATGTATACTCTCCTATCTGGAAAGAATCTATGGAGACATTTTAGCATATTTCATTCTATACCTTTTTATGAATAGAATCCTTTTTGAACACATTTCCATGCCACTGGGTATCCTTGGTAGCGTCAAGGATACCGTGTATAGCTGCACAGGTTGTACACTACAGAAGGGTATCACTTCTCATAGGCACCACAGAACTAGACATTTGTTATTTAAATGTCCAGTTGATAGAAACTTAAGTATCTTATTCTAGAAAAATGAAGGTATTATGACAATTTTTGACCAATGGACATAACAACTTGTAAAGGGAGCATCTTATTGAGATCCACATCATGGTGTTGTATGGGTTGGCAGCAACCTCGGAGAAGACTGTTGTTGGCTTCTGATGATATTCTACTTCATGGCTATATCATACTTTGTGTAAGCATCTCAGTAGTTTGTTTTGCTTATAAACAACAGAGCAACAAACCTCTTTGTGTATGCATCTCTATCCAAGGTTCTGATTGTTTTCAGAATAAAATTCTGGTCTGCATATGGGGTTCAAGTCTTTTTTTTTTTTTTTTTACAGAGAGTCAGAGAGAGGGATAGACAGGGTCAGACAGACAGGAACGGAGAGATAAGAAGCATCAATCATTAGTTTTTCATTGCGCATTGCAACACCTTAGTTGTTCATTGATTGCTTTCTCATATGTGCCTTGACTGCGGGCCTTCAGCAGACCGAGTAACCCCTTGCTCAAGCCGGCGACCTTGGGCTCAAGCTGGTGAGCTTTGCTCAAACCAGATGAGCCCTCACTCAGGCTGGTGACCTCGGGGTCTCGAACCTGGGTCTTCCACATCCCAGTCTGATGCTCTATCTACTGCGCCACCACCCAGTCAGGCCATATGGGGCTCAAGTCTTAAAACTGGTGCCACCACTTTCCGTGAATCTGTAATAGAGATTTTGAGACCAGGTGACTTAAAATTCAGGAAGTTGGGGATGAGCAGCAGGGAAATAACAGTGGATTGGTTTGCAATTCGTCCTGGGCTGCATGAAAAGCAGTGCCTTTGAACTGGGGATGATTTTGCCCCACAGGGGACTTTTGGCAATGTCTGGAAACATTTTTAGTTGTCATGAATGTGGAGGGAGAGGTTATACTGGCATGTAGTGGGTAAAAGGCAAGGATGCTCCTGAGTGTCCTAAAAATGCACAGGACGGCCTCCCTCCTTTCCCAGTAAAGAATTATCCAGCCCAAGATGTCAGTAGTGCTGAGATTGGGAAATCCTGGTGTAAAAGATGTCACGGATTTCTTGGAGTAGAGTAGGTGGATTTGGGGTTTTTGGGTGACTTAAATTTAATTTACAGTTTCTCTTCCTTGCTGGGTGTTGAAGCCAGCTTTCTGTGAACTTTAGATCCTACACAATCAGCAACAGGCTTGCTACCAACAGTTTCGTTGATGTAAATATAGATGAGTATATAGAAGGAAATCTCACCCAGAGTTGGAAAAGGTTGCCATGAAAGCCGCTGTGGCCTCCGTGTTTCCTTTCTTCTCCTTCTGGTGCCCAGTTTCTAAATCGTGTCTCACTTTCTCTGGGTTCCTGGCATGGCGAGTGCTGCTGGTGTAGACTGCGGTTTTCTGTCTCGTAGTCCCCATACCTTAGGCACATACAGGACACAGAACCCTGGGGCAGATGAGCTTAGAGATGTGAGGGGGATAAAGGAGTGCCTTCATTCATTCATTCATTCATTCATTCACTCACTCACTCATGATGCATTTATTCATTCATAAGTATCTAGTGAGCACCTACCACGTGCCAGGTGAGGTGGGTGGAGGGAGATGAGGCAGGAAAGTAACAAGGGTGAAAACTCTGCACAAATGTAGAGCTTTGTGACCATGGTGAAGACTTTCATTCCAAAGAAATTCCCATCCCCCCATACACCTATATCTTTTGTTTTCCTTAACAAAAATAGGGTCATTTTGGGTAGTTTTCCTGCCAATATGAGCCATGCTGCAGTGACCCCCCCTCTACCCAATGGTGATGTCTTTGAACTCATCTGTGACTATTTTCTTAGAACAGAGTCCTGGAAATGGCATAGCTGGATCATGTGACAGGCTTTGGCGTGAGGGACAGTGAGTCCGTGCCCTCCAAGGTCCTCTTTTTCTGATAATGGGGCCCAACTGGGTTGCCTGTGATTTAACATCCCGAAGACGATGAGCCTTTTCCAGACCCGTGTGGTAGTCTGCATCCCCTCATGACCTGGTCACACCCTTTACTTGGTTTTCTTTAGGGGCATTCTGCACTGATGTCTTTGGTGGGGGAAGGTGCACCAGGTGCTGTAGACACTGAGGTTCTGTGGCTCTGTGGCAAGTTTTAGGTAGTCTAGTCACAAAATTTGTAGTGGTTAAGAGGGAGAACTGTAAAGCAGGCTCCCTGGGTTAAAACCCCCTCTTTGCTTATTTCAATTATTCCATCCTGGCAAGTCACTTATCCTCCTAAACCTTAGTTTCCTCATCTTTAAAATGGGTATAACATTAGTGCCTGCTTCATGGGATTATTGTAAGACTCAAGCAATACTCAGAACAGTGCCTGGCAACCGGTGTGTGCTGAATAAGCATTTGCTCCCTCCCATTATTATTATAAATCAGGCATTAGCTTCCTCTCTCCTCAATGCAGTCGTGTGTATGTGTTTCTGTGTGCCTCTGTTGGTGCTGAAAACCCCTTTATTTCAGGGTGTCATAACTGTCACACCATTTCAAGTAAACTCCCCCCATGCCCCCTAACTTGATGGAAAACAGCTGGACCATTTTCCACACTCACGATGGGCGGGCCCTCCCTTGGTCACATCCGGGATTTCACTGGTGCTCCAGTAAGAGTACGTGCCATATCCTGGGAGGACATAGAAACCGACTGCTTTTTCTAGAACACTTAATAGCTCTTCTGTGTGGAGAGCTTATGAGCCAGGCTCTGGCCAACTCAATCTTTATTCCAGTCCTACAAGCTCCCTGGATTTATTTTTGCTCCCATTTCACAGATGTGCCCACTGAGTCTCTGAAAGGTAAAGTTGCTTGTCAACATCGCACATCTAGCAATCAGGGAAACCTCATGGGACAGGTGACAGCACAGCAGGGACAAAAGCCCAGAGAGCTTGGAGTGACTATGGGCAGATGATGGTACAGGGAGCATCCAGATCACCATAATAAAGTGAACATCATGATAAAGCGAGTCATGGATTTTTTGGTTTCCCAGTGGGTATGAAAGTTATGTTTGCACAATACTGTATTCTATTAAGTGTGTAATAGCATTGTATCTAAGAACAGTGTGCATACCTAATTAAAAAATACTTTATTGCTAAATAATGCTAACTCTCATCTGAGCCTTCAGTGAGCTGTAATGTTTATGCCGATGAAGAGTTTTGTTTCGATGTTGGTGGAAATACAGTATTTGCAAAGTGAGATAAAAATGTGGTTAAGGGACAGAGTTTGAGTTCAGCCAAGACTAGACTCTTCAGTGGTGTGACCTTTGGGAAGTTAACTCGTGGGTCCTCAGTTTCTCCCTCTGTACAATGGGCAGAATAGCACTTTCCCCTCAGGGATTATTGTAAGGATGAAATTGATGGTTTATGTAAAGCGCTGTGCTTGTAGGTGCTCAGCACGTGGCGGAAGTGCTCTTTTTCTTCCTTGGTACAGGCACTGGGACAAAGAAAGGCACAGACACAAGCCCATGCCCTGGTGTGGCTGCCATTCTAGCTGGGGAGACAAATCAAGGACCAAATAAAGGTTAAGTTTAAGTGTGGTACAAGTGCTACAGTGCAAAAATAGAGCAGCGCTTGGAAATACGACAGGTGTTGGTGCTGAGGACCTGTGCTAGAAGGTGACCTGAGGGGGCGTGTGGGCTGGATCCAGTCACTCTGGGGAGCAGTGAAGGTAAGGAGCAGGTGTGTGGAGACCCAAATTCTGTTTTGTACATGGATGGCTCTGCCCTGGGAGTGAAGGCGCTGGCTGAGGAGACCCAAGGTGCTCCTTCCTTCCCTAGCCCCTGACAGCTGCTAATCTGCAGTCTGTCTTCATGGATTTATCTATCCTAGTTTGGGAGTTTTTGAACTCCCGCCTCCCCAGCCGAGGACCCCTCAGTATCCGAGTGAAACTGTTAGAAAACTTAGCTCTCTTCTTTTCTGGGTTTTCCTTCCCTGGCTCGGGGCTGCCCCCACCTGTGTCCTCCTCCTGCACCTGGTGGCCTTGTTAATCCCGGCAGCACAGCAGGCCTGTGTCTGCTCTCTCCTGGGGCCTCCACAAATGAGAGGTTTAATCTCAGCTGGGTTTCTCCAGTTAAATATTTAATAAATAAGACCTACAACTTGTGATGCTGGGAGTGTTTGATAGTGAAATTAATGAGGGGGAGAGAGTCGCAGGTGGCCCATAGGTCAATGCCTGAGCCTGGCTGAGGGCATCCTGGTGGTACAGATCTGGGCCACCAATGTTTAGTAACAGTGGAGAGCCACACCTTCCATGTCCCCTAGCTGTGCCTTCCTCTTCCTTTAGCCCTGTGTGTAGCACAGAGGAGCCACTTGTTGAATATGTGTTAAAAAGAAAGAGAGAGGGGGAGGGGAAAGATAAAAGGAGGGAAAGAGAGTGAGAGAGAGAAAGAAGGGAGAGGGGCAAAGGGAGGGAATGAAAGAAAAATGGAGACAGAGATGGAGGAGGTAGATGAAAAAACAGAACAGGGAATAGCTGGAGGGAGGGCAAGAAAGATAATGATGAGAGAGGGAGAAAGACACAGAAAGATGGAGGGGCTTAAAAGAGTTGGAGAGAGAGATGGAGGAAGAAAGGGAGAGGAAGAGAAAGGGAAAGTACAGAGAAAGAAACAGAGAAGAGAGAACTGTTCCCTGCATCTTCTCCTCTCCCGCCCCCCTGCCCACCTCTGTCCCCCTTTCTCCTCTCCTGTCTCCCATCTCATTTCCTTTCTCTTGTTTGCTTGCCGGCTCCTCATCCCTTTTCATTTCCTGTATCTGTTATCTTTTCATTTTCTGTCTGAGTGTTTGCCCCTTTTCTCTTTCTCTTCATAAACTGTCCCTTGGCATGTGTCTTTTTTTTTTTTCTCGTCTATCTTTGGCTGACTCTGTGTGTGTGTGTGTGTGTGTGTGTGTGTGTGTGTGTGTGTGTGTGTGTGTGAGAGAGAGAGAGAGAGAGAAAGAACGAAACTAAAGAAGAGTGTAGGAACATAGATGACCATTTTAAAGATCGGCTGTGCAGTGAACATTCATCGTACCCAGGTCAAGAGCCAGGAAGCCACCATCTCCCCAGATTCTCCAGTACACTCAGCCCGATCACATGCCCACCCCTTCCTGGACGAACCACTATTGAGGATTTCTTTCTTGGGGAGTCATCAGCTTGTTTTACTTTGTGGTTTTTCCACCTAGGCACACCTCCCTAAGCAATATAGTGAAATGTTTTGTGGTTTTGAGCTTAATATAAATAAAATTATGTGATATGAATTGTTTTGTATTTTGTTTCATTAGCCCACAGTTATGTTAGCAAGATCCATTCTTATTGTGGTCACTGTGGTTCCTCCATGGTCATATTTGTTCACTGATGATGTCTATATGAGTTTGTTCTCTTTTGGTAACCGAAACTAAGCAGTGTTGCTAGTTGTTCATGGATTTCACTGCCCACAAGCAGGGGTCTCTCAAGGGTACCCACTTTGATGCGGGATCACTGGATATTTAAAATTAGTACATTTTCAGTTTGACTGAATACTGCCCAAGTGTTTTGCAAAGTGTTTGTTCTCATTTACACTCCTGCCGTCAGTGGCTGAGTGTTCAAATGTCTCCACACCCTCACCAACACTTGGTATTGTCAGGCCATACTGCAGCCTGTCTAGTCGGTATGTGGCGATTTTAGTTCATGCTACCCAATTACAAAATATTTGAATTATTTTAATATATTTATTGGTCACTCAAGTTTCTTCTTTTGTGAAGTGCCTCTTCATGCCCTGTCCACTTTTTTATTGGGTTGCTTAGATTTTTTTTTTCATATTGATCTGTATGTGATCCCTATGTTTTCTGGGAACTAGTCCTTCATCATTATATGCTGTGCAATATCTTCTCTTGGCTTGCCTTTTGATTCTTTTTTATGACATCTTTTGATCAATAGCAGCTCTTATTTATTTATTTATTTTGTATTTTTCTGAAGTTGGAAACGGGGAGGCAGTCAGACAGACTCCCGCATGCGCCCAACCGGGATCCACCCGGCATGCCCACCAGGGGGCGATGCTCTGCCCATCTGAGGCGTCGCTCTGTTGCAACCAGAGCCATTCTAGCGCCTGAGGCAGAGGCCATAGAGCCATCCTCAGCTCCCGGGCCAACTTTGCTCCAATGGAGCCTTGGCTGCAGGAGGGGAAGAGAGAGACAGAGAGGAAGGAGAAGGGGAGGGGTGGAGAAGCAGATGGGCGCTTCTCCTGTGTGCCCTGGCCAGGAATCGAACCCAGGACTTCTGCACTCCAGGCCAACACTCTACCACTGAGCCAACCGGCCAGGGCCAGCAGCTCTTAATTTTAATGTGGTCACATTTAGAAATCTTTCCCTTTACAGTTTGTGGATTTTGTATCTTATTTGAGAAAGTTGTTTCTACTCTGAGGTCATGGGGATATTCTATACTATTTCTAAAAGTTTTATAGTTTTGCTCACTATGCGGCTTTAATCAACTTGGAGTTGATTATTGTGTGTGGTGTGAGGTACGGGGTCTGACTTCCTTATTATTCTATAAGTGTCCCAGAACTATTTATTTACAAAATCCATCTTTGACTCAATGTTCTACAAGACAACCTCTCTGACTGTTTTAACTCTTACCTCCTTTGGTCTGGTCTGTTTTTGTTCTCCACTAGTTAAGCCACAAATATTTATTGAGTACTGACAACATACTAGGCACTGGGCAGTGATGAATGGCAGATGCAGTCTGGCAAGGATGACAGATAAATAGTTATGGCTACTTAACTTACAATTACAGATGCTATAAGGCCTTAGGAAGGACAAGTCTAGCATGCTCTGAAAGGGGCATGCAAAACAACCTCTCCTGAAGAAGTGGTGATAAACAATCTTTAGTGGATCTCTGCTCTAGCGGGGCAGGAGTAGTGAAAAAACTGTACTGACCAGCAGGAACAGCATGTACAAAGGCCCTGTGGCAGATGCTTAGGAATTTGGTGTTTATTCTAACGGCACTATCTGGCCACTGAAGTAGCACTGAGGTTGTCTGTGAACAACTCCACTGGCTGCTGTGTGGAGAATGGATTGGATGGGGGCAAGAATATAAGGCATGAGACCAGTGAGGAAATAATTATAGTCCTTCAAGAAAGAGACAGTGTCCCCCTGAACTGGGATGGTGACTGTGGAGATGGAAATCATTGGTCATATTGGAAGATATTTTGAACTGGCATGATTTTCCCCTCCCTCTCCCTTCTATCTCTGTTCTTCCTCTGGTTGAATTTTCTGGATGAGGAAAGCAGTTTGTGATTCTGCCAAGGGCATGTGCTCTGGAGGACCAATAGTCTTTGGAATTCTAGCTAAGAGAGCCACTGGACAGTTCCTGGCCCCCAGGTTCTCTGGAATCAATTCAATAAGGCAACTTATTAATAAAGATAATAACAAGCTGATAGCCTTCTCTTCAAAACACCTTTTAGCTATTACCTTGTTTGTCACCTCAGCCAATGCTATGTGATGGATGAGGGAGAGAAGGATTTTTTTAAATTTCAGTTTTATTATAGAATGGGGTGGGGGAGGATTAATTGGCACTCTTGAGATCACACAAAAGATGTTGGTTTGGGGACTGGAATTCAGCTGCTTGACTTCTGGGATTGGAATCAGTCCCTTCATGTAAAGTCATACATCAACTCCCCAAACATACTCCTTTTGCAAATCATTTCCCACTGGGAGCTCCTGAATAATTTACAAGACCTCAGTTTCCTTGACAACAAAGTGGGAATTAAAATAAAGTACTACTTCTGAACTCTGAGGCTGACATGCAGTGAGGACTCACTACATTTACCCACGTGAATCCATTAGTGCCCCCTCGGTTACCGGGGCAGAAAACTCAAATGGGCTTAAGCAAGAAGGAGAGTAGTTACTGGCTCCTGGGAGGAAGAGTCCAGGAAGTGATTGGCTTCTGGCTCGTGAGATCCAGGGATCGTATAACATCATTAAAGCTCAGTTTCCAGGCTCCGCTTTTTGAAGTTGGCTCCATCTTGCATGTGGATGTGACATGCCATTTGGTCCTCCTAGATCATATCCAATGTAATTCTCTTTCTTAACCACCCTCCGACATTCTCAGCAAAAGGTTTATTGCTTTTGATTGGCTTAGGCTTAAGTCACATGATTGGTTTCTGATGTTGGGATGGAGCCAACTTCATGGAACAGTAAGGAGAGATCTGTTTAAAGAAGTATCAGGGGCCCTGGCCAGTTGGCTCAGTGGTAGAGCATCGGCCCTGTATGTGGAAGTCCCAGGTTTGATTCCCAGCCAGGGCACACAGCAAAGGTGCCCGTCTGCTTCTCCACCCTTTCCCCTCTCCTTTCTCTCTATCTCTTTCTTTTCCTCCCGCAGTCAAAGCTCCACTGGAGCAAAGTTGGCCCAGGTGCTGAGGATGGCTCCGTGGCCTTTGCCTCTGGCTCTGGAATGGCTCCAGTTGCAATGGAGCAACACTCCAGGTGGGAAGAGCATCGCCCCCTAGTGGGCATGCCAGGTGGATCCCGGGTGCATGTGGCACTTTGTCTTTCTGCCTCCCTGATTTTCACTTCAGAAAAATACAAAAAACAAACAAACAAAAGAAGTATTAGGGTGTGCTAGCTGCTGTAATGGCAGTAGTGAACCTCACTTCCTCCAGCATTCTGTTGACCAGAATTTCATCCTATGTATATCAGTGAGGGTCTCAGTAAGAAAGGGAAGACATACATCAATAATTTAATTAAAATATGTAGGTAGGCCTGACCTGTGGTAGCGCAGTGGATAAAGCATCGACCTGGAAATGCTGAGGTCGCTGGTTCGAAACCCTGGGCTTGCCTGGTCAAGGCACATATGGGAGTTGATGCTTCCAGCTCCTCCCTCCTGTCTCTGTCTCTCTCTGTCTCTCTGTCCCTCTCTGTCTCCTCTCTAAAATGAATAAAAAAAATAAAAAAAATAAAAAAAAATTTAAAATATGTAGGTAGTTATTAAACAGAGAGAGAGGGACAAAGAGACAGAGAGAGAGAGAGAGAGAGAGAGAAATGGAGATAAAAATAACTGATTGGCAGGAATTGCATCTTGAGGTAGCTGGCAGAATAAATGCCCTGACTTGTGTGTTCCCACCCATCTCCTGCTGGGATTTCTCGTTGTTCAAACTCAACCAGAACCCAGAGGATAGGTTGCTCAATGAGGTTATCTACACAGGTCAGCCTCCCTGGCCGCAGAGGGGTAGAGAAGGAAGGAGAGTGCATTCTGGATCACAGAAACTGCCCATACCTGTGGCCCACATAACTGGAGGGGAGACCGGAGCATTTCATCCATGTGTGCGTCCAGGAGGAGGAGGTTGGGTGGACACATCACACTATCTTTTCCACAAGGACAAATCAGGTTCCCAGTGGCAAAAAAGAAAAGTCTACTCCGCTGTTATTATTACTGTTGGTGGTGTTGGTGTTGGTTGTATCTCTCTCCATGCTAGTACCTCCTCTCTTCTCTCCCCCCCTCTGCTTAGAGAGCTGGTAGGGGTAGTCTGTGCCTCTGGAAAGGCCCTTGGTTTAACTTGGGGCTGAGGGTGCGTAAGCTTCCTGCCTGAAGCAAACAACCGTTTTGCTGAAGGTGAAACATAGGAGACTCCTCAAGCTATGCCCAGGGAGGTGGATTGGGTCACAGGGACAGGAAGCATCCCCCCTGCATTTTTCACCTGCTACACCCTCTTTGGAGCCTGTCTTGGCAGCAAGAAGTAGGGTGCACAAGTAAAATTGTAGCCCATACATGCAAACAATGGCTTATGCCCACCCCACCACAATCTGATACAGCTGCATTAGCAATGGATCCTAGTCTCCAGCCCCCTCCAAGGTCAGCCTATCTGAATCTGTAACAATGACCTATTCCCTCCCAGTCTCTCCCACTTCTTTGAATTTTTCCAAGGTACTGTGATAATAGGCCATTACTGTCTTGGCTTCCTCTATTCAAGCTTAATGGCCTCTCCTTCCTCTTTTTTGCTTGGAGAACAGCAGAGCAGCCCCTCATAGCCTCTGGCAGTGGACCTGCCAGGTCCCCGCTTTCCCACCATTCCAAGGTCCAAGACAATGAGAGACCCAAGTGCCCCAGGGCCATGTGCTGGCTCCATCGTAAGCTCTGTTCCTGGTTTTCATCACCCTTTTCCCAACTTTGGCGGATCCCTGCTTTCAGCAGTGATGACTATACAGGCTCAAATCCTGGCCTGACCACAAGGGCTTAACCACATGGGCAAGTGATTTCACCTCCCTATGCCTCAGTTTCCTCAGCTGTCAAATAAGAACCATCATAGTTACGCATTCTGGACAATGTGGCAAGCACCTGACTTGCATCAATTAAGCTGATCCTCAGATGCCCCGAGAGGGTGCTCATTGCCATCATCTTGTGGGACAAAGAGCGAACTAGGGCAGAGAAGTTAAGTAGTTGTCTGAGGTTTCACAGTCCATAAGGGGCAAAGGTGGGACTTGAACCCAAGCTCAATAGCTGCAGTCTGTGTTCTTAATCAGTAATAATAATATACTGATTCAAGGAGCGTTGAACAGATTTAATGTAATAACGCAGGCAAAAAAGCTTACTCCAATGTCCAGCGCATAAGTATTTAATGTAGATGTTATAATAGTCATTATGTCATTTTATATTATGTAGTTATATATTAACATAGAAATACATACTATAAACACTTAATATATCAATATACAGTTATCTGTTATTGTCATAGTGCAGGGGTCAGCAAATATTTTGCAAAAGACCAGATAGTAAAGACTATCTGCCAGCTAGCAAAGACCCCTGCAGACAATATGTAAACAAATGGCATGGCTGTTTTCCAAGAAAAATTTACTTACAAAAATATGCCACAGGCTTGGTATAATATGCGTTAGTATATACCTGTATAAGCATTTTCCCGTGTTTCTGTTTATATCCTTTTCTCTTCATTTTTTTTTTTTTTTTACAAGACAGGCCTTTTCCTCCTTTGCTCCTATCTTTCACAAAAGTGTGTGAGGCCACTGGGCTCTCCTAAAACCAAGCGTGTTTGTCTAAGACAGGGAGTGACAGTAGCGGGTCCACTGAGCACGGACCTCTCTTCTCTCTACTCTTCTCTCATTCCTGGGCCGCGAGTCACCATTTTCCTTGCCCACATTTCCTCCTCGCTCATCTGGCTCCCACCATGCTTGTCCTCTTTACTCTTCTTCAAGTGCACCAGGGATTGTCCTAACTTAGGGCCTTTGTACTGGCTGTTTCCTTTGCCTGGATCCTCCTTCATGCAGGTAACCTTGTGGCTCCTCCCTCACCTCCTCCAGGTCTTTATTCAAAGGCCACCTTCTCTGCATCACCGTATTTTAAATTGCACACCCAGAATTCCTTGTCTCTCTCCTAGTTTATTCTTCCCTTTGGCATTCTCTTGTTTTGTCTCCCCACTTTACTGTGACCTCAATAGGGTAAGCAGTTTTATTGCTTTTGTTTACCGATGTGGGCTAGAGCGGTCTAGAAAGGCACGGGGCACGGGGAACGTAGTAGATGGTCAATAGAGATGTATTGAATGAATGAGCAGTGGCTCCATTCATCCTTATTGCTGATTAACATTCAATCGAATGGAAATCCCACAATTTGCCTATCCATTTACCTGTTGATAGACTTTTAGGTTTATTCTCATTTTGACCGTAGTGGATAAAGCTGCTGTGAAATTCTTGACCCTTCCCTCAACTCTTCACTCGGTGAACCCTTGTCAGTCCTTTAGGTTTCTCATTAAATGGTTCATCTGCAGAGGGCCTTCCTGACTCAGCACCTTCTCCTGATCTAAATCTGGCCTCTCCTCCTCACTCCTCATGGCAGTTATCATGTACAGTGATAGGTTTATGTTGCAGGGGTGCATGTGGCATTTTGGCCAGAACTATCTACTTCCAGAGTGAGAAATGGAAGAAATAAAACAATATATTTTTTAAACAGCTTCAGGGAGGTGCTCAGTTCTCAGGTTTCCAAGGATGGAGAGGAAGGTTTGTATGGGGAGGGAAAATCTGGTGGCTTCTTGAAGGAGGTGGTTCTCAGTGCTCAATTCATCTGCAAACATGGAGTAAAAAACTATCCCAAGGTCTCTGAGCTCATGGAACTCACGGTTGATAGTGAAGACAGCAGGATTGACAAATCCTCCTTATATGTTGTCATACTATGTTGTACAGTGACAAATAACCAGAAAGCTGGCACAGAAACACTGTGGGGTGGTGGCGTAGAGCGAACGGACAGTCCACTTCTTAGGACATCTTGACCCATGTGGCTGTGGTCAGATCCAAATGTGAAGGGGGTGAGAGTTGGGACAGGAGAGAGCTGAGCCAGGTACAATGTCACGTCCTTGAGAGCTGAACTCTGTTTTATCCTCTGTCATATCCTCACACTTAGAATGCTGCCTGGCATATAGTAAGTACTCAGGTCATCCTTGCTGCATGGATAATAATAAGAAGCAGTCATGTAGTTGAGAACTGGGCTGTGAGCTCAGAATGAGTTGGGCGACTCCCCAACCATTACTAGTTGTATTCCTGATAATTAGTCTTAGTTTTCTGCTTCTGTAAAATGCATAGGAAATAGTCTCTGCCTCATAAGATTAGACACAGGAGACAGACAAAAGTCCTTGCCCTCACGGGCTTACATTCTTTTTGAGAGAGACATATGATAAAATAATAAGTAAGTTGCGTAGTACTTTCGATGAGAAGGGCAGTGGGGGAGAAACAGCAAGTAAAGAGGGTAGGAAGGCTAGTTGCTGTATTAGATAAGGCCTCACTGAGGAGGTGGCATCTGAGCCAAGACTTGAAGGAGGTGAGGAGGAAGCCATGAGGATATCTGGAGGAAGAGGGAGCAGCAGATGCAAAGGCCCTGAGGTAGGGTCATGCTTGGCCTGTTGGAGGAACAGTGAGGAGGTCTGTGAGAGTGAAGGAAAAGACTAAGAAGAAAAGCAGGAGGATGTAAAGGCAGGGAGATGATTGGGCAATGCCTGTGGTCTGTGAAGAGGACTTTGGCTTTTGCTGTGTGGGAGATGGGAGTCATGCCAGACATGTCATCTTCTGAGCAGGGAAGGATGTGCCTGGACTCAGGTGTCCTCAGGCTCCTCTGGCTACTTTGCAGAACAGGGTCAGGGGGCAGGGGCAGACTTTGGAGGATGAGAGCGGAAACGTGGGATTAGGGAGGAGGTGACAGTACTGGTCCAGGCAAGTGGGGGCAGGACCAGGGTGTTGGCTGTGGAGATAATGAGTAGTTGAGTTCTGACAATAATTTTTAAAATTTTTATTGTGGCAAAATACATATAACATTAACCATTTTGAGGCATACAATTCAGTGGCCTTTAGTGCATTCACGATATTATGCAGCCATCACCTCTATGTAGTTTCACATTTTTCATCACCCCAAAAGAAACCCTAAACCCCCTCATAGCCACTTCCTATCCCCCCCTCCTGCTAGCCCCTGGAAACCATTCTTCTGAATATAATTTGAAGGTTGGCCAGTAGGATTTCTGGACAGACAAGAGGTGATGGCTCAATGAAGGAACAGGCAGAAAGCACTTAAGTGGCACATAATAGGTACTCAAGACCAAAATGACAAAGATGTGTTGGCAGAGATGCTAAGCACTTTCCTGAAGCCGTGCTCCAATGCTAACCTGGCCTGCACAGCTATTTGGAAGTCCCGCCTGCAAAACAGCAGGCCTGGGGAGGAGTGGGAGAGGAGCAATCAGAAGGGCCAAGCCAGCACCATCCATTCCAGAACACCATCCGGCTGCAGTCCAGATTTCCCAGAACCGTGCAGGAAAACATCCAGGGACGAACAGTGCAGCTGATGGGAGTCCTGGCAAGCCCTGGCCTCAGCTTCCTGGGGCTGCTGTTTCACTAGCTAGCATTTGTTAGACCTCCGTTTGAGTCAAGATCGTGGCTTTCAGGGGCAGAGCAAGAAGCACACAGATTCTCCTTGTGGTTGTGCCCCAACTTCCTTATGAAGCTTCCTGTAAATCCCCACGCTGTTCTCTGTATCTGTTGACCTCTCTCAAAGGAGTGTGAAAACTCCTCATCCTTTTCCCAATGTTTGTGGTATGTTTTGGTTTCCAAAGTTGATCTGGTGTTAGGTATGATCTGGTGTTAACTTTCTGGTTCCTTCCAGCTCTCCCTCAATGTGTTATTTTCACTTGTTCCTTCTGCCCCCATGTCTCCATTGAAATTTCTCCTTATTGTATCTTAAATTTTATTCTCAACTCCTGCCATGTGCTGGACAGTAGAACTAAAAGACCATGAACCATGTAGTCCTGAATTCTGATCCCACTTCTGTCACCTTTGAAGCTATTTGACTTTGGGCAAGTCTTTGACTGTTTCTGAATGGAAATCCTTCACCTTGCTCCGCTAATATGTCTGGTTCTTCCCTGGTCACATGGTAGAGTATCTCTTTCCCACCCCCCTGAGAAGTTAGGCACAGCCTTGTGACTTGTGTTAGCCAATGGAATGTGAAGGGAAGTAACATGTGTCATTACTGGGCAGAAGCTTTAAGAATTAGTGTATGGCCTGACCAGGTGGTGGCGCAGTGGATAGAGTGTCAGACTGGGATGCAGAGGTCCCAGGTTCGAGACCCTGAGGTCACTGGCTGGAGTGTGGGCTCACCAGCTTGAGTGCGGGGTCATTGACTTGAGCATGGGATCATAGACTGACCCCAAGGTCGCTGATTAAGCCCAAAGGTCACTGGCTTGAAGACCAAGGTTGCTGGCTTGAGTAAGGGGTCACTCAGTCTGCTGTAGCCCTCCGGTCAAGGCACATATGGGAAAGCAATCAATGAACAACTAAAGAGCTACAACAAAGAATTGATGTTTCTTACCTCTCTCCCTTCCTGTCTATCTGTCCCTATCTGTCCCTCTCTCTCTGTCTCTGTCACACACACACAAAAAAAAGAATTAGTATATGATTCCCCAGGTTTTGTTTTGCCTGCCTCCACCATTGTGCACACAGAGATGGAGCCTTTCTCAAACTAGGTGCTGGAGAGGAGATGACATAGAACAGAGTCCCGTCTTACCTGCAGCAGACACATAGCATGAGAGAGAAAATTGATCTGCAGTGTTTTCAGCACTGAGATTAGGGGATCGTTTGTTACTGCCGCACGATGTAAACTGTTGGGTTGTAACCACCTCACGATCTTTGCGTAGGGGCTAATATCTAAGCACAGTGTTCTTATGAGGGTTTTGTAGACTTACATGCATTTAAACTTTTAGCTAACAAATATTATTTCCCTTCTACTTCCTACAGGACCTCTACTTTCTCTGTGTGTTTTTTAATCTTGAAAAGAAATAAGGGAAAGGATTGTTTTGACTTTTGACTCTTCCTTCCAGGAGATGAATGGTTTCTAAAGCCCTGGACATTGATTTAGTCACCCTCAGTCTCATTCTTCTTACAACTTTTTTCTTTTCTTCCCTGAACACTTAGCATTGGCTGAGGGGTGAAGGAGTCCTTGATTTGATTCTTGCCATTGTCACCTTCTCTTTCCCACCCCCCACATTTACCTGCTCTGCACCTGCTCACCTCACCAGGGAGATCATACTCAGGTTCTAGAACCTGCAGTGTTTCTCTGTTGTCTTCAGTTTCTTGCTTAGTTAGCCCCCCCTCCCAATCAGCTGTTGTAGCTCTGAAACGCCTCAAGCTTCAAAGCATTTACTTTTGCTCACCTAAGCAGGATCCTGAAGCAATCACAAACATCCTATCTCCTACTGGAGATTTTTCCTAGTCGTTGGGAGAGATTCAGGCAGGGTCAGTGGAGACTCAAGCAGAAGGAGATCTTGGCCGAAGCTTCTTGATGTTCTGGCCTCACTGGGTGTTGTCATATTGATTAAGCTCCTGGGACTGCTGCCAGCAGCCTCTAGGATTAAATCAATAGAGTTTGCAAAAGTAAAAGCTGCTTTTGGAGGCACAGAAGATATTGGTTTCTTTTTTAATGGTAAAGCTTCAAGAAGAAGCTTTACAAATGGCAGGGCTGGCAGAGGAAAGGCCAGATAGTCTCACATATTTGGGGAAGTGCATGGGGAGCAAAAAAAAAAAAGGCAGTTTCATTGGGGACTCGGGCAAACTATTTAACATGGGTGGCCCATGCTACAGCTGGGTGATTTGGAAGATACCGAAAGCACTGCTGCTGAGATGTAAAGAGAAATGAAGTAGACACAGATTCATTCTCAGTCAACAGGCAGTTATTAGGGGCTTGCTAGGTGCCAGGCACTGGTTGGGTGATGCGGATGTGATGGTGAGCAAATCTTATGATGTGTTCTTAGAAGAGAAATAAGGGGAGAAGGTCTTGTGCAAATGGAGACAGAGATTGGAATGATGCAGCCACAAGTCAAAGAATGCCTGAGGCCACGAGAAACTGGAAGAAGCAAGGAAGGCTCCTCCCCCAGAGCCTTTGGAGGGAGCTCAGGCCTGTTGACACCTTAATTGTGGGTTTCTGGCCTGTAGAACTGTGAGAGAATAAATTTATGTTGTTTCAAGCCACCCCATTTGTGGTAATTCGTTATGGCAGTCCTCGAAAATGAACACAGATGCTCCTGTGAAGTTTGAGATGTTCAGGGAAGGCACCAAAGGGCATAGTCATTATCAGAACCTCACTGTAGCAGGGAGAAAATGGGGAGAAGTACCCCAGTTTTTCCTTCTTCCTTCCAATCTCCTGCTGGTGCTTCCCATTGGCCACACCCACTGGGAAGGCGGGAGGGGAGGGAGGGTGAGCGACACAGTTCACAAGAGCCGGCCCTGCCTCTCCCAGGACCCCAAGCGGAGTGATGAGTGGGTATTTTGAAGAAAAAGGCAACAGGAGAATGGCAAAACACATTAAAAAAATGCATGAGACCCTTTAGAAGGTGGATATAGTTAGAGAAGGGAAGGTTACCTAGGGTTGATCTCTGGGGAAGGCCAACAGTTAGAGACTTAGTAGGAAGGGAGGAGATAAAAAAGAGAAAGAGAAATAGTGACAAGAAAGATAGGAGGAAAAGTAGGAAGACACAAAAGGAGGACATGGCCAAGTCATCTGAGCAAAGAAAAGTAGCCGGGAATTTGCTAGCCCAGAGGTCTTGGGTGATCCTCCTAGAGGAGTTCCTTTTTCTCCACAACCTCTCCAACATTTGCTATTACCTGTCTTATTAATAATAGCTAATCTAACAGGTGTGAGGTGGTATCTCATTGCAGTTTTGATTTGCATTTCTCTGATAACTAAAGAAGAGGAGCATCTTTTCATATATCTGTTGGCCATTTGTATTTCTTCCTGGGAGAAGTGTCTGTTCATGTCCTCTTCCCATTTTTTTATTGGATTGTTTGTTTGTCTGTTGTTGAGTTTTAGGAGTTCTTTGTATATTTTGGATATTAGGCCCTTAGCTGAGCAGGTGTTTAAAAATATCATTTCCCATTTAGTTGGCTGTCTGTTTATCTTGTTATCAGTTTCTCTTGCTGAGCAAAAACTTCTTAGTCTGATGTAGTCCCATTCATTAATTTTTGCCTTCACTTCTCTTGCCTTTGGAGTCAAATTCATAAAATGCTCTTTAAAGCCCAGGACCATGAGTTTAGTACCTATATCTTCTTCTATGTACTTTATTGTTTCATGTCTTATGTTTAGATCTTTGACTGGAATTCTTGAATGCCTATTTGAGGTTTAGAATCGTGATTTTAACATCCACAGCCCAGATCATTGATCTCATTCAGGAATGTTCATCTGCATGGGCACTAGGAAGGCAACTGGTTGAGATTATTTTCCAGGAGAGAAGAGATAAGCAACTGATATGTCACCAACCTATGGATGGTTGACAGAGAAGGAAATGAGGCAGGAGAGGGTGCTGAGGATGGTGGTGTCTGGGGGTGACAGGGCTTGATGGGATGGATATTGGTTTACAATTAAGAGAGTTAGTGAGTGGGAGGAGGAGAGTGATGGTTAAAGAGAATGATGCCGGAAAAGGATATATATTTTTTAATTTTTCCATTGATTTGAGAGAGAGAGAGGAAGAGGGAGAAGAGGAGGAAAGAAGCATCAACTCGTTGTTCTACTTAGTTGTCCCATTTAGTTGTGCACTCATTGGTTGCTTCTTGTATTTGCCCTGACTGGGGATTGAACCCACAACCTCAGCACACTGGGACAATGCTCCATCCACTGAACCATCCTGACAGGGCCAAAAATGATATTTTGGAGGTGGCTGGTGTTGCTTCTAGGCATGCATGGCTGGAGTGGCTGGGAGTTGGCATTGGTCATTGATGAAGAGGGAGGAATGTCACATCTCCAATGATCAAGGGAGGAAAGTATCAGCATGTGCAGCATGGTTTCGTCACGTGGAACATGAAGGTCACGTGGAAGTAAGTAAGGAGCTTTACCAGAGTCTTACTCCAAGCTTGGTACCTTTCTTACCTCACCTGGATTGGGGGGTCCTTCTTGATCTCACTTGCTTCCTTAGGGCCCCTCTCCTTGGCTTCACTGAGTGTCTTCAAGGCCAGCCTAGAAGACATCTCTCTGGGCTGGATTATCCCTTTATTCTTGGGAACTAATTGGAAGCTTGCAATGTTTCCTTTGGCCTTGGAGTTGATGGTTTTCAAAGAATTTCCAGATTTAAATTTAAGCCAACAAGGAGATGGCCTGACTCATGGAAAACACGCACATCCACACACATGGCAGGTACAGAGAGGAGGGAGAGCAAATGGAGGATTTCCCTGACCGCTGCCCAGGGTGAGCGTACAGTGAGACAGGAGAATACCTAACCCTCGGTAGAGGGAAAATAGCGGGGAACGTGGTTGTCAGTTGGAAATTGGATCAGGAGACAGAGGCTTCACACCACTTGGATGTCCCCAGGGAACTTTACTATCCTAAAAAAGAGAGACAGAGAGAGAGAGAAACCCCAAGGGTTTAAAATTGACCAATATCTTCTGCTCACAACTTGTTTTGGCATTTCCTCCCTTTTTCATAACGGGAACCCTATTTCACTTTTGTGTATTTGTGCGGCTGTGTGTGTTTCTCATGAGTCATGTTAATTCTTCCTCAATTAAACTTTTTTTTTTTTTTTCATTTTTCTGAAGCTGTAAACAGGGAGAGACAGTCAGACAGACTCCCACATGCGCCCGACCGGGATCCACCTGGCACGCCCACCATGGGGCGACGCTCTGCCCACCAGGGGGCGATGCTCTGCCCAACCTGGGCTTCGCCATGTTGCGACCAGAGCCACTCTAGCGCCTGAGGCAGAGGCCACAGAGCCATCCCCAGCGCCCGGGCCATCTTTGCTCCAATGGAGCCTTGGCTGCGGGAGGGGAAGAGAGAGACAGAGAGGAAGGCGCGGCGGAGGGGTGGAGAAGCAAATGGGCGCTTTCTCCCGCGTGCCCTGGCCGGGAATCGAACCTGGGTCCTCCGCACGCCAGGCCGACGCTCCACCGCTGAGCCAACCGGCCAGGGCCTCAATTAAACTTTTTGATACAGAGCGGTTTCTATATTTACATTATGGATTCAGTTTCAGATGGAACATGCATACACACATTCACCTCATGGTTTTTTTTTTTAATCAAGTGAGAAGCAGGGAGGCAGAGAGACAGACTCCTGCATGTTCCCCGGCTGGGACCCACCTGACGAGCCCACCAGGGAGTGATGCTCTGCCCCTCTGGGGCCTCTGCTTCATTGCTCAGCCACCAAGCTATTTTAGCACCTGAGGTAAGGCCATGGAGCCATCCTCAGCGCCTGGGGCCAACTTGCTCATTTGAGCCATAGCTGCGGGAGATGAAGAGAGAAGGGAGAAGGAATGGAAAAGCAGATGGTTGCTTCTCCTGTGAGCCCTGACTGGGAATCAAACCCGGGACTTCCACATGTCAGGCCAATGCTCTACTGCTGAGCCAACTAGCCAGGGCTACCTCACTTTTTAAAAACTGGAAAATAGAGCCCTGTGGATCTCCAGGATCAATTTGGCAATGCCTGTGAGAATGTCAGGCATGCACCCCCTTCTGACCTGGCATTTCCTCATGCTGGAATTTATCTGGCAGAAGAAAATCACAAGTGCACGAGGAGGCTTGGTCAGATTATTCATCACTGTTTTGCTTATAATAGAGACAAACAGGAAGCATTTAGGGGAATATTAAATAAATGATGATGCATCCATTCACAAGAACACTGCACAGCCTTTTAACAGAGGGAAATCCAGTTAAATAAATAAATAAATAAAAAAGACGGAGCTCTCTTTTGCTGATACACTTAGTGTGGTGGAGGCACAGCAAACTGCAGAAATTACGTATCATGATTCTCATGTTGTAAATAGAAAAGGAGGTTTTGTATCTTTGTTTCCATTCATTTACTAATATTTATTGAGCGCCTACTGTGTGTTGGGCACTGTTCTAGTTGCTGGGGACACAGCTGAGGACAAATCTCACTCTGATGGGGTAGAGATTCCAGCAAGGAAGACCACTATCAGTAAGAGAAATAAAATACCTAGTTTGTTTGGTATGAGAAACTGCTAAAAACAAACAAACAGGAATGGAGATGTTGGCAGGGTTGAGATTTGAGATCTGGTAGCCAGAGGAGATAATGTTTTAGTGCCACTGAAGGAGGCAAGGGCATGAGCCCTGCTCAGATCTGGAGGAATAGTAACCCAGGAGAGAGAGCGGCCCATGCCAGGAATGTGTGCAGGGACATCTCTGGAAAGGGAACAACAAACCGTGAGCTGGGGTTATCTCTGGGAAGTGCGGTGTAGAAGGACTTTTTGCTTTTTCAGTGATACATTATAAGTTAAAAAAATTAAAAACAAAATACAATAAGCACATACTCCTTTTATAACTAAAATCATTTTATTATTATTATTATTTTTTTTTATTTCTTTCCTCCCCCACCCCTTATTATTTTTTACAAAGGTGATTTTAAAGGTTGTCTAGGTAGTGTTTCTCTTTATGATTAGGGCCCAGAAGATAGGCAGCCAGAAAACTCAGTAAAATCATATGATGGGAACTCAGAATTAAGAGGAAATAAGAGAAGCAAAACCAACTGGGATTTATTTTAATTTTTTTTCCAACAAGGATTTTAAAACAATATTGAGTTGAGATTCATATAATATAATTTAGCCAAAATTGTAAAGTGAACAACCCACTGATATTTAGTTGCACAGTGTTGTGCAGCCATCACCTCAGTCTAGTTCTAAGACATTTCTCACACCCGTTAAGCAGTTGTTCGTGAATTCCTCTCTTCCTCCATCCAGCTCCTAAAAGCACCAAACTGCATTCTATCTCTATGAATTTGCCTATTTTAAATTGCCAAAAGGTTGAAAGAGCCCAAAAGTTCATTAGTCCATTGTTGATAAACAAATAAATGATAGTCCACTTATACAGCAGAATATTATTAAGCCATGAAAAAGAATAAAGTGGCCTGACCTGTGGTGGCGCAGTGGATAAAGCGTCAACCTGGAAATGCTGAGGTCGCCGGTTCGAAACCCTGCGCTTGCCTGGTCAAGGCACATATGGGAGTTGATGCTTCCAGCTCCTCCCCCCTGTCTCTCTCTCTCCTCTCTCTCTGTCTCTCTCTCTCCTCTCTAAAATGAATAAATAAAATTAAAAAAAAAAGTAACGTCTTTAAAAAAAAAAAAAAAGAATAAAGTATTGATATGTACTACAATATGGATGAACCCCAAATACCTTATGTTGAGTGAAAGAAGCCAGACATAAGAGGTTACCTCTTGTATGATCCCATTTATAAGAAAAGTCTGATGGAGAGTTTCCAGTATTAACTTTGGGCCTGAGATTTAGGGTGTGGACCACACATACATTCACTGCATTCTGCTCTTGGAATTTTGTCAGGTTCAAGAGAAGGCCTATTCAGCTATGGTAAGATTGCATGTCAGTGCTCTCCAGTGAAAGGAAGGGACTGAGACTTATATGATAAAAAAAAAGAAATAGGAAGCTTGACCAGTGGTGGCACAGTTGGATAAGGTGTCGATCTGGAGTGCTGAGGTTGCCGGTTCCAAACCCTGGGCTTGCCTGGTCAAGGCACATATGCGAAGCAACTACTATGAGTTGATGTGCTCCCCCTCACCCTCCCTCTCTGAAATCAATAAGTAAAATCTAAAAAAGAAATAGGAAAGTTGATAATACTAGTAGCAGCAATTTTAATAAAAACAATAAAATAAGCATTGCTTGCGTGACCACAAGGAGATGAACTCCATCTTATGCTTTCCTAAGCTTATTACGTTTTCTAATCAACACAGGAACCAGAGTAAGCAATAACAAAACATTTAAGTATGTACTATATGCCGAGCCCAATTCTGAGTGTATTGTGTGTATCCACTCATTCTATTCTCACAGAGCCCTGTGAAGTAAGTGCTACACTTCACACTTTATATATGAGGAAACTGAAGCTCAGAGAAGGAAACTCTTTTGCACAAGGTCAAAACCGTGTCTTACCCCTCAGCCCTTCCCATCACTCTGCTGTGTGATTTCTCATGCAGATATTTCTAGTTTTCTGAGCGGAAGCATGGTTACCTGCTCTGGGTAGGCTTCTCTTCACAATCAAAGGGTTGAAAACCCTTGGATGATGTTATAAAACAAATATCACATAAAATCTATTTGGTGTTGGGTTTTTAATTTTCTCTTTATTTGATTTTCCTGCTGACATATATATATGTCAAAATAATATATATATATTATTTTTTTGCCTCTACTTTGTATGTGAAATGTTTCCATGCCCTGCCCCAGGCTTGCCTGGGATCTGGATGTGAAATTTAACTTGCTCCTCTTGTCGCTGGCCATGGTGCTGAAAACATCCTGGGCAGTACCAGAGTTGCTCTTGTTAGAATGTCGTCATCCCTGGAGTCTCCTACTGATGGGCTGGTGGAGAGCTCTTTTCTAAGCTTGATTTTTGGTTGTTACTGTGTGTTGGAGAGTGTGAAGCCCAGATCTGAATACTGCAGACCCTTTGGATTGTTGGAAGTGAAATATTTATTAATATGACCCACTTGGGATGGGCTTATGAGGGTGTGTACTAGCATGCGATAGTTGATTGTTACTATATTAAATTGTGGCAGTTGATTGGGACTCAGGTGAGGTCTAGTCCACTTGGTTTCATTCATATGATTAAGGCCCCAGGTATACCCCAACTCAAATTTGTAAATAAAGGCAAAACCATCCACCGTTTTTTGTTTGTTTGTTTGTTTTTAGTGAGAGGAGGGGAGGCAGACAAACTCTGCTTGCACCCAACCGGGATCCACCCGCCAAGCCCATTAGGGGGTGATGCTCTGCCCATACAGGGCTCTTGCTCCGTTGCCACCAGAGCCAATGTATTAGCACCCGAGGCGGGCGGAGGCCATGGAACCATCCTCAGCACCTGGGGCCAACTTGCTGTGAGCGAGCCATGGCTGCAGGAGAGGAAGGGGGAGAGAGAGAGAGAGAGAGAGAGAGAGAGAGAGAGAGAGAGAGAGGGAGAGAGAGAGGGAGAGGGGAGGGAGAGGGAGAGAGGTAAGAAGGGGAGGGGTGGAGAAGCAGATGGGCTCTTCTCCTGTGTGCCCTGACCGGGAATCAAACCTAGGACTTTCACACGCCAGGCCGATGCTCTACCACTGAGCCAACCGGTCAGAGCCACTATTTGCCTTTTAATAATGGTGAGCTACCAAGTGGTCTAGGAGCCACTAGTTTAAAAACACAGGTCTTGGGGTGAGCCCTAGGTCTTCCATTACCTCTTCTTCATACCTTGTATGACCTTGAGCAATTTATTTAACCCCTCTGAGCCTTGATTTCTTTATCTGGAAAATGAGGCTTGCAGAAGAACTCACCTTGTAAAATTACTGCAAGGAATTAACTGAAACAAGTGTAAAGTGCTTAGCATGGTGTCTGCCCAACGAAGTGCTCAATAGACGACAGCTATAATTATGATTGTTGTGCCTGCTAATGGCCCCATAATAGTTGATCATATTGCCAAGTTAAATTGTGGCTTTTGTTTAGTGGAGCAAGGAATGCGTCCTGCACCCATACTTCTAGAGCTCCGGTGCCCCCCACTCCTTTCCTGGTCATTGTGATAAGCACAGAACTGACATGAAAATAAGGTTTGTTTGGATTTTCCCCACAAGCTCAGTTGCTTGGTTGACTCAATGAACATCTGTTTTCTCATAAAACACCCATCAGGCCACCCCCATAATAGAGACAAGACCTTGATGAGTCAACAAACCTGGTTGGATTTTCATACTAACAACAGGAGGTTGGAAATGAGATGGGGGTGCGGGCACCGCAAGGAGAAGGATGAATTACTTGGATATTCTGCAAGGTCTTGCTAAGGGGCTGGAACCATCAGCCATGCCCACTTTGCAAATTGATTTTCCTTGATGTTCTGGATCTCAAGAGTAGCTCCTGTCAGCAGATGCAGCCCTCCCTCCCTCCTGGGAAAGAATTGCTTGGTCATTTCCAGAGCCACACACTACCCCTCTCCTGGGCCTCTGTGGGTCCTTATCAATTTAATTGAGGGGGGAGCTTTGTGCATCTGCACTTGCCTGCAGGGCTGTTTGCTACTCTGCCTTCCATGAGCCATTTCAGGAGCCAGCTTTTCCTCCCATCAGGGATGCTTCTCTGCTTTCATCTCCACCCCCTTCCCTTGGCCTCTTCGGCTGGCTGATTATTCTGGATCCCGCTGACACAGGTGCTTTTTCATCAACCAATCTGGAAGCAGGAAGGCTCAGCTCAGCTAGCAGAGGCATTGCTCACTGCAGCTGTGAGTTAGAACTCAGGCTTTCTAAATCAGGAAGATCAGGCAGAACTTGGGGCTGGGCTAAGAAAGCCTTACCTGCCCCTGTCTGGACTGCCTTTAACTTCCTCGTGGGGTGGGGCATCACTTCCCATGCCAAGAACTCAGTACCCCATCTTTTTGCCTTTGTGCCAGGCACATCTTTGTTTATTTCAAGGAGCTGGTTGTGTTCTTAACTTTCTCACAGGTCCTTGGCGTGAGATGGAGTGAGAGGGAGAGGTACAAAAGCAGGACTTGGTCATCCTTCCTTTCTTGCATAGGTGTTTATTGAGCAACTACTATACTATATAACATATGATCTCTTAGTTACGGAGACCAAAGCAGTGAACAAAGTAGATAAAATCCCTTAGACTGCTTGCATAGAGCTTACAGTCTAGTAGAGGAGACAAACAATGAAAGAGATAAAGAAGAAAAATATAGCAGATGTTTGACTGGGGGCAAAGACCAAGGGAAAGAATCAAGCAGGGAAAAGGGTTGAAAGCCTCATTGTGTATGTGATCTTTGAGTAAAGAACTAAAGGAAGTGAAAGAAGTAACTGCAGGTCTCTGGGGAAAGCATTCTAGGAGTGAGAACAAACAGATGCAAGGGCCCTGGGGCAGAAACTACCTGGTGTATTTGGGGAACCTGGAGGAGACCAGTGTGGTTTCAGCTGAGTAAATGGAGTGGTGGAGAAGAGAATGGAGAAGAGGAGAGCAAGGAGGTGACAGAGCATGTCATGCAGGACCTTGCTGGCTGCCTGGAGGACTTGAGTTTTCTTCTGAGTGAAAGGGAGCCATGGGAAGTCAGTGCCTATTTCTACATGCATTAAATCATAATTTCCTTTTTGCTTATTTGTCTTATTCCAACATTGCTCTTGTTTTATCAGTATTTTGTGTTTCTTATCAGCCCTCTTGCCTGAGCAGTGGCTGAAGAACAGGACTGCTGAATTCTGGGGTCAGAATAAGGAGGAGAATGGGGGGGGGTGCATTCGGGGCGACACTAGAATCTATGTAAACACAATAAATTAAAACCAATTAAAAAATGAGGATGCTCTTTATGTACTGATCTGAAACAATCTCCAAGATGCAGTGTTTTGTCTATAGTATAAAAAAGAATATCATATATATATATATATATATATATATATATATATATATAAAAGAAAAGAAAAATAATAAGGAGGAGAAAGTTTGGAGGAGAAAGAAAAGCTCCCACTTCTTTTGGGATGACTCAAGGCCACAATGAACCTGGATTCCTCATGCTTCTGAAATAGATCCAGGACAGCACTTGCCAAACGTCAGTGTGCATACGGATCTCCTGAGGCTCTTGCTAAAATGCAGCTTCTGACTCAGCGGGTCTGCCTGGGGTCTGAGACTCAGCATTTCAGTGGGTGCTGCCAATGCAGCTGGTCCTCAGACCCTGGGGGTCTGATATTGCAGGTCAATATTGCAGGTTCTCTTTTGGGGCATGTCTGTAGACATTGGCAGGGTATGTGGGAAGGTGGAGAGAAAGAGGGAGTTGACATATGATAGCCAGCATGGCCATGTCTGACAAGGGCTGAAAAACAGAAATAAGGGAGGAAGGGGCGGCCTTGTGCCATTATCAGCGTGCTGACTAAGGCTTTATTGTCATACCCAGCAAGCTCTGGTTCTGAAGTCTAGGTGACATCATGCAACTGAAACCCTAATAATGTGGCCTATAAAAGTGCTGCTTGCTCCTAGCCTTCTGGGATGCTTCCTGGAACCTTGGTTCTAATCTGATGCAAAGGAAGTCACATCCCAGCTGTTTGGGGCAGGAGGCCAGAGGGACAGAGGAGTGAGCAGGCAGCTTAATGCAGAAGCAAGCAGGGAGCTATTTGGCAGGGAGGGGAAACGAAATCATCAGATTCAAATCATGGTTTCAGAAGCCTCGGTGAGGGGAGGCCAGGGAAGGGCTTGGCATTGCTTCTGTGTGTACAAATATTGTCTCTTATTTTCCAGGCTGCAGGGTGAGGCAGAATGAAGTATTTGTGCAACAGAGCCCAGCTTTGTTCTCTGTGCTTCTAATGACTGTCAGCTCGGAGGCAGGAAGCCAGTCAGAGATGATCGTCGGCAAGGATGGCTTTTGTTGGCTCCCCAAATTGCCCTGAGTCTCAGATTTGCTTTTCAGAGTGTTCACGGAGTGCAGCTCAACTGCTTTTAGCTGGAGGCTGAGGCTGGAGCTGGTGACAAAGAAAGCTTGGTTTTCTCGACTTAAGTAGACTTTTACTCCCAGGTTTTCTGTTTCAGACTGTTTTCCGACCTGGAAAGTGGGTTTTCTGTTTCAGACTGTTTTCTGACCTGGAAAGTGGGCCTGTGCCCAACTCCTCCAGCCTGTAAGATCCCTTGGTTTTGTGAAGCTTTCAAAATGCCAAACCTGACTCTTGGGCCAAAAGGGAGACTGAAGCCAGTTAAGTTTCCAAGAGAGAAAGCTAGCAGTTAGACATAGCCAAGTTCACCACGACACGCTGTTTGATCCCTCTGCACAATAGTGGGTTTTAGTGTCCCAGGAGACACTTGGTGGTGTCTGGAGATCACTTTTGGTTGTCATAAGTTCTGGTTGTCATGACTGGAGAGGAGAGGGTGCTACTGGCATCTGGTGGGTAGAGGTCGGCCATGTTGCTCAATACCCTACAATGCACAGGATGCCTCCCGCCTAGGAAATGATCCGACCCAGAGGTCTGTAGTGGTGAGGTTGGGAAACTCAGCTCCAAAATGCATCGTACTATATACTTCCTCCTTCCAGCGTTCATGTCTCCATACCTCGAACTCCTTTTCAAAGTTTGCCAGCTCCATTTTTCAAGGCTACTGGAGAGGGGCTGCTTCTGCAGGTCTGACAGGGGGACAGGTGACATTGTCATCCACCAGCTGATCAGCAGATCAAGCCCTAATGCAGGGGTATCCAAACTACGGCCCGCGGGCCACATGCGGCCCCCTGAGGCCATTTATCCGGCCCACTGCACTTCCGGAAGAGGCGCCACCATCTCATTAGCCAAAAGCAGGCCCATAGTTCCCATTGAAATATTGGTCAGTTTGTTGATTTAAATTTACTTGTTCTTTATTTTAAATATTGTATTTGTTCCCGTTTTGTTTTTTTACTTTAAAATAAGATATGTGCAGTGTGCGTAGGGATTTGTTCATAGGTTTTTTTATAGTCCGGCCCTCCAGTGGTCTGAGGGACAGTGAACTGGCCCCCTGTGTAAAAAGTTTGGGGACCCCTGCCCTAATGGGATCTGAGCAGGACAGACCCTCTTCAAGTGCAGGCCATCCTGTGGAACTCTGGTGGTCTTAATCTGAAAGAGAGTTCCCAGGTGCAGGGAGGAGTTTGCCTGGATGAAGACGGCTGCATCTGAATAGGCACGTGGACTGCCCCTTCCCTCCTCAGCTCTTGCAAGGGCAGCTCCTCAGAGGCCTGTCCTAACCACTGCATTATTTTTTTTAACGAGGTGAAATATCAGCCATTTAAAATGACTAATGCAGGGGCATTTAGTACATTCGCAGTGTTGGGCAGCTATCACATCGAGTTGCAAAACATTTAGCAGTCATACCTCAATTCCCCCTGCCCAGCCCCTGGCGGCCACCAGTCTGCTTCCTGTTTCTGTGGATGTGCCCATTCTGGACATTTTATATCAGTGGAATTCATACACTGTGGTCTTTTGTGTCTGCCTTCTTTCATTCAGCACAATGTTTTTGAGGTCCATCCACCTTTTAGCATGTACCAGTGCTTCATTTTTGTGGCTAATGCTCCATTTTATGAATATACCACACCACATTTTGTTTAACGATTCACTAATTGATGGATATTTAGATTGTTTCTACCTTTTGGTGATTATTAATAGTGCTGCTGTGAGTATGAGTATCCAAGTATTTGTTTGAGTTATATGTTTCCCATTTCTTTGTTCATCTACCTGGGAGTGGAATTGCTGGATCATGTGCTAATTCTGTTTGTTTTTGAGGGACCACCAAACTATTTTCCACAGTGGCTATAGCAGTGTACATCACCACCGTCAATGCACAGTGTTTCAGTTTCTCACATCCTTGTCAACACTTACTGTTTTCTGTTTTTTAATTTTAGCCATCCTAGTAGGTGCGAGGTGATATCTCATTGGGTTTTGATTTGCATTTCTCTCATGACTAGTGATGTTGAACATCTTTTCATATGCTTGTTGGCTATTTGAATATTGTCTATGGAGAAATATCTATTCAACCCCTTTGCCCATTTTTCCAATTGGTTATCTCTTTGTTCTTGAGTTGTAAGTGTTCTTTATATATTCTGGATACTAGACCCTTATCAGACATATGATTTGCAAATACTTTCTCGCATTCTATTGGTTACCTTTTCCCTTTCTTTCTTTTTTTTTAAATTTAGTGAGAGGAGAGGAGGCAGTGAGACAAACTCCTTTATGTACCCTGACTGGGATTCACCTGACAAGCCCCTATGGGGCGATGCTTTGCCCATCTGGGTCTGTTGCTCTATTGCTGAACAACCAAGCCATTTTGGCACCTGAGGCAGAAGCCACAGAGCCATCCTCAGCACCTGGGGCCAACTCACTCAAATCAATCAAGCCATGGATGTGGGAGAGAGAGAGAGAGAGAGAGATTGAGAGAGAAAGGAGAGTAAGGATGGAGAAGCAGATGGTCACCTCTTCTGTGTGCCCTGACTGGGAATTGAACTCAAGACTTCCACATGCTGGACCGACGCTGAGCAAAGCAACTAGTGCCTTGACTTTCTTAATAATGCCCTTTGATGCACAAGTTTTAAATTTTGACAAAGTCCAACTTACCGATTTTTTTCTCTTGTTACTTATGTTTTTGGTTATATCTGATTACCATATTTTATAAAATTGCAACTCACAACCTTCTTTCTTAGTTTTTATTTCTGTAGCATTCATAATCTTTTTCTTATTTTTATTTAAAAATTAAATTTAATGAAGTGACATTGATCAGTAAGAGTACATAGGTTTCTGGTAAACATTTCTATAGCATTTGAACTGTTGATTGTGTTGTGTGCCCATCTCCCAAAGTCAATCATGTATTGTCCGCATATATTCGTCCCTCTTTACCCCCCTCCCCTCACTGCCTCCCCCTGGTAAACACTTCACTTTTATTTATGCCCATTAGTCTCAGTTTTATATCCCACCTATGTGTGAAATCGTATAATCTTCTAACATACTATATAACATGGTTATCTCACTCACTTCTCTTTCTAAGGGCAGACTTTTGTCTGTTTTACTCTCTGCTGTGTCCCCAGCACCCAGAATAGCTCATGGTACAGAGTAGGTGCCAAATTCATATTTATCCAATAAATGTTGGAGGTGAGATGGAGGAAGAATATCCACATTTTTATTAAAAAATCATCTGCTGTGTTTTTAGGGCCGTAAAGTATGAGACCATCATGGTGTCTGGATACATGTCATTGTACATTTGCTCAAACCCACGAACTGTTCAACACCAAGAGTGAACTTGAAGTAAACTTCCTGGACTTTGAGTTATCATGATGCATCCGTGTAGGATCATCAGTTATAACAAATGTACCACTCTGAGGGAGATGTCGATAGTGGGAGAAGCTGTGCATTTGGGAAGATGGGGGCATATGGGAAATCTCTGTACCTTCCGCTCAGTTTTGCTGTGAACCTAAACAAATTGGAGAGATTTTCCTTAATTCTCCGCTACTCCCTTTGAATATATGATTTTAGCCACCATCATAGCAAACTGCATTGTTCTTGCACTGGAGCAACACCTACCTGATGATGACAAGACCCCCATGTCTGAACGACTGGTGAGTAACGTGTCCTTTTGGAGTTTCTCCTTTGAATTTGTGGCAAACAGATGTGGAAGCGGGAGTGGAAAGTGGCTCTCAGTCTTGGAGCTGAGAGCTGGATCATGGCCCCCTGCCTGGGGAAGCCAGAATTTCATGAACAGTAATAATCTGGGGAGACAGATGCCCTTACTTTCCATCCCCCACCCTTGCCTCCCACCAGACCCGGTGTCAGCCAGGAGGGGGATGGGTAAGATGATCACATTGTCCATGAAAATGTCACACTCAAACCAGAATTCTTGTGAAAAATTTGAACCATACGCCAAAATAGAAAACAATACAGTGAACTCCTCCCCATGAATCTATCATTCTAGATTCAACTGTCAAGATTTTGGCTCATTTGTATTTTCTGTCCTTTTTTATTTTCATGGTTTGTCTTTCTTGGCCATAGTTTTTAAAGGCAAATCCCAGACAACGTGCCTGTTTGTGGCCATCTACCTAAGTTTACATGGCCAAAATGCAGGCGTATTCTTACATCACCACCGTTTTGTGTTCACACCCAACACACTTCCCAGTGGCTCCTCGGGATCATCTAAGACCCAGTCAGTAATCACATTTTCTTGATTGTCTCAAAATTGGCATTTATAATTGATTTGTTTGAACCAAGATCCCAACATGGTCTAGATTTTGTTATGTCACTTAAGACTTTTAATCTAGAGTAATATATTCTCCCCTGTCATTGACTTATTGCAGAAGCCAGTCCAGATGCCCTAAGGATTATCCCACATTCTGATTTTGCCTGGTAGCTTACTTATGATGTCAGTAGCTTTTTCTCCTTTCCCTGTGTTTTTTGTACATGGATGTCAACTCTGGAGGATATTCAAACTCCTCTTTCAGAGTTGCTCATTTGGTGAAGCTCTGCAGAGCTGAAAACTAGCATTAAGATCCTTCTTGAGTGATCCCCCAGCTCCTTGGTTGCCCCCCTGGCATTCTGACAATATAATTAAGGAGAATTCTCTCATTTCTGTCACTTTTTTAGAACCAAATATAATAGCTCTGGGGGGGGGGGTAAGAATCCTCTGATTTCTAATCCATGCAGTCTTGATGTCTCAAGACTTTAACATTTTAATAGTTATGCATTATAATGTTTAGTCCAAAAAGAACTAGCCTAGCAAAATTATGATTTCAAGACTTTTACTTTTGCTTGAGATGAAGCTAAGTGAAAAGAGTCAGTTGAAAGAATAAATAGTGTCATGGCAAGCTGATATGCAAAATAATGAAGGCAGAATGCAAATGATTGAAGGTTGAGAAACGTCATAACAGATGGGCAAACATCTGTGTAGGGGCTTTGACAGGGTGGAGCTTATAGCTTAATTTCAACTACTATAGACTATCAGCTGGAAGCCAGAACCAGCAGAAGGTCCAGAGAGGCTAGTGGCAGAGGCACTGGCCATTTGCCAGCCAGCATTTAGGTATTATTCCAATATTTTAGCAACCTGAACATCTGTGCTGCTGCATACCAGCTGAAAACCATCATGAGTGTCAGGTCTGGGGGTGAGGTTGGTGTATAGGGTCCAACTTCAAAGGCCTTATGTGATGTGTATGATAAGTAAAGTGGCTAAACCAGCGCTTTCTGGTAGAATTTTCTGCAGTGATGGACACGTTCCCCATCTGCACTTTCCAATCATTGGAAAGGTAGCTAGTATGACTGCGGAACTGCATCTTTCATTTTATTTTATTCAGATTCATTTAAATGTATTCAGATTTAAGCAGCTACATATAACCAGTGGCTGCTATATTTATTGGACAGTGCAGGTCCAAATAATTCTATTTGGCCAAGTGGTATGAAAAGTTGACCAAAAGGAAAGAAGGAGAGGTCTTTTCCTCGTGTCTGTTTCTCTTGCAAAACCCTTCAGGTGACAGAACTCCAGGAAGGATGTGGTGGGGGGCTGTGAGTGCTGGAGGATTGTGAGAGGCGAGGGCAGGTGGGTGTAGATCTCCAGGTGGGCTGGCTCCCTGATTGTGCCACCTGCTGCCCAGCCAAAGACCCTGACCTTACCCTTTCTCCCTTCCAGGATGACACAGAACCGTACTTCATTGGAATTTTTTGTTTCGAGGCTGGCATTAAAATCATCGCCCTTGGGTTTGCCTTCCACAAAGGCTCTTACTTGAGGAATGGTTGGAACGTGATGGACTTCGTGGTGGTGCTAACAGGGTAAGCCGAGTGCTGTATTTCTTAGACTTATCTTGAATTACGAGGACTTTGGAAATGTGGCCATTGGTGTGGTCCAGGTTGGCTTGGCAAGGCTGAGCCCTCATATTCTTCTGCCTTCTTTCGCCCCACCTCCAAATCTCAGCTGCATATTACAGCACGTGCTTTCTGTTACAATTAGAATAATAGCCTATTAGAGTTGACTGCTTCCAAAGTGCTTTATGTGCATCCTCTCATTTAATCCTCACAGCAATCCAATGAATTAGGAGATATTAAAATTCCCATGTGATCACTGAGAGATTGAAAGCACAGAGACGAAGTTGCCTGAGATCACTCAACTCGTGAGTGATGGAGCTGGGATTTGACGCTGAGGTGATGGTATCGCAGAAGTCAAGTTTGTGACTGTTGTGCATGCGTGGTCCTTCTGCTCTGCTTGAGGATGTCTTGCCCCTATTTTAAATTGGTTAATGTTTGTTGAGGACTTTTGAGTTCAAGAGATTGTTGTAGAACTTTGGAGAAAACCAGTTTAGATAAGGTGCAGTCACTGCCTTTGAGGAGTTTTCAGATCCCTCAAAGACCCTGTGTAAGGTAACATTAGCTGCTATAACAAAAATCCACAAGTAGGTAACGACTTAGCATGATAATCTCCATGTCCATCCATGCTGGTTAAAAGGGGCTAAACAGCAATGGAAGGAGACCTGACTTGGGGTGCTGAACATGTGGTGTAGTATATAGATGACATTTTATGGAATGGTGCACCTGAAACCTAGGCAATTTTATTAACCAATGTCACCCCAATAAATTCAATAAAGAACCAACTAGGTAATGACTTAAACACAACAGGATTTATTTCTCACTAATTTTAAGTCCAAAATAGCTGTTCCTCGTTGGCAGGCTTCTCTCCTCAGAACAGTAAAGGAGGGACCCGGGCCCTTGCTACACTGTGGTTCCTCATTATTAGCCCACATTTTCCAAGAGCTCTGTGCTTGTCTGCATCAGACCACAGATGAGGAATGAGCGTGGAAGCTGATACTTGGGAAATTTATGAGCCGGGCTGGGACCTGGCACATACTCCAGTCACATGCCTTTGGCTAGAAGTCAGTCTCATGCCCACACATCACTGCAAGGGAAGCTGGGACATGTGAGACTGTGCATAGAAGGAAAGGGAGATGGATTGGATGAATAACCAGCTAATATCTGTCACAGATTCCGAAGCTTTTGATCAGATCTCAGTATGGAAATCACCGTTTGGTGTTGATTGGTGCCTCGTATGCCCACCCACTGCTTTCCTTTGAGCTAAATTTGGCTCTTCTCTTCCAAGACCTCTCTTCCAAGTCCTTCCTCAGAGTTCTCTTCTAGGCTGCGTTGCTGCCGTAGGTCCTGTCTCTCTAGGCAGAGGTCAAGGGTCTTAGCATTCCTATTGTGTTGGCTACGCTCTTGCAGTTCAGGTTTTGAGAACATATGTTGTCAAGAGTAGTGTCGCTTTTCACAGTAGGAATTGTGTCATATGGGTGTTTCAGGAGAGGCAGGCAAGTATGAGAAGTCTGTTGTGAGGACTCTGGGGTAGCTCTAGCAGGCGGGTGTTCCTTGAGGGACCTCTGTTGGCTCTGCCCACAGTCCTGTGGCTTGGGACCTTGGCAGGTTCCAGAGATGTGTCGCAGCAGTGGTCACTTTTCTGTTAGCTTGCTAGGAAACTTGTCTGTGAAAATATGTATAATGTTATTAAAAATATATGTAAAAATAATCAGACATTCAAAAAGTAGTTGAGGACAATATAACAATTACTTGTGTATGCAAATATTCATTTATAAATATTTATAAATATTTAGTGTGTATCTATTATGCGCCAGGCTCTGGGACACAGTAGTGAACAAAACAGACAAAAGTTTCTCCTCTTGTGGAACTGATATTCTAGTGGTGAAGAAAGACAAACTGAATTAATGAATGAAATGTCTAGTGTGTAGATGGTGGTGAGGGATAAAGTGAAATAATAAATTAGGGAAGGGGTGGGATGTATCATAGGCAAGAGGGCTAGAAACCAGGGAATATTTCATTGGGAAGGTGATATTTAAATAAAAATCTGAAGGGTGTGAGTAAGCCATGAGGAAAGCTGTAGAAGGAGAGTGCCATGCAGAGGGAACAGCATGTGCAAAGGTCCTGAGGCTGGACTATGGTGAACATTAGAGGCCAGGGCTACTGAAGCAGAGTCATAGAGGGAGAGAATGGAGGATGTGAGGGCAGGGGGATGATGGAGCAACCTACCATAAAAACAAAACTTTATAGGGCAGTGTAAGTCCTTTTGTCCCTTTTTCTGACTCTTTTCCTTTCTCTTTCTCATCCAGTGGCACTTCCCTCTGGGGAATTTTGCTTATCATTTTCATTTACACATTTACAATGTTATTATATAAATATATAAGAAATAGATACATATGGTACAATTTTGCATGCTTTAAGTTTCTCTGTAAATGGTTTTTTTTTACCACCTGCCTCTTGCACTCAACATGAGCTTAATCTGATTGACAAGACTAGATCTCACTCACCCGTTTTCACTGCTACATAGTATTCTGCAGTATGACTATTCTACCAGGTATTTATCCATTTGGCTTGTTTCCAGCTTTGAGCTATTTTGAACCAAGCTGTTCCCTCGTTCTTGTGAGTGGATTTCTCAAGGGCATGTACCCAGGAGTGGAGTTGCTGAGCTGCTTACCATATACATCCTCATCTTCATTAGATGTTGCCAAATTGCTCTGCAAACTGTTTGTGTCAGTTTATGCTCCCTGGGGGTGGGCTTTTGTTGGCAAGGGCTGGCTTGACCTTGCTGGCAGGAAGAAGACTTAAAAATTCCTGTTTTTTTATAATGTGGTTCTTGAAACACCTAGGGCAGCTCATATATGGCTGAGCATGTAGTAAGTCTCACTAAGTGAGTAGTGCATTGAAAGGTGGCCATTGATGGTTCAGTTTGCCAGGTGGATGTTTGTATCTGCTCCTTGATTACAACAAGGTGGTCTTATTTTCTAGTTTTATGACATCTGATGAAGCTCTAGAGGAGAAATTCTTCATTTGGGGTAGATAAACCCTAGGGATGAAAGCCCGTAGTTGTATTTATGAATTCTTTAAAATTGCATGCTGGCCATAGACAATTGGCTCAGTGGTAGAGTGTTGGCCTGGCGTGTGGAAGTCCTAGGTTTGATTCCTGGTCAGGGCACACAGGAGAAGTGACTTTCTGCTTCTACCCTTCCCCCCCCCCCCCTTCTCTGTCTCACTCCTCCTCTCCCACAGCCATGGCTCAAATGGTTCGAGCAATTTGGCCTTGTGTGCTAAGGATGGCTCCATGGCCTCGCCTCAGGCACTAAAATAGCTCAGTTACCAAGCAACAGAGCAGTGCCCCAGATGGGCAGAGCATCACCTTGTAGGGAGCTTGCCAGGTGGATCCCGGTTGGGGCACATGTGGGAGTCTGTCTGTGCCTCCCTGTCTCCTGCCTCTCACTTTAAAATAAAATAATGAAATAAAATAAAATAAATAATGAAATAAATAAAATAAATTACATTCAAATTGTGTGTATAGATGGTCTTTAGTTTTCATTAGATTCCCAGGTAGTCCTGGCCCTAAGATCACAAAGAGTCACTATTGTAGCTTTCTATTTGTTTCTTGCCCCATTCTCCCTTTCTTTTCTTTTCCCTGCATTTTCTCTTGCTTTTCTTACTCCTATGTGTGGTGGTTCTATCTCCTTCAACATCAAGCACATAGCTCAAATATCCTTACTTTAAATTCCAGGGGGCTATTTAGTCTCCTGTTGGGTTATAAGTTAAGAACAGAGAGAGGAGACTAAAAGCTCTGCGAACCCAACCTTCAGTTCAATATCAAGATGTGGAAATGCATTAAACTCTTCACTCCGTGTTCCAGGGGAAGGGGACTTGAGTGTATTAATTTGATATTGAGACAAAGAGGACTTTAATGAGCACTTTCTGATTAACTCATTGTCTTCTCACATTTCTAAGCAAACCACAGCAATTAAGACACCATTCATTTATTTCACGGATTACCAAGGTGTTTTCCTTCTTCTTGTGTAAAGTTTGGCAGGAAAAGTCTTACCCATGGATTTCTTTTCTTTTTTTTAATTGAATTTATTGGGGTGACATTAGTAAATACGTGAAATAAGCCAGTCAGAGAAAGACAAGTACCATATGATTTCACTTTTTCATGTAGAATCTAATGAACAAAATAAAAATATAGAAACAGGCTCATAAGTACAGAGAACAGACTGACAGCTGTCAGAGGAGAAGGGGCTTGGGGTTTTCATCAGATGAGTGGAAAAGGTGAAGAGGTTACCTCTAGTTGTTTGTTTGTTTGTTTATTTGTTTGTTTTTGAAAGAGAGAGAGTGAAAAAGGCAGGGGGTAGAGGGAAGCATTAACTCATAGTTGCTTCTCCTATCTGCCTTGACCAGGCAAGCCCAGGCTTTTGAACCGGTGCCCTCAGCATTCCAGGTGGACACTCTATCCACTGTGCCACCACTGGTCAGGCTACTCATGGATTTTTTTGTTCTGCAAAGTTCAAGCCCTCAGACAAATTCTAACTTTGTAATTTAATCGAACATCATTAAAGTGTACTTCTATTGTATTTGAAGGACTGAATCAAACTGAAAATGTGTAAGAGGAATATTTCAGAAGCTCGGCTATATTTCTGAGATAACAGAGCTTTCACTGTAATGCTCAAATATACATGAACATTTGAGGGGTCAAATAATACAATTGCACAATTTAAGAAAAGAGACTGAACATTGCCAGGGTAGGAAAGAAGAAGATTGTTTTTGTGTTCATGGGCTTAGCAGCATACCTCCTTGGCAAAATAAATGGTTGCTAAGCTGGAAAGTGGTAGCCCTTCTGATCATCATAGTGTCCTGGGAAATTCCCTGAGCTGTTTGAGGAGATGGGGACCATTGCATTGATAGACATTCCAGACAGCTATGATAGATACCTTGACATCAGCTAAAGCAAGGGGACAGTTCAGCTCAGGGTCCTCGCCAGTTGACATTCTGTGACTCAATAAAAATGAAGGTTCTTTTTTGGAAGGTACTATGAACTGCCCCAAGCTCTGGGCAGTTTTGTTGAGGATCAGAATGAGGAAAATACCCAAGTATTTGGGGACCAGCAGAGAAGGACACTGGCTTTGGTTTCATAGCATCAATTAAATTTTAGGGCTCAATAGACTCTGGCAGGTCCAAGCCCTTTATTTCACACACAAGGGAATTTAGACACTGAGATGGTGGAAAATCAGGGATCCTCCAAATTCAGAATGTATGTCTATGACAGTGAGTCTGTAATCCTGTTTGGGGGGTAGTGGGAGTGGGATAGATGATGGGAAGAAACATCAGAGCTTGCCTTCTCTTTCTTCCTCCTGTCCCTCAAGTGCCCAACCGGTGGCCTCTTTCCAGAGATACAGGGAAGGAGCCTCACAGAGTAATTCCATACCTTCTCTTTTTCTTGTACAGTTGAACTGAGGCCCAGAGGGGTCCAAGCAACTTGACCAGAGTCCAACACCTCTCAGGCTTTCTTCCTGTTTTGATTAATTAATCAAACACATGTAGCTACTGCTCAGTACTGTCTCCTACCATGCAGCTGTTCTGCATTGCCTGCACATATAAACAGCATTCTAAATACAACAGCAACAAAATACAACCACTGTTCTAACTCATGAGACCAACTAACAGCTCCCATAAATATCAGCTGCATTTTATTTTTCTCTCTGCATTAATCTTTCCCCCAGTGGATCAGCCACCCTTGATAACAAAAGGATTCCCCACAGTGGCACAAATGCTTTTTATCATACATGGAGCTTTATTATTGAGAGAGCATCGATCTTTTTATTGTTCAGAACATTTGGTTGTCACGATATTCATCAGGAACTGCCTCACTTCCTAGCAGCAGGAGCTAGTTTCTCCGTCTTGCAACAATAGTGACAGTGATGATAATGACGTTGGCTGCCATGATCGTTATTCTCATCATTTATTGAGCATTTTTTATGTGCCAGCACTACGTTAACAATTTTATGTGCATCCTCAGTTTCACAAGCCTTCTTTAGAGAGGAATCAGAGACTCCGATAGGTCAAACTGCTTGCAAGCAGTCCACAGATAGGAAAGGATGGGTCAGGATTTCTACCTCTCTGCCAAGATACTTCCCTAAAACAAAGACCACCCTGGCTGGAGTTAATTTTAGACAAAAGAGCAATTATTTAGCCCAGTATCCTTTTGAATATAATTACTGTTACTAATAACAGTGGCAACCTTGACAAACTAAAATTTACCAGGTACTTACAACACACTATACTATACGTAACTATCTGAGTTAAGTGCCATCATCCCATTTGACAGGTGAAGAAAGCAAAGCTCAAAGGAGCTTAAGTAACTCACATAGCGGCACCCATCTCAAATAGTAGATCCAGGATTTCAACTTAGGCAGATCTGGATCCAGAATTCATTTTCTTGATCCTACACTACTACTTCTCTACTATTTCCACTACTATTTTCCAGGGAAATCGAGAGGAATTCTTTCTCTTCTCCCCCTTCTTGGGTTCCATTGTGGCAGAAAAAGATGAGCAAAAGAGATTTCCAGAAATGAGAAATGTTAAGAGCCCCGTGGTTAGTTAGATCTGGGTTTCAGAATCGGAGGGATCTCTGCCAGTGGTAAACTTGAGAATGTGAGTTAATCTCTCTGAACCTCAGATTTCCTCACCTGGAAAAGGGGAGTAATGATGGTGTCTACCTTCTCAGGCTGGTAGGGATTAGAGAAGACAATATATGTGGCAAATACTAGGAACTGAGCTCCTGGACCTTCCTAAGTGCTTTGTAAATGGGAGTTGGGGATCTGAAGGGAAAATGAAAACAAACTCCTTTGGAGATGTGTGATTGGTGCTGCAGATGCCCCACTCCACATTCTTCCAGCTCACTTATGAGTTACCTGCAGCTGTGGTGGGCAGTTTTCATGCAAGGTAACCACTTCGCACCTCCAACACTCTCATCTTTGTGCATTGCTGTTGGAGAGTCTTCCCCAGCATGGAAGGTGCTTGTTCAGACCATATGACAGATACTTAACAACCCAGGGAGCAACCCTTAACCAGTGAGCAAGAGAGCCAGTGTATAAGTTCACTGGCTTCCCCATTGCTCAGTAGAAAAGTCAGAGGTGTGTTAATAATTTCTTAAAGTGTCCTCTGCAAGATTGAACCCCATTTGCTCAGAATGAAATGCATTCATTTGTGCACCCTTTACCTCCTTCTTGTTCACTGCTTGTAATTCCGTGGGTCACCTCCCTAAAGCCCTTGTCTTGGATTTGCTCTCAGGGTTTCCCAAACTAGCACACGGAGCAATAGTTGAGTAACCTAGTCAGTGGGTTAGAGATTTCAGTGCCTTGGACAGCACCAGCACACTCTATTGTCTGAAGGTGTCCTCTTTTCTCCCTCTGTGCTCCACCACTCCACCCTACCTGACTGGGGTGGGAAGGCACTGAGCGAGCGCCAGATGGCCAGGTGGTGTTTTTCATCCTGAGCCTCTTGGTTATTTCCCCTTTGTGCCTGGAGAAGACCTTGCCATCCATCTCTCTACAGGTTTATGGGCTGATTGAAATCTTGTCCTCTTGAATTGCTATGACAAACTCCAGTCTGCCTCCAGAGAGGCATCTGGCCACTGCCTCTACAGTTTGCAGAGCTAATGCTCCTTCTTTCCTCCCAGGGCAGGGAAGTGGCTGCCTGGTGGACATAGGAAATCTCAGTGGAACAGAAAGCAGTGGGTACGTGGGGCCACAGCAGAAGCTGTCAAGCGAGAGACACTGTGCTTTGCTTTGTGCAGGTAGGAGCTACAGGACCTGAAGATGCTGGGCTATGACAGAGCTCTCCAGGCAGGACCTGGGCCTGACCCAGAGATGAAGGGCCCTTACTTTCAGTGGGGTTGTGTAGTAGAGTTCTAAAGCTGAGAATTGCAGGAGGAGAGTCCTAGGAAAGTGAAAGCCCCTCTTTTCTTGACTTCTCTGGCTATAATGAGCCCTTTGCTGATTTCATCCGATCTCAAATGTTTAAATACCTTCTATGCTGATGTTTCCCATACTTAACATCTCCAGCCTGGTGCTCTCTCAGAGTCCTCACTCAGGGAGGAATTCACAGTGACCTCATATTCTAGGTGTCCAAACAGAATTCCTGAGATCTCCCCAATATTTTTTCTTCCTGTCCTTCCGTATCATTAAGAGGGCAGCTCCATCTTGCCAGGGGCTTATCTTGACACCTCTCTCACACACACGCCCCACAACCAATCTATAGGTTCTCTCTTTAACATATACCCAGGTTCCCACTGCATCTCCAGTGTCCACTGCCAGCACCCCAAGTTGAGCCATTATCAGCCCTCAGCTGGGTTTTTGAAGCAGCCTCTGCTCAGGTCTGTCTGCTTCTTCCTTCCCCTTTCACACAGCCTGTTATCAACACAAGCAGCCAGAAGGTTCCTTTTAACACATAAATTAGATCAAATTACTTTTCTGCTCACATCCTTCCTGTGGTTCCCATCTCACTCAGTACAGAAGCCCACAAGGACTTGCACAATCTGCCCCCATCTCCTCCCATCCTCATCACCCTCTACCCTTTTCTTCACTCACTTGGCTCCAGCTGAATGGGCTTCTCATTGTACCTTGAACATTTCATACAAGTTTCCACCTCAGGGCCTTTGCACTTACAGTCCCCTGCCTGGTATGTTCTTCTCCCAAATATCTGCTCATCATCAAAACTTTACTACAGTGTCCCTGGCCCCTTATCTGCAGTATCAACTCTCCCAACAGTTCCTGTTCTCTTTCTTCTGTTTAGATTTTTTTTTTCCCATGGACTTACCATTTTCTGACAAACTAGATATTTCACTTATTTTTTTGCCTGTCTCTTCCACTGTGTCAGCTCCACGAGAGCAGTGATTTGGTTTTTCTTTTCTTTTCTTTTTTTTTTTTTTACAGAGATAGAGAGAGAGTCAGAGAGAGGGATAGATAGGGACAGACAGACAGGAACGGAGAGAGATGAGAAGCATCAATCATCAGTTTTTCCTTGCGACACCTTAGTTGTTCATTGATTGCTTTCTCATATATGTCTTGACTGCGGGCCTTCAACAGACCAAGTAACCCCTTGCTCGAGCCAGCGACCTTGGGTCCAAGCTGGTGAGCTTTTGCTCAAACCAGATGAGCCTGCACTCAAGTTGGCAACCTCAGAGTCTCAAACCTGGGTCCTTCCGCATCCCAGTCCGACGCTCTATCCACTGCGCCACCACCTGGTCAGGTGTGATTTGGTTTTTCTGTTCGTGGTTATATTCCCCAGTGTCTAGAATAGTGCCTGAGCAGGGGTTTGTTCTTAGGCCTGTTGTCTATGATCATGCTGGTTGCATATTTAACCAGACAATTGGAGCATATTTTCTTTCTTTCTTTCTTTTTTCTTTTTTCTTTCTCCCGTCTTTCTTTCTTTCTTTCTTTCTTTCTTTCTTTCTTTCTTTCTTTCTTTCTTTCTTTCTTTCTTTTTTGTGACAGAGACACAGAAAGTCAGAGAGAGGGACAGATAGGGATAGACAGGAAGGGAGAGAGATGAGAAGAATCATTTTTTCATTGCAGCTCCTTAGTTGTTCATTGACTGCTTTCTCATATGTGCCTTGAATGGGGGACTAAAACAGAGTGAGTGACCCCTTGCTCAAGCCAGCGACCTTTGGGCTCAAGCCAGCAACCATGGGGTCATGTCTATGATCCCATGCTCAAGCCAGCGACCCCATGCTCAAGCTAGTGAGCCCACACTCAAACTGGCAACCTTGGGGTTTCGAACCTAGGTCCTCTGTGTCCCTGTCCGTCACTCTATCCACTGCGCCACTGCCCAGTCAGGCTGGAGCATATTTTCTAAGTGAGTGGTTCACCTATTTATAAATTTTTTTTTGGAGACATCACAGGCTAAAGAGCATTAAATACTTTACTCCCAACTCCCTTCAACCTAAGAAGCTCTGATTCTTAGGGGTCAAGGTTTTCTTTGTTTTTATTTTGTTTTGTGGCGGGCTCTTTGTTTATTTTGGTGGCAGTAGTACTGAAGAGCCACAGGCCATGGGTTATTTTGTTTTCACTGTTCACAGACACATTTGAAGACCACTCCAGAATTTCAGGACACAAAGCTCTGGCATCAGGGACAGAGGCAATAAGGAAACCTAAGACTCTTTTATTTTTTTAATTCAATGGGGGAGGCAGAGACAGACTCCCACATGCACCCCAACTGGGATCCACCCAGCAAGCCCGAAGGGGGAAATGTTCTGCTCATCTGGGGTGCTCCATTGCTTAGCAGCCGAGTTCTTAGTGCCTGAGGCAGAAGCCATGGAGCCATCCTCAGTGCCCAGGGCCAGTTTGCTCCAATGGTGCCATGGCTACAGGAGGGGAAGAGAGAGAGAGAGAGAGAAAGAGAGGGAGAGAGAGAGAGAAGCAAGAGGGGGAGGGGTGGAAAAGCAGATGGGCACTTCTCCTGTGTGCTCTGACCAGTAATCAAACCCAGGACATCCACATACCGGGCTGATGCTCTGCCACTGAACCAACCAACTAGGGCCACCTAAGACTCTTCAGTCCTGTTCTGAGCACTAAAATGTGGTGGGTGCTGCTTCCCTGGCTTTATGTTGGTCTTTCAGGAATGTTAAGTAGAATAATTATAAGCTTGAGAGGACAGGAAGGATCAGACAAGGAGGGATTAGACAAGAAAGTCTTTGTGAACTACACTGAGTTTAGATGGATAGGATATTTTCAAAGTCAAAACTGTACAGTGTATAGCGGAACTGCATCTTCTGCAGCCCTGGTCTGGTGGCTCAAGTGGTTGGAGTGTCATCCTGATACAGCCAAGGTTGTGGGTTTGGTCCCTGGTCAGGGCACATAGGCACATACAGGAGTCAGCCAGTGAATGCATGCATAAGTGGAGCAACAAATTGATGTTTCTCTTTCCCTTCCTCTCTCTCTAAAGTCCATCAACAAAAAAAGAATTGCATCCTATGCAAATCTGACTTACATGAAATCATTGATATGTAATTGGCACACATACAAAAAGAAAAAGGAAGACTATAATAGTTAAATCATGAGGTCATTTCCACCTGCCATGCCATTTAGTGAGCTTTTTCCAAGGAACCTGCATGATATGTGTTATTCATAAAACCCAGTTCAGTTAGGTCAGTTGGGAACATTTTTCTCTGGGGGAACAAAAGAGACAGAAAAGGGTTTAGCATTAAGAAGAGGTTTGTGGCCTGACCTGTGGTGGCGCAGTGGATAAAGCGTCGACCTGGAAATGCTGAGGTCGCCGGTTCGAAACCTTGGGCTTGCTTGGTCAGGCACATATGGGAGTTGATGCTTCCAGCTCCTCCCCCCTGTCTCTCTCTCCTCTCTCTCTCTCTCTCTCCTCTCTAAAATGAATAAATAAAAAGAAAAAATTTTTTTAAAAAAAGAAGAGGTTTGTGTCTCCTGATGTAGAATCCGCAGAATCAGTGGACCGGAATTGAGTAGTTTAGTGATGCCCTTCCATCTTCCATTCCATCTTTTGTAGTGTGTTGAACTTTGACTTCATGCTGTGTCACCTCAAGGTTGCAAAATAGCTGCCTCAGCTCCTCCTCTCACAGCCTCATCCAAAATGAGGAAAGTAATGGTGGGAAGAAAAAACTTTCTCTGGAGGCTTTTTTCTTTCTATCTAGAGGAAAAATCTTTCCCAAAAGCTCCCAAGAGAATTCTCCCTACATTTTCCTGGCCATTCATGGGTCACATGACCATTTCTAGCTTCAGGGAAGATGAGAAACATGCGTATCTGGAATTTTACCTTTTCATGTGAAGCTGGCTTTGAAGCTAGATAAGATGGAAGAGGGGAGTGGATATGGGGACAATTAACAGAATTAACAGTGTCTGTCTTATGTGGCATGCTGTTCTCAGTATTTTATAGCACATATTACTGTACCCACTATACACACTTTTTACTATCCAGACTTGAATACATAAAACAATGTATATTGTACTTTATGGATGATTTAAGGGTTTTTCAAGGATATTTTTGACTATATGCAATTTTCCCCTTATGCTGACTTCAAAACCAGAATGAAACTATCCCCTGTAAGACCCAGCATTACTTTGGAAATGAGGGTTCAGATCCTGACTCTCTAACCCTAAAGGTGTGTAACTTGTGGGCAAATGATTTAGTCTCCCTGGTTCTTATTTTATTCATGTGTTAGATGAGGCTTGTATTAATACTTACCTCATTGGGCTGAGGTAAAGATTAGATGAGGTATTTCTTGGTACATAGTAGAGACTGAATAAAATATAGTCAAAAGTAGGGGGCAGAAATGGAGACCAGACTGTAATGGAATAAGTCGTAGAGTGAAGATGATTTGGGATGATAATGGAAAAAAAAGGAAAAGATGGATCTAAGGGCTGTTCCACCAAAAAAAAAAAAGAACATTTCAGAACATGATAATCAACTATTGACTGGTATCAACTAATGCTGGTGGCATTGTGAAATAAGTGAAAACTTATTTCAATCATGTTGAGAGTTCTGCAAGACATCTCAGTTGAAACATGGCTTAGCAGGCAGATGTAGAAATGGTGAAACATTAGCCCTGGCAGGTTTGCTCAGTGGTATAGCATCAGCCTGGTGTGTGGAAGTCCCAATTTAAAGATTTCCAGTCAGGGCACACAGAAGCGACCATCTGCTTCTCCACCCCCCCACACACACACTTCTCTCTTCTCTCTCATTCCCACAGCCATGGCTCGAATGGCTTGAGTAAGTTGGCCCTGGTCACTGAGGATGGCTCCATGGCCTCACCTCAAGCACTAAAATAGTTCTGTTGCCAAGCAACAGAGCAGCAGCCCAGATGGGCAGAGCATCACCTGGTAGGGGGCTTGAAGGAAGGGAGGGAGGCAGGGAGGGAGGCAGGGAGGGAGGGAGGGAAAGAAAGAAAAGAAAAAAAAGAAAAGAAAAGAAAAATGATGAAACCTTAACTGGAGAGACATCCACAAAGTGACTGGCTAAAACTGGAAAGTGACAGGCCTGTAGGCATTATGGTGGAGCAGTCAGGAACCCAGGGTCAAAGAAGCAGCCACACTTGGGAGCCGGAGGGTGGAAGAGGATCTGGGAAGGAAACGGGAGATTCAGTGGACAGCTAGTTGGAAAGGGAGCCAGGAGGTAAGTGTAGTCAGCTCTGTGGATTGCGGCAGAAGAGAGAAGGAAACCTTTGGGGCTTTGCAGCTTTGTAATATATAAGAAAATATGATTGTCCATAGGGAAGTTAAGAATGCAAGAAACCTTAGTGGCAGAAGTCTGACTGAGAAGAAAAGAAAGCAGTAAGCCTGATCATCACCACCCCCTGCCAATTTGGGATGTTCAGCAAAGAAAGGAAGGAGGAAACATTGGGCAGCTTCTACCATCTGTGCCATAGATATGATGGCTTAGGTGGTCCCATTGGAGAAATAGTTGGACTTCCTGAGTCTCTTTTCCTCTCTTTTACAAAATTGTCTTTCAGAAGGGTGAGATGGTGGGTATGTTTAAAAATATGAAGAAAATGGGCATCATATATTTTGTATCTCTCTGTAAATAAAAATTCTGGCTTATATCATACCAAAATATCTGGACGGATCTTCATGAAACATGAAGAGTTCATTTGGCATGGTTGTATTAGGTAACATAAAAAAATTAATTTAAGAGGCTCTCTCTCTAGCAGAGTTAGGATATGAACCACCAGGACAGCAGAAATTGAGGTAGGACTCTGAGTGATCTCTTCTCGAAGTGACATGTCTGATGTATTATGGTTTCAGACATAAAAACTACAGGTGCTCAGGTAGAGCCTTCAAGTTGCAACATTGCTGGGCAACCCAGCTGCTACCTGTGCAGGCAGCACCACTCTCTCTTATAGAGTTTGTTTTAAAGGTTAATAAGTTAACGTCGGACACATGGTGGGTTAGGTTAACGGATGGTATTTACCAATGCATTGTCTGAAGAAACAACAGGGATATAGTGCTTCTTTGGGCTCAGTTTCCTTATCTGCGAAACTAGAATAATAATTCTACCTACTCAAATGTTGGGTTTAATGAGTTCATGCCTGTACATCACTTAGAAACTGGCACAGGATAAATGCTCAATGATATTTGCTATTATAAGACTAATAACTATAATTATAATGATGATGATAATTATTACCACTTCTCTAGGCCCAGTTAGACTGTTTAGTTAACTGTAGAGTACACTCGCTCTTCTCCATGGGGAACCCAGCAGCCAGTGTGGAAGTCTTCACGTTCCTGTGTCACACTGCTTGATTAGAGGACCCACACTCACTCACAGGCTGAAGGTTGTGAGGGAGGGTCTCTCGCCCCCTCCCCCCCCCTTGGAAGTTAAGGCATGTGATTAAAACTCAGCAGTCACATGCTTCCCCACCCAGGAATTTGAAAACTGAGTAAGGGACTCAGATGAAAGGATAGTTCGGATTGCTTTTTGGCGGTCTGCTGCAGGGGGTTCGATCTGGCTGCATTGCTCCTACCCATTTTCCAAACCCCCTTCCTCTGGCCTCATCCAGTACAGTAACTGAGCTTCTTAAATACTCCCCCTTTATGCCTAAAACAGCCAGCCAGGTTCTGGGTTTTGCAACCTAGTATCCCAAATGACCCTGAGACAGAGATTTGAGGGCCAGGAATTTGGAGATACCAGGAAATTGAAGATACCAGGAATTTGAAGATACCAGGAAACATAGATTGGTGAATAGAGATTGGTAGGGAAGAGGAGGCAGTCGGTAGAGGTTGCATTAGTGAACGAGTCGGCGCTCTAGGCAACTAGCGCTTACTTAATTTCTCTGGTGAACTTTGAGAGGCAGAGGAGAGCATGCCCTGCAGAGTTAGCCCCCTAAGGAGTAAGGGACCTGGGGTGGGGAATCCTTCTGGGGCGTGAGCTGTCTGGCTCTCCCAGCTTGCCCTGCATTCAGGCTGAGCACGCTTCTGTGGCCCAAACGTCATAAATGTTTGTAGTGAGCCGTGCAGGATACAGGCACACATACACAGGGTCAGCCTAGCTGGCTACACTCGCCCAAGTCTGCCATGAATTGTTGCTCAACTGCTTAGGTTCCTGATTAAGCATTTTGAGAATCAATTCATCTCTAGGTATCAGCCATGAGAGGAAATAAAGCTCATCCTGTTGGCCCCAATAGGAAGTGAGAAAAACTGCTCTGTAGGGAAGGGATGAATGAGAAGCAGCTGAAAGCCAGGCCCTGGACCTTTGGGGGAGTTTGGGCTCCACTGACAGTCCAGAGACAAAGAACTCCTCCTTTCTGGCTTGGCGGGTCATAGGATTTCTGTGCAGAGAACAGCAGAGGTCAAAGCAAATTAACAGCATGGAAATTTGAAGCCAAAAAGTCAAAGAGGACCTGTGGTGGCGCAGTGGATAAACTGTCGACCTGGAACGCTGAGGTCACTGGTTCGAGGGCCTGCACTTGTCTAGGTCAAGGCACATATAGGAGTTGATGCTTCCAGCTCCTCCCTCCTTCCTTTCTCTCTCTGTCTCTCTCTGTCTCTCTCTCTCTCTGATTCTCTCTCCTCTCTAAAATGAATAAATTAAAAATTAGAAAGACAAAAAGTCAAAGAGAATCTAGGTGGGTTCTAAGACCTGAGATTCAAGATGAGTTAACAACATTTTTATTGTCTGTGACTGGTGACGATGAGTAGAGTTTGTTCCAGAAATGAAAAAATGAGGAAACCGAGCTTCTCTCACTGTGAAGTGAGAACAGCATCAGTAGCATCGCCTCTCCACGGAGTATGGCGCAGCAACCTCTGTGTCCATGCCTGAGAAAGAAAGGAGAAATATGGCTCCTGAAGTCTCATAGTGGAGTCTTGTGTGGCCTGGAAATGGGGAAAATTTGAAAAATGTATTAGAAGTCTATTGAGTGGCAAATAACAAAATCCAACTCATGGTAGCTTAAACAGGTGCTTATCTTTCACAAAAGCATTTTGAGGTGGGTATTGATTGGCATTGACTGGCATCTCTGTAATACTTCTTGACTTTATCTCATGATTGCAAAATAGTTGCCAGAGCCCCTAACATCATGTCCACATTCAAGGCAAAAAGAAGCACGGATGAGATGACTCCATCAAGCATTTTTGTATCAGCAAAGCAAAATCTTTCCCAGAAACCATCCATCGAGTTTCTCTCAAATCTCATGGCCAGAGTATGTCACATGCTCACCTCCAGCTCCAAGAGATCCTGAAAAAGTATTTAGCTTTTCTAACCATTCTAGAGATTGTTCTAACTTTTGATTTTATATACAATTAGAGGGTAGATTTAATGTCATAACATTTTATTTTAAAATTCTTTTTGTGTGACAGTGACAGAGAGACACAGAGAGGGACAGATAGGGACAGATGGATAGGAAGGGAGATGAGAAGCATCAATTCTTTGTTGCGGCTCCTTAGTTATTCATTGACTGCTTTCTTGTATGTGCCTTGAACAGAGCGTCACATATGAAGGAGTCACAGCAGAGCAAATGACCCCTTGCTCAAGCCAGCGACCTTTGGGTTCAAACCAGGGACCATAGGGTCATATCTACGATCCCACACTCAAGCCAGTGACCCTGCGCTCAAGCCAGATGAGCCCATGCTCAAGCCGACAACCTCAGGGTTTCAAACCTGGGTCCTCAGCATCCCAGTTTGATGCTCTATCCCAGGGGTTGGGAAACTTTTTGGCTGAGAGAGCCATGAACCCCACATATTTTAAAATGTAATTCCATGAGAGCCATACAATGACCCGTGTACATTATGCATTATCCAATAAAAATTTGGTGTTGTCCCGGAGGACAGCTGTGATTGGCTCCAGCCACCCGCAACCATGAACATGAGCGGTAGGAAATGAATGGATTGTAATACATGAAAATGTTTTATATTTTTAACGTTATTTTTTTATTATTAAAGATTTGTCTGTGAGCCAGATGCAGCCATCAAAAGAGCCACATCTGGCTCGCGAGCCATAGGTTCCCTAGCCCTGCTCTATCCACAGCACCACTGCCTGGTCAGATTAAAATTCTTTCTTAATTCACCTTATAACCCTTTCTTCTATGTGCCCTTTATATCAGTTATGTATTATTATGGTAATCGTGCCATATAACAAACAACTCAGAAACCCACTGGCTTAAAGTGAGAAGCATTTACTGACCAGGCAGTGGCACAGTGGATTGAGTGTCGGACTGGGATGCGGAGGACCCAGGTTTTTTTTTTTTTTACAGAGGCAGAGATAGACAGGGACAGACAGACAGGAACGGAGAGAGATGAGAAGCATCAATCATCAGTTTCTCTTTGCGCGTTGCGACTTCTTAGTTGTTCATTGATTGCTTTCTCACATGTGCCTTGACCGTGGGCCTTCAGCAGACCAAGTAACCCCCTGCTGGAGCCAGCGACCTTGGGTCCAAGCTGGTGAGCTCTTTGCTCATGCCAGATGAGCCCGCGCTCAAGCTGGCGACCTCGGGGTCTCGAACCTGGGTCCTTCCGCATCCCAGTCCGATGCTCTATCCACTGCGCCACCACCTGGTCAGGCAGGACCCAGGTTTGATACCCTGAGGTCACCAGCTTGAGCGTGGGCTCATCTGGTTTGAGCAGAGCTCACCAGCTTGGACCCAAGGTCACTGGCTTGAGCAAGGGTTTACTCGGTCTGCCGTAGCCCCACAGACAAGGCACATATGAGAAACCAATCAATGAACAACTAAGGTGTCGCAATAAAAACTAATGATTGGGCCCTGGCCGGTTGGCTCAGCGGTAGAGCGTCGGCCTGGCGTGCAGGGGACCCGGATTCGATTCCCGGCCAGGGCACATAAGAGAAGTGCCCATTTGCTTCTCCACCCCCCCCTCCTTCCTCTCTGTCTCTCTCTTCCCCTCCCGCAGCCAAGGCTCCATTGGAGCAAAGATGGCCCGGGCGCTGGGGATGGCTCCTTGGCCTCTGCCCCAGGCGCTGGAGTGGCTCTGGTCGTGGCAGAGCGATGCCCCGGAGGGGCAGAGCATCGCCCCCTGGTGGGCGTGCTGGGTGGATCCCGGTCGGGCGCATGCGGGAGTCTGTCTGACTGTCTCTCCCCGTTTCCAGCTTCGGAAAAATACAAAAAAAACCCTAATGATTGAAGCTTCTCAAAGTGAGAAGCATTTATTTAACTCATTCTGCAGGTTGGCAGTACAGGCAGGGCTCAGCTGGGTGCTTCATCTGGTCTCAGTTGAGCTCATTCATGCATATGTGGTCGGCTGTGGGACAGCTGTATGACTCCTCTGGGCGTTGGCTGCCTGTAGACTGATCTAGGACAGCCTTGACTGGGACCATTGTGCTCTGTGCCACTTGGTGTCTCATCCTCCAGCAGGCTAGCTTGAGCCTGTTCACATGGCAGAAACAGGGTTCTAGGAGAAAGAAGTGCACACCCACTGTTGACCAAAGCAAGCAATGAGGCCAGTATAGTTTCAAGGGCTGGGACAAGAGACCCCATATCTTAGTGAGAGAAGCAATACATCACATTGCAAAGGGTATGTATCCAAGAAATTATTCACTGGGGCCATTAGGGCCCCAATTCCTGTCCCCTGAAGCCTTCTGCCCTGGCTTCTGTTAGCCAGTGGTGCTCCACCCTCCCCTTCCTTTTCATTCCCGACTCTTAGCAAGAAACAGGAATGATGACGTGTTATTATCGTGTTACTCACACAGTGAAAGGGACAGAAAATGCCAGCAAAGTTCTGCTGAGAGCCCAAGGCCCATCTCACAGCCACCTGGGAAATAAAAGTGGGGAAGATTGTACAGCCTCTTCAGATGCCTTTAGCTATTATCAAATCTCGACTTGATATCTGAGCTCTAAGCCCTCACGGGCAGTGGAAGCAAAAGAATAGATTTTTTTGCCAAGCACATGGACCCGGCACAGTTCACAGTCATGCAGCCTGTGTCAACGGGGCTTTTGATTTTGTTTGTTGTTTGTTTGTTTGTTTTTTATGTTACACATTCCTGATCAGAGTTACATGGAAACCTTGTTTCTATTCTATTGCCTCAGGGGACAGAGGCCAGGCTGGTGGGTGTCTGATGGAGACCTTTTTCCACCCTTCTCCTTCCTACCCTAACTCTTTTTGAGCTATCCCTCTTCCTTCCTGCATTCCCAGGTTTCTGGAAACCCAGGCCAATGGGAGAGGTCAGCCTCAGAGGAAGGAAATTGGCATTAATTGAGCACCTGCTTTGTGACAAGCCTTTTATGCACCTTATCACCTTCAAGCCTTCCCACAGCTCCATTAATATTGTCACAGATGAGGAAAACTAGACTCAGAGAAAAGTTACTTGTCCAAAGTCACACAGGTAGTAAGTACTGGAGCCGGGACTTGGATGCAGCTCTGCCCCCTGCAGAGGCAGGCTTCCTTCTGTTAACTGCCTCAAGTTAGAGAGAAAAATAGGGAAATGGATTCCAGCCTCCACTATCAGCAGCATCTGCTCACTTACCCCAGGACCTTTGCACATACTGTTGTTGCCTGTGTCTGGAATATGGTCTCTCCTGTGTGTCTAGCTAATTCTTAATCAGATATGATATTTATAAAATATTTAACATCCAGGGTGACATAGATACTGACTAGTTAAAAAGAGGCTTCCCCACAGAATAAGTGACTTATTTTGCTTTGGAAGACCTGTCAGACATAGAATTCACATCTTTCAATATTAAAATTATAAACCACATATTGAGATGCTTATACTCAGAGTTACATGGGAACTAGCATCAATGGAAGGATATCTGTTATTGTCTGTCTCACATTTATGCAGAGTCATAAAGAAATTCATTGACTGGAATAACTGAAGAGTAGGAAGACTATGGATACCATTTAAATTAATTGCATTTCTCTCTTTTGGCCCCCAGGTTATGTAGTTGAATTTGTTGATAACTACCAGTTGGATGTGACTTCACTAAATGCACAGAATACCAATTTCTGAATACAGTAGTCTCCCTTATGTATGGGTTCACTTTCCAAGGTTTGAGTTAGCCATGGTCTACAGTGGACCAAAAATATTAAATGGAAAACTCCAAAAATATAAACAATTCATAAGTTTTAAATTGCATCCCATTCTGAGTAACTTGATAAAGAATCCCACTGTCCCGCTCTGTCCTGCCCAGGATGTGAATCATCCTTTTGTCCGAAGTGTCCAAGCTGTAGACACGCCCTGCCTGTTAGTCACTGAGTACTTGTGTCAGTTATTAATAACACTTACTTTACTTAATAATGGCCCCAAAGCACAAGGACAGTGATGCTGGCTCTTTGGACATGATAAGGAATTTCCTTTAAGTGAAAAGATAAAAGTGCTCAACTTAATAAGAGACCATATTTACATAACTTTTATTACAGTATATTGTTTTAATTGTTCTATTTCATTACTTATTCTTGTTATATCTTGCTTTGCCTAATTTTTAAATTAAACTTTATCATAGGTATGTGTGTATAGGAAAAAACATAGTATATATTGGGTTCGGTACTGTCCACGGTTTCAACATTCACTGGGGGTCTCTGATTGTATCTCCTGTGGATAAGGGGGGACTAGTGTATGTGTTGCTGCTTCTACAAAGTTTTTTTTAGAAAATTAACTGTAACAGGGTGATATTGATCAGTAAGAGTACGTAGGTTTCAGGTAAACATTTCTATAGCATTTGAACTGTTGATTATGTTGTATACCCATCACCCAAAGTCAAATCATTTTCCATCACCGTATATTTGTCTCTTTTTACACCCTTCCTCCCACCGCCTCCCCCCCATCCTCCTCTCCATAGATCCCCCTTCCCCTGGTAACCACTTCATTTTTATCTATGTCTATGAGTCTCAGTTTTATATCCCACCTATGTGTGAAATGATACAGTTCTTAGCTTTTTCTGATTTGCTTATTTCACTCAGTATAATGTTCTCAAGCTCCATTCGTTGTCGTAAATGTCACTATGTCATCATTTCTTATGGCTGCGTAGTATTCCATTGTATATATGTACCACATCTTCTTTATCTAATCTTCTATCGAGGGAACCATTATGGAAGAAAGTATGGTACTTTCTCAAAAAATTAAGAATAGAACTACCATATGACCCAGCAATCCCTCTACTGGGTATATACCCCCAAAACTCAACCACACTGGTATGTAAAGACACATGCAGCCCCATGTTCATCGCAGCATTATTCACAGTGGCCAAGACATGGAAACAACAGAGTTTTTAATGAAAGGGAAAACACTTTAGCTTAGTAATAATTACATGAACAACATTAAAACTTCTAGAAGTTAATTTAGGATAATATCTTTGGGGAAGGGAAAGGAAAGGAAAAAAGGGAGACCCCCTTTTGTGCCAGCACCATGTGAGGTCCAGGGGTCTTAGAAGGGGACTGGGGTGCCGGGGGGCCACTCACAGGACTCCAGATTAAGTAAGTACATATTTCCTGATACTGCCTCTGTCCCAAGTAAGCCCTCCGGACCTCCCACCCCCATGCTCACCGTGAGGCCAGCTTCGGTCCTCTCCTCACGGGCTTTGGGAGGATGCGTGTGAACCCTCCCACCATTTTCCGGGTGAATCACCTCTCTCCTTCTGGAGGGCAAAGGCTGAACCCAGATTCTAGTCCCAACCTTGAGAAGGAAATTTGCACATAAAATCCCGAGGCTGAGAGGTCTGAACTGCATCAGCCAGATCACAGTCACCCACAGACCCGACGCAGAGCTTTGGGTACAAGCCCGTTTCCGTGTCTCCAGGGGTTCCTTTTCTTCAGCTGACGTGTGAGGTGTCGTATCAAGTATGACTCTGATGAAAGAACTCCGATCATTGTCACCCAAACCTGCTACTTTGTCCATCTTGTAAAAGCAGCTTCACCCTTCCAGGTGCCTTCTGGGGCCTCAAACCTCAGGGTCTCAGCTCCCTACATCCAATCTATTAGAAAATCTTGTTGACTGCACTTTCAGAATCTACCCAGAAATACCCCCATTTCTCTGCACCTTCACAGACCCACCTTAGTCTGGCCCCGCGTAACAGTCTTTTCTCCCTGTAGCAGCCAGAGGGGCCTGGAGCTCCTATGCTTGGCCATGGTTTTTCTCTACTCAGAACCTCCATGGCTCCCATCTGACTCAGAAGAGGCCCAAGTCCTCCCTGTGGCCCAGAAGGCCCAACATGCTGTGCGCTTTTCCCTATCAGCCCTCATCCACCCCAACTCTCCTCACTCACTCAGCTTCAGCCACATAGGCCTCCTCATTGTTCCTTAAACACACAGGGCACGGTCCGGCCTCAGGGCCTTTGCATAGGCTGTTCCTCTGCTTCTGCCTGACATTCTTCCCCCAGGTCTCAGTATGATTCCACCCTTACTTCCTTTGGGTCTTTGCTGAAATGTCCTTCAGAACTGTAACTGCCCCACCCCTCTCCTGACACTTCCTCCCCCTCCACATTCCTGATGAGCAAATGCCAAACCACATTTTTTTTTTTACCGTGGTTATCATCCTCTTCCTCCACTAGGATATCAGCCTCAAGAGAGTGGGGCTTTTGTCTGTTTTGTTCACTGCAGTGCCCCAGAGCTTAGAGCAGGGACTGGCACACAGTAGGTGTTCATTAAATCATTGCTGGAGTGAATTGTCCCAGAAAATGCTCCCTGGGCATCCAGCCCCCGCCCTGATTAGGTACAGGGTGCCCAGCCTGCCAGCCCTCTGAGGCGCTTGCCCTCCTCCACCACATGCCCTGTTCTGTTTCTCCTGACCAGCTGGCCTGACTGTTCTTCCTTATTTAGGAAATTTTAATGGTGGTAAAATACACATAACCTAAAATTTACCATCTTAACCATTTTTAAGTGTCCAGATCAGTGACAGTAAGTACATTCACATTGTTACATCACCACCATCCATCCCTAGATCTTTCTCATTGTCCCGAACTGGAACTCCATTCCCATTAGACACTCACTCCCCAGCCTCCGGCACCCTCCGTTCTACTTTCTGTCTGTGAATCTTCCTGCTCTGTGGACCTCGTGCAAGTGAAAGCGTATAGTATTTGTCATCTTGTGACTGCCTTATTTCACTTGGCATAATGACCTCAAGTTCGTCCATGTTGCAGCATGTGGCAGACATTCGTTCCTTTTTAAAGCTGAATAATATTCCACTTTATGGGTGAGCCACATATTATTTGTCCACTCATCCATCAATGGACCCTTGGCTTGCTTTCATCTTTGGACAATTACAAATAATGCTGCTATGAACACGAGTGTACAAGCATCTATTTGAGTCGCTGCTTTCCATTTCTTTGAGTATAAACCCAGAAGTAGAATTGCTGGATCATTGTTCTTCCACTTTGGAAAAATCAAGATTATCTCACTGAGGGTCCTGGCAGTTTCTGAGTAAAGCTTTCCGTGGACATTTTGCAACTGGAAATAGGGATAAGGGTGAGGGGCACCGTGGGGGGCAGACGGGTCTTGCGTCAGCTTTTTAAAAACATACTGGGAAGAACATGTGTGAAATCCCTCTCTCCCCACCCTCTCCTGTATCTCAAAATAACCCTTGTTTTAGGCAAAGGCTGTGGCATCAGGAAGGCAGCATGTGCCACCTGAGACATAATATCGTAAGTGGCTGGGAGCCCAGAGAGAAAGCAGGACAGGCATGCTGGGGATGCGGACTGGAGATGGAGCTAATTTTAGTGGCTGATGAGGCTGTAAGGAAAGAGAGGGAGCGGGAGAGAGCAGTGCCAGAGGCTTCAAGGAGGAGTTGCTGGCTGTGTCAGCCTGGAGAACCTGAAAGTAATGGGTAGAGGACTGAGCCCCAGCCCCGGGGGTGGGGGGTAAAGCAAGCTGGAAGATGGGAACCCCAGGGTCATGGTGGATGAGGGGAATAGAGATGATTGCACTTACGGAGGCTTGGTCTGTATGTTCACTCGCCCTGACGGCCATTCCATGAGAAAGACACTGTTATTATCCCCCATTGATGAGCAGGGCAGCTGAAGCACTGAACTAAATAGCTTCTCCTGTAAGAAGCATGAAATGAATGTAGGAGAGAGGTGAAGATACAGAGACAAAGGAGAAACAAAGAAATACATAAGCCAGAAGGCTCTCAGACACATGAGTTAGCTGTGACATCCATGAGGGTGGTCAGGTTGAAGGGAAGAGGCCGGGTGGCAGGAAGTAGCTGAGCACTTGGATTTGGGAGTCAGAGTGGATGGGGTGAAAATTCTGGTTCTTCCACTCACTGGCTGTGGGGCCTCTCTGACCCTTAGTTTTCTTAGGTGATGCCACCTGTCTCCCAGCATTGTTGTAAGGCTGTCATGTGCCCAATAAGGGGGGCTTCTTCCAGGGTAAATTTTCAGTAAATGGTAGTCAGATTTTCATTATATTTAGGGATGATATTGGCAGGTAAAGGAGAAATTTTTTATCCCGTCAAAAATCGCTTACTGAGTTCCCACTCTCTGCCAGTCCCAGGGAGTGGTCAACAAGCCGGCCCAGTTCCTGCCCTTGCAGAACCTCATTCTACACACTGCACTCCGAAGCCCAGCAATTCTCTTACATTATGATAAAAATAACAACTAGCACTTGGTTACAAGCAGGGCTCTATTCTGAGCCCCTTTCAAAATATTAACTAGTTTAATCTTCACAAAGAGCCTCTAAGGCAAGAGCTGTTATTATTCACATTTTATATATGAGGAAACTGAGGCGCAGAGAAATTAAGTAACTTGTTCAAGATCCTGTAATAAGGACTTTGGGTTGCAAATTTGGGATGGCCTTGGACCCTGCATCTCCACCTCCAGAGGTTCACAGAGGGAAGGCTTTTACAGGTACATTTATTCCATTTTCTCTTTGTATAAGGATAAACACTCAAACCCCTTCACTGTAAACTGTGGCTGGAATTAATTAAAAGAAGGTAAATGCTTTAGAGATGGAAATCACTGTGCTCCCCCCCCCCCATCCGTTGTTCCCTGCATGTTAATGCAACACGGTGTCTTTTTTCAGGCATTTTAGACAAATTCTATTTTCCTCTAAATATTTTGCCAAAGAAAATAGCAAGTGGGAAAGAAATTCAGACACAAGCAGGGAGAGGAAACCATTCTCTCAGGTTTTAAATAGCGTGGCTGAGTGCTTAGGAACATAGATCGTCAGTGGGACAGACACCAGTTTGCTATTTACTTCTTCCCAGCAAGCAAGATACTGGCACTGTGTATGCCTCAGTTTACCCATTTGTCAAATGTGGAGAATAACAGTCCTTGCTTCTGTCTGGTTTTACCAATTCCTTCTCTAGCTAATCTGTTGTTAACCACACTCATTACGTTTTTAATTCCTGGTATTAAATTTTTTATCTTTGTTAGTTCTATCTGATCCTTATCAAACTTGCCGTATCATTTGTAGTAGTTTTGTTTTTCTACAGTAAGATTTCCCAGCATTGGCACTAATGACATTTGGGCTAAATAATCTTTTGCTGTGAGGGTTTGTCCTGGGGTCTGCAGGGTGTTGAGCAGCATCCCTGGCCTTCACACACTAAATGCCAGTGGCATCTCCTCCTCTGGAGTGACAACCAAAAATGTCTTCAGATATTGCCACATGTCTTCTGAAGAGCAAAATTATCACCAGTTGAAAACTGCTCTATAGGTATTTTCAAGTGTATCTTATATTTCCTTAAACATAATATTCAAAGAATTATCTTCTAATCAGTGTCTAATAACTGAAATATTCAAATTCTTTATGGGTTTTTTTCTGCCATCTCTTGTTTCCTTGAGTGTTTTGTTATTTGTGATTGTGTGAAGCTCATTTTCCTTAGAACCATGCTGGGGGAGCTCTCTGACGCTGAGATGAAGGTGATCTCCCAGATCAGCATTTGCTTACTCTAGGTATCTGTGGTGCTCCCATTCCGGGGCCACCATGAACTTTTGGACCACCCACATGTTGAGAATTTAGGATACCAACATTTGCATAGGCCAGCTGTGGTTATTATTTCTCCAAGACTTAGATTTCTCTCCTCTGCTATACGCCAAAGAAACTTCCCTCAAATTCTTTTAGGATGGTGAGGATGGAGTAAATTTACTCCAGGCTCCTCACCCTAAAGCAGTAACTTTTGGGGGGTCCCATCCTCATTCAAGGGGGTCTTCTTTTAGACTATCTTGGGTAGGTAAAGGCTTTGCCTTTTATCCTCGTTCCTAAAGAGGCAATGAAAAGTGACTAACGTTTTTCTCAGTTAGGGACATGCCCTCAGCAAAAGTGGCTTTGTATTGTGCCTGCCTCCCTCAGGTTCCTGATTTCAGTTAAATTGGGTGTGGATACTGGTCTACCAAATTATCAGGCCTTCAGAGCTTCAACAAGAGGGTCTTAGCATTCAATGCAGGATTCGTGACTGTTTTCAGCAAGAGGGTCAGTCTGATGACCCAGCCTGCTGTATTGCTGGAAATGGAGGTGTGTCATGTGGATTATCTAAAATAGCAGAACATCTAGCACACTGCTGGCTTGGCAAGTTTTGGCTATTTTGATTGTTATAAGGATGGTGTGACAGGAAGGGACAACAATGAAGTCTTGGTTAGGGGCCTTCCCTGGAGGGTAGAATAGGGTGGAGAAGGCAGAGGGTTGTAATGCAGATTTCTTTAGACAGTGTTTCAGATTTTAACCAACATTGGCAAGAAGCCTTGTTTATTTCTTGGAGTAACTCTGAATACCCGAAATGTCGCATTGCTCCAGGTGTAGTTTCTGAAAGAAAATTTTCTCTGAGATTCAGCTGTGACCCATGCAGCATTTGCTGCTGCATTTTACCTTTTTCTCCCCTGAAAAGCAAAGTGCATTGCATGTGCGCGCGTGCACAAACACACACACACGTCAACTTACTCTATGAGCTGGATACTGGGATTTGTCCCATCCTAGCTAGAAGGTAAGGAATGAGTCCACTAGCCCTCCATCCACTTTCTGCTGTTAAAATATTCAGCGTACTGATTTGACCTCCTTTCTGTTTTGCCCTGTATCCTCTGAGCTGCTTGAAGACAGGCAGGTTTTGTCCATTTCTGAATTCACTCAAGTCCTGTGCCTAGCAAGCAGATATGTCAGGTGGAGTTGCTTTATCTTGACATGCAACTAGAATAGGCATTTCATTGGTCTGAGGCAGGTTTAAGGTCATAAGACTAAGTGTCAGCATCCCCAAGACCACCATCAGGTTTGATGACTTGCTAGAAGAGCCAATCATATGAGCCCATAATGCTGTGATACCATTTATTTATTTATTTAAGTGAGAGGCGGGGAGGCAGAGACAGACTTTCGCATGAACCCCTCCTAGGATCCACCTGGCAAGCCCCCTGCCAGGCGATGCTCTTCCTGCCTGGGCCTGCTGCTTCGTTGCTTTGTAGCTGAGCTATCTTAGTGCCTGAGGCGAGGCCATGGAGCCATCCTCAGTGCCTGGGGGCCAACTCACTCCAATCAAGTCATGGCTGCGGGAGAAGAAGAGGAGTGATGGGAGAAGCAGATGGTTGCCTCTCCTGTGTGCCCTGACTGAGAATTGAACCTGTTATTTCCACACACTGGACTGACACTCTACTGCTGAACCAACCGGCCAAGGCCTGTGATACAGTTTATTACAGTGAGAGAATACAGATGAAAAAATCAACAAAGTAAAGGGTGCTTAGGGTAGAATCTAGGAGAGACCAGGCACAAGCTCCCCGTTGTCCCTACCCATGGAGTTGTGTGGACAGTGTTCAGTTCTCCCAGCAACAGTATGTGACAATATGCATGGTATACTGCCAACCAGGATGCTCACTCAAGCCTTGGCTCAGGGTTTTTATTAGGGCTCAATCACATAGGCATGGAGCAGCCATGTGACTAGCTTTAACTATTTAGTCTGCACACCCAGATATCAAACAGTGGTTCACCATCAATCACATTGTTAGCATAAACTACCTGCCATGGCCTAAGACCCCAAGTATACAAGACACTTACCAGGCAGAGTATTCCAAAGGCCTGGAAGTCATCTTCCAGGAGAAAGTCAAGGGCCACTCATTTCTTTGGAATACTCAGGATTTGAACACTCCAGCCCCACTCAGTTAACCCTTAACTGTACAGAATATAAATCTAACCAAGTTGTTTCCTTGTAAAGTCCTCCCAAGGTGACATGTTTCTCTTGGCCGGGCATTGGAGACCTTGTGTCCTCTGGCCTTTGCCCACCTCACCTGTGTCATCTCTTCTCTAACTATATTGAACTTCTTTAAGATTCTTAAGCATCCTGTAATTTCTCTCACTGGGAAGCCTGTTCTCACAATTCTGGAGGCTAGAAGAGTGAAATTAAGATATCAGCAGAACTTCCCTATGAAGCTCTGGGAGAGAATCTATTCCTTGCCTTTTCCAGCTTCTGGTGGCTGCAGGCATTCCTTGGCTTGTGACGATATGACTCCGCTCTCTGCTTCAGCAGTCGCATGACCTCATCCTCTTCTTGCTCAAAACTCTGCCTCCCTCTTATAAGGATACATGTGACTACATTTAGGGGCCACTTGGATAATTCAAGAATAAGCATCTTCTGTCAAATTCTTATTGTAATAACACCTACAAAGACCTTTTTTCTAAATAAGGTCACGTTCACAGGTTCCAGGGATTGGGACATGGACCTGTCTTTTTGAAGGGGGTCACCATTTAGCCCAATATACCCAGAATGTGTTTTGGAATTCAGCCTCAGACCTCTGGGGGCCCGCCTTGTATGTAAGGCCTGGAGCATGCTGCCTCAGCATTTGCTGTGTCACCTGGGAAAGCTGACTTCCCGGGGGCTTCATTCCACTTAGGATGTGTCAGCCTTTGTCTTACAGACTTCACAGACATTAGCCGATATCATTGTCCCTGTGAATAAAACCACAGAGAAATTGAAAAACAAGGATTAAGTAACTCTCCCAAGGACACGCAGTACACAGTAAGAAGCAGAGCTAGTATTGGAACCTGTGTAACCCAACTCTAGATATGTGCCTTAACCACCTCACAAGTGTTGCCCTAAATACTTCCTGAGCTTTCGCTGTGCTAAGTGCCAGGAAGGAAAAGAACACGGGACCAGGAGAGCATGCGACAGAGCTGGGCATGGGGGTCTGCAAGCCCAATCCAGGTCACCGTGGAAAGCCAGGCATTCGCATACGGAGTTGAACAGGAGCAGAGACTCGGTCACTGGTCGGATGGAACCTGCCTCACTGCCTCCAGCATGGGCTCCCGGTAGACTGTTCCCTCTGGGGAGCCAGGTGCCCCCACTCTCAGCTGTTGGCCACTCTCTCCTGCCATCGCCACACACAGCAGCTGCTGGGCACACATGACAGCCTTCCTTTCCTCTCCCTGCCCAGTGGAGTGGAAACCCCCCAGGACTCGGACACCGAGCTCGTGTGGCCGCACGGAGTGACACAGTGAGTGCAGCGCGTCTCATCCAGCCCTCCGGATACAAGCTGACAGATTGGTAGCTGGCTGACTTCCAAGGTCCAGCAAGTTCTTGGCAGTTGGCTTTTTGACTTGGACAAGTGGCTGCCACATCCTGAAGCATCCATCTTCCATCTCTGGGACTCTTCATTTTGCAAAACTGAAACCCTGTCCCCATTAGACACTAACTGCTCGTTCCTCCCTACCCCAGCCCCCAGCCCCCACTGTTCTCCTGTCTGTGAATCTGACGCCTCTAGGGACCTCATATCAGTGGAAGCATGCAGTGCTTGTCCTTTTGTGACCGCTTTATCTCACTCGGCATGATGTCCTCAAGTCCATCCACGATGCAGCATGTGTCCGACTTTCATTCCTTTTTAAGACTGAATAATATTCCTTTGTAGGGATATGCTACAGTTTGTTTATCCATTCATCTATCATTGGATACTTCAGTTGCTTTCACCCTTTTACTGTTGGGAATACTGCTGCCCACGGCGTATGACTGTGGCAATTCCCTTCTCTGAATTCTTTCAGGTACATACCCCAAAATGGAATTGCTGGATTACATGGTATTTTTTTTAAAGGTTTTATTTATTGATTTTAGAGAGAGGAGAGAGAGAGAGAAGAAGGGGAGGAGCAGAAAGCATCAACTCACAGTAGTTGCTTCTCTTATGTGCTTTGACCAGACAAGCCTGGGGTTTTGAACCGACGAACTTCAGACTCCAGACTCTAGACTCAGCATTCAGACTCCAGATTCAGCATTCCAGGTCGACACTTTATCCATTGCGCCACCACAGGTCAGGCCATGTGGTAATTTTATGTTTAATTTTTTGAGGAACTGCCATTCTAAGTGTTTAAGTAAAATTTTAAATTCAGTTTCTCACTTATATTAGCCACATTTTAAGTGCTCAATAGACACACATGGCCAGTGGCCACTGTATGGGACAACCCAGATAAGGAACACTTTATCACTGCAGAATTTCTGTCAGACAGCTCCACTCCTGAGTCCCAGGAGGAGCAGCACAAGGCAGCATGAAGACACGGACCAGACACTTACAACTCAATAGCAAAAAAATCTAATAACTTGATTTTAAAATGGGCTAAGGACTTGAATAGACATTTCTCCAAAGAAGACGTTCAAATGGCCAATAGGTATGTGAAAAATGTTCAGCATCACTAATCATCAGAGAAATGCAATCCAGACTACAATGACATACTACCTCCCAACTTCCAGAATGGCTGTTATCACTAAAGCAAAGACAAGCATTGAGGAGGATGTGCAGAAATTAGAACCCTTGTATATAGTGAGCAGGAATGCAAAATGATACAGTGACTATGGAAAACAGTGTGGAGGTTACTCAAAAAATTAAAAATTGAGCTACCACATGATTCAGCAATATCACTTTTGGGTCTTTATCTGAAACAATAGAATCAGGGTCTTGAAGAGGTCTTAGCACTCCATGTTCATGGCAGCACTATTCACAATGGCCAAGATATGGAAACAACTTACATGTCCACTGACAGATTAATCAAGGAAATGTGGTCTACATAGCCAATGGAGTAGTATTCAGCTTTCAAAAAAGAAGGAAATTCTACAAACAACATGGATGAACCTTGAGGACATTATTCTGGGTGCAATTAACCAGTCAAGGAAGGACAAATATTGTATGATTCCACTTGTATGAGGTATCTAAAATAGTCAAAATCATAGAATTGTAGAGTAGAATGTTGTTTTCCAAGAGATGGAAAGGGATTGGGGGAGTAATTAACTAACAGGTATAAAGTTTTAGTTAAGCAAGATGAATAACCTTTAGAGCTCTGCTATATAACATTGTACTTATAATTGACAATACTGTATTTTTACACTTTAAATTTTGAAGAGGGTAGATCTCATGTTAAGTGTTCTTACCACAGTAGGATCAAATTTAAAAGAAAAATTCTTAGAGTGAAAAAGAAAAAAGACAGGAACACTATTTGAGAAGTTACGGGGAAAATAGATTCGCCATCAACCAAGATGGGACGGGGGTGGGGTGGGTGAAGATTAGGGGCTCAGCTTCAGCCACGTTAACTTTTTTTTTCAATAATTTTATTTTTTTAATGGGGCAACATCAATAAATCAGGATACATATATTCAAAGATAACATGTCCAGGTTATCTTGTCGTTCAATTATGTTGCATACCCATCACCCAAAGTCAGATTGTCCTCTGTCACCTTCTATCTAGTTCTCTTTGTGCCCCTCCCCCTCCCCCTTTCCCTCTCCCTCTCCCCCCTCCCCCCGTAACCACCACACTCTTATGCATGTCTCTTAGTCTCACTTTTATGTCCCACCTACGTATGGAATAATGCAGTTCCTGGTTTTTTCTGATTTACTTATTTCACTACATATAATGTTATCAAGATCCCACCATTTTGCTGTAAATGATCCGATGTCATCATTTCTTATGGCTGACTAGTATTCCATAGTGTATATGTGCCACATCTTCTTTATCCAGTCATCTATTGATAGGCTTTTTGGTTGTTTCCATGTCCTGGCCACTGTGAACAATGCTGCAATGAATATGGGGCTCCATGTGTCTTTATGTATCAATGTTTCTGAGTTTTGGGGGTATATACCCAGTAGAAGGATTGCTGGGTCATAAGGTAGTTCTATTTTCAGTTTTTTGAGGAACCACCATACTTTCTTCCATAATGGTTGTACTACTTTACATTCCCACCAACAGTGTATGAGGGTTCCTTTTTCTCCACAGCCTCTCCAACATTTGCTATTACCTGTCTTATTAATAATAGCTAATCTAACAGGTGTGAGGTGGTATCTCATTGCAGTTTTGATTTGCATTTCTCTAATAACTAAAGAAGATGAGCATCTTTTCATATATCTGTTGGCCATTTGTATTTCTTCCTGGGAGAAGTGTCTGTTCATGTCCTCTTCCCATTTTTTTATTGGATTGTTTGTTTGTTTGTTGTTGGGTTTTTTATGAGTTCTTTGTATATTTTGGATATTAGGCCCTTATCTGAGCTGTTGTTTGAAAATATCATTTCCCATTTAGTTGGCTGTCTGTTTATTTTGTTGTCAGTTTCTCTTGCTGAGCAAAAACTTCTTAGTCTGATGTAGTCCCATTCATTAATTTTTGCCTTCACTTCTCTTGCCTTTGGAGTCAAATTCATAAAATGCTCTTTAAAACCCAGGTCCATGAGTTTAGTACCTATGTCTTCTTCTATGTACTTAATTATTTCAGGTCTTATGTTTATATCTTTGATCCATTTTGAGTTAATTTTTGTACAGGGGGACAAACTGTAGTCCAGTTTCATTCTTTTGCATGTCAGCCACGTTAACTTTGACCTGCCTGCTGGTGAGTGGAGCCACTGTATTGGGCTTTGAATATCTGGAGTCTGAAGTTCAGGAAGCAAAGACATGGCTGAAGGTGGAAATGCAAGAGTCATCAGCCTGTGGAGGTTATTTATAGCTATGAAACTGGATAAGGAAGTAGATGTATCAGGGCACAAAGGACTGAGCCTGGGGCTGGCTCTCCATCATAGTAGTTGGGGAGAGGGGGAGGAAGTAGATGGAGTGAATGGAGGTTGGGCATGTAGGTCCTGGACGCCATGTGAGGAAAGTGTTAAGACACTTCGAATCAGGGGGAATGGTCCATAGTGTCAACTGATGCCAATGATTTCACTCAGATGAGGAATGAGAATCGACCAATTGGGTTGTCAGCAGTGGAGGTCTGGCAGTCCTAGCCAAGGCTGCTTTGAGAGTGGAGGGAAAGGGGTATTGGAGGGATTACTAACAGTTTTTATGAAAGAGTTTTGCTGTGAAAGGTGGACAGGTGATGGAGAGGTGGACCTTGCTGAGCAAGGGTGTTAGCTGCTGGGGAAAGTGAAGTTAAGAGGTTTGTTTTCTTTTTTTTTTGAAGATAGGAGACTAACAGATTGTACGCTATGGGGATAACCCATGAGTTGGGGGACATGGTGATGTTGGGGGACAGCTCTTAGTAGACAGAAAGGAATGGCATTTGTACAAGTAGAAGGTGTCGCCTTAGGTAGGAGCATGGACACAAGTGCTAAGGTTGGACAGCAAATACAGTGGCAAGTGCTTCTGGAAGTTCTGATGCTTCTGGGGGTTTTTCCACAATTTATGAAAAGCGGACTCATGAACAATAAACTAGTATATTCAGTAATTATTTGTAGGGCAGTTTACTCTGTTATGCACTATGCTGGGTGCTGGGGTGCAGCTGCCAACAAAGACACATCTGAGCGTCTGCTATATTGTCCTCTGGCTCCAGTGGAAGACACCACACAAATACACCTGAGATTGTTCAAAGACCAGCCATCTCAGATAGCAAGGTCAGGAATGATATTCTTCTAGTCCTCTCCCCCACCTTCCACCACCTCATCTTCCCTTTGCTACAGTTTAAGTCCTTAGACCCCCCAACTCATCCCAGAATCCCCTGTGTCCCACTTCCTTACCTTGATCCCATTCCTATCCCAAGGCCAACACTCCATCATTCGGGAAAGCAAAGTTCCAGAGACTCAAGATTGTATCAATGAGCCCGTCTCCTTGGCAACAGTCATGAATGAGCCAAGCAGGGTAACCCTGGAGATGGCATGAATGAGAAGTAGCCTGTTGCCATGGAGATGTGCTGACTGGAAAGGCCCCCACAAGCAAGGCTACGTCATGAGATGGAACAGTCAGAATGAAGTTGGTGAGCCTATTTTCAACTCAGTGACAAAAATACATTTTAATAAAGCTCATGATCCACCTCGTCCTCCTCTCTGCCTCCCACCCCTTCTTCACCCTTCATCCTCCAGCTCAGCTGAGGTTTGCCAGATATCCTTCAGATCCTTCAAGGACATCCTGGGGGCTGTTCTTTCACCACATGCCTCCTTCCCTGGGCCAGACTGATACTCCTTTGACCAACTACTATTTTCCTTTTGGGACCAACAATATTTTCAAAAGCAATGAGGTGGTGGAAATGATCCTAACTACATTCTTTGGGGAAAGAACAGTTGATAAACTGGACCGACTCAGTTCACACCTGTGAGGATTATCTCATTGGGTAGACCATTTTTCTCCATGAAGGAACTGACATGATAACCCCTGCATAGTGAATAATCTGATTGCACTGGTGATGTCAAACGTGTATCTTTAGTATTACATGGAAGCAATTTGTAAAAGCCCAAGACTTAGTGCCTAAAAAGATACTGAACAACTTTGAATACCCAAGTTCTCTCTCTCCTGCTCAAAGAGCATTTCTTCATTCATTGGTTCTTTTGCTTGTTCAACCACATTTATTAAGCATTATTGTAGCAAAAGGCTAGAAATAACTTGTGTCAATCATGGGGAACTAACCAGTAAGTTCGAGTATATCAATCCCGTGGGATGCTATGGAGTCATTTAAACAAGGAAGCAGCAGAACTCTGGGTGCTGATAAGAGCTAGTGCTTAAAGAATGCCCGCTGTGGGCCCTGGCTGGTTGGCTCAGTGGTAGAGTGTCGGCCTGGCGTGCGGAAGTCCCGGGTTCGATTCCCGGCCAGGGCACACAGGAGAGGCGCCCATCTGCTTCTCCACTCCTTCCTTTCTCCTTCCTCTCTGTCTCTCTCTCTTCCCCTCCCGCAGCCGAGGCTCCATTGGAGCAAAAGATGGCCCGGGCGCTGGGGATGGCTCCTTGGCCTCTGCCTCAGGTGCTAGAGTGGCTCTGGTCACAACAGAGCGACGCCCCAGATGGGCAGAGCATCACCCCCTGGTGGGCGTGCCGGGTGGATCCTGGTCAGGCGCATGCGGGAGTCTGTCTGACTGCCTCCGGGTTTCCAGCTTAAGAAAAAAACAAAACAAAACTATCCTATAAAAAAAAAAAAAAAAGAATGCCCGCTGTGAAAGGCACCATTCTAAACGCTGTTCTAAGATGAGTATTAACTCCTTCAATCCTATAACAAGTTGTAAGGTGGGTTCTGTCATATTCCCATTTTCCAGATGGGAAAATAGGAATCTCTGTATCCAAGATATATTGTCAGGTGAAAAGGACAAGTTTTATAATGGTACGTATAGCAGCTACCATTTGCTTGTAAATGCAGGCTGTTTCTGGAAGATTCCATAATAAATTAATAATTGTGTTTGCCTCGGTAGAGGGACACTGAGACTTGGAAATAAATAATTTCCACAATATATGATATGTGTTTTTCTGAATCACATGCCATGTTATGTGTATCATCTTCCACAAAACCAAATGGAAAGTGGCCATTGTCTTAGTCTGTTCAGGCCGCTATAACCACAGTCTGGGTGGCTTATAAACCACAGACATTTATTGCTCACAGTTCTGGAGGCTGGAAGTTCAAGATCAAGGCACAGGCAGACTGAGTGTCTGGTGAGGCTCACTTGCTGGATTATTGCCATCCTCTTGTGTCCACACGTGGCGAAAGGGGTGAAGGAGCTCTCTGGGGCCCCTCACATAAGGGCGCTAATCCCATTTATGAAGGCTCCACCCTTACGTCCTAGCCACTTCCAAAAGGCCTCACCTCCAAAATTCAGCACATTGGGGTTTAGAATTTAGAATCACATTGGTAAACAAACTATTTTACTAATAAGGAAAATGAAGCACGAAGTTAAGTGTCCTGCCCAAGTGGCAGAACTGGAATTCAAATCCAGGCAGTCTAGATGCAGGATCTACACAGAAAAAAAGTGTGACTGGAATTGTGTGCATGCATGCATGCATGTTCATGTGTGCATGCAGTTGTTCGCACATGTACATGTGTTGTGTGTGCATGCATGTGTGTGCATGTGCTTGTGTGCTGAGAGAGAAGAGAGGCAAGAGAAGAATCCACAGAAGGTCAGCAGGGATCAGGCCATGTTTGGAGGGGTAGAGCCTTTATTCTGAAGGCATGAGGAAGCCATGGAAGGATTCAAAGCAGGGATAGATGTCATCAGATTTTTATTTAGAAGGTTCACTCTGTCCGACTGTAGGGGCTAGAATACAAATGTACATGACGTACTTGCCCTGCCTGGGCACAAGGATGCCCACCCACCCTCTCCATTCAGCGCATTATCAAGTGCCAGGCTGAAAGAGGCCAAACCAAGCAGCCCCCTGCTCACCGAGGTTGGCAGGGGCTATCAAGGGTTTCAGTCTTTTCCTGCTCAAACTCTGAACTGATACTGTCCCACTGAGGTTGGGGTCAGGTTCCCTGCTTTGTAAAGCTGACTTTCAGAAAGAATGCCCACCCAGTGGGGTTGATGTGGGCAGTGAGGCAGGAAGGCAGTGGGGATGAATCCTGAGTCCACCACCTCCCTGCTTGTGTTATGTTGAGCAAGTAAGCCAGCCCCTCTGTGCCTCAATGTTCTCATCTATAAAATGGAGCTGGTAATACCTCACCTCAGTGGGTATGCAAACATCGTAAAATACACAGAACATTATTGTAATGGTGAGGGTCATGAAGATGCTATATTACCAGGCCAGCTGGACTTGAACCAGCTTCCCCTCTTACAAGCGTGGGGAAGGTTCTAGAACCTGTGGGGGCCTCATTTGTTTCATCTGTTCACTGAGACTTCCTGGAGTCATGGAGAGAATTAATTGAAATAATCTATGTAAAGCTCTTAGAACAGTGCCTGGCTCCTTGTAAACACTCAGTAAATATTAGGGACTATTGAGGGATGGTGATGGTAATGATAATAATAATACCACCTTTATCATCACCATCATCATCACTATTACGAAGAGCTCTCACTCCCAGCCCTGCAATTTGCCAGTTTTCTTGGAATGGAATTGCACACATTTCCCTTCTGTGTGACCACACTTAGTGTCAGTGACCTGCCACCCCTGGGGTTTCATTAGCTCACTGGAAGAAAGCGCTTGGAGCTGCATGTGTTCTGCAGGCTTGGACCTCACTGGACTTGACAACATGGTGGACCCTAGAGCAACAGGATTTTGAAGTGCACAGGTTCACTTATACCTGGATATTTTTCCATAAATATTATAAATGTGTTTTCCCTTTCTGTGGTTCTCTTAACATTTTCTTTTTCTCTGCTTACCTTATTGTAAGAATATAATATATAATACATATACAAAATATGTGTTCATCAACTGTTGGTTATTCATGAGGCTTCCAGTCAACAGCAAGCTATTGGTCGTTCAGTTTCTGGGGAGTTGAAAGTTATACATGGATTTTTTGACTGTGCAGGGGGTCGACACCCCTGACCCCCACACTGTTCAAGGGTCAGCTGTGTCTCAGCCGACACCAGATCCTTCGACGCCAGAACCTTAGACCCGGCAGGCGAGGACACACACAGAGGCTGGACTTATGCTTTCTCTCCCTGCTCACCTCTGCTTTGCTCCAGGCAATTTTCTGACCTGTTCAGAGCAGCTTGGGCCACTTGTCACTTTCCACTTTCTGGGGAGCCGATGTCTTCCCAATGGCAGGCCTGTAAGCATACCCCTGTGCTGTTATTTAAAAAGCAACGATGGGCTCAAGCATCAGCGCTGAGAAGCTGTCTTTAAAATTAGTAGGAGTCATTGGAAGGCCAGCCTTAGCTCTTCTGACTAGCGATGGGACAGCACACCGTTCCCCAGGCAGCGTATGACTAAATGCTGTGCAGGGGTCGGCTCTGCCCGCCAGCGGCCTGCCTGTGCTCCTGAGCTTAAGGCAGGCACTGTGGTAATGACTTAATGGATACTTTATAACACTTATATGAACCTTGCTGTGTGTGTGTGCGCGTATATGCCGTGTACATGTGCACATGTGTGAGTGTGTCTCTGAGCTTGCCCTGAACCCTTTACAAATAATAACGAAGTATTTCATCCTCTCCTCCCAAGAACCCATTGCATAGATCAGTGATTTTCAACCTTTTTCTTACCATAACACACATAAACTAATTACTAAAATTCTGCGGCATACCAAAAAATATATTTTTTGCCAAGCTGAAAAAAATAGGAATAATTTTGATTCATTCACACTGGGCAGCTGTTGTTGTGTTGGCTGTTATCATTTGTTTTCCCTTTTATTGAATTTATTGAGGTGACACTGATTAACAAAATTATTCAGTTTTCAGGTGCACAATTCTACAACACATCATCTGTACACTGTAGTGTGTGTCCACCACCCCAAGACAGGTCTCCGTGCATCACCATTTATACCCACTATGCCCTCCTCCACATCCCTCCATTGTCTTTTTTTTTTCCTTTTCCTTTTTTGTATATTTCTGAAGTAAGAAGCAGGGAGGCAGAGAGACAGACTCCCGCATGTGCCTGACTGGGATCCACCCAGCATGCCCACCAGGGGGCGACGCTCTGCTGATCTGGGGTGTTACTCCGTTGCAATCGGAGCCATTTCAGCGCCTGAGACGTACCATGGAGCCATCCTCAGCGTCTGGGCCAACTTTGCTCCAATGGCGCCTTGGCTACGGGAGGAGAAGAGAGAGATAGAGAGAAAGGAGAAGGGGAAGGGTGGAGAAGCAGATGGGCACTTCTCCTGTGTGCCCTGGCTGGGAATTGAACCCAGGACATCCACATGCCAGGCTGACGCTCTACCACTGAGCAAACCAGAAGGGCCCCATTGTCATTTTTTTATTTGACAATGTAAGGGAAAAGAGGTCAGTGACCTTGTCTAAATAGTCAGGTATTGCATGTTTTAAAAATACTTGTGGCATCAGAGTTGAAAATTGCTGGTATAAATGAAAAGACTGGGGCACAGAGAAGTTAGGTTACTGCCCCCAAATCACACAGGAAGTGAGTGGAAGGGCCAGAATTGATTGCATGAACCTCTCTATCCTTATAACAGTCGCCAAGCACAATTTTTTTGGGCCTGGCCATATGCACACACCATATTCAACATGGTATATGTTTTTCAAACTAAACTAAAAAAGCAGTTCTGCTTTTCCTTCTCGTCCAGAGTTAGTCAACTCTGACATGTGCTCAAACAAAGTAAGTTCCAGAAGACTTAGACCAAGGGACTGAGTGGTCTGGGTTCAAATCCTGCTTCTCCCACTTCCTGGCTAAGTGCCTTTCTCACTGAAGAAAATGAAAACCCTGTTTTCTTATCTGTCAAATGGGAATATTCATGGTCTCCACTTTGTTGAGCTGTTGTGAGTTCATATTTGTAAAACCCTTAGACTGTTCCAGGCACAGAGCAAACACTCAATTCAAATCAACATCTATTCATTCATTCATTCATTCATTCATTCAGCACTTTATATTGCCAGGTTCTGTTGTTGGTGATGGCAAGACTTTGTGGCCCTTAACAGGAGAGGAAGGGACTAGAAACAATAACAATGGTATGACAGATGATGGGACGTCATGGGAAAAGCAGTAATGTTTGGTAAAGGCAGCTGAGAGTGTTGAGTTGGGGTGTGGGGTGCAGTTTTCAATGGGGTAGTGAAGGTATGCTTCTTTGGGAGGGTAACATTTAAGCATTTGAGCAGACTACTAAGGTGTTGACACATATTACTACCACTGAGCAGTACCACCATTTGGTGGTACTGATATAAGTTTGAAATTTCACCTGTGGCAAGTCTCACTCATGCCCATTAATTGAGTTCCAAAACTTGGCCGAGGAACTAGGACTTTGGGTTCCTCCTGGTTCCTGTATTAGAGAAAGGGCTTTCTCCCAGTATATCTGCCAGATCGTGGGGAAGGGGTGAAGGAAAGGACTGAGAATCATCTTGAAGCTGGTCAGATGGTGAGGAGATGATATTTTCTGCTGAAGGAAGAGACTATAACGGATAAAATCCAGAAGTATACCTGAGTGAGAAACTAACTTCTGAAGTACAGTTGGTAAAGGGCAGGATGGGGTGGAAGTGTGTGTGGTACAAATCTGGCTCTGCTCTGCTCAGTCACTCAGCAGTCTGGGCTGATGGAGATGGTGCCTTCTGCAGCTGTGGCTTCCAGTGTTGCTGGTTGAATAGCGCATCCAGCATGCAGACTGGAGAAAGGAGAGGTATATATGAGCTAGGCCAGAAAGTGAGAACTCACTTCTGCCTGTATTCCATTAGCTAGAATTAGTCTCATGACTCCCACCTAGCTGCAAGGGAGGCTGTGAAATGTATTTTTAACTAGGCATCCGTATCTCACCCACCTATGGAAAGAGAATGTGAATTTTTATTGGGAAGATAGGTACCATGTTTGTACCAAGGATTCAGTCCACTTCCCACATCACCCATCCCCACCTCACTATGTATCAGGCATTGTTCTAAGTGCTTTATATATATCAACCCATATCATACAACAGCCTTATTCAGAGGGGCACTAATATCAGCCACACTTTACAGCTTGTAAAACTGAAGCTCACGATAGTTAGGTAACTTGCCCATAGCTAGGAAGTGGCAGAGTTGGACCTAGAATCTAGGGGAGTCTGGCTACAGAACCCCAAACTTAGCATAAATTTACTGTAGTTAGAAGGAGGTAGAGGGGCCCAAAGGTTGACACAATCCACTTTTTGGTCACTAAAGAACTAACCACTTGTAAAAGTAAGTTCTAATTCAGTGAGCTGACCCCAGGGCGGCCGTGGACCGCTGGGTCCACATCTTCGTTAATCAGGGTCTAGATCAGAGTTGCTCGGCCACAGCATTGCAGGATGTTTAGTAGCATCCATGGCTACCACCCACTAGATCCCAGTAACACCCACTCCAAGTCATGACAATCAAAAAAGTGCCTCCAGATATTTCCAAATGACCCCTGGGGAATGAAATCATCCCTGGTTAGAACCACTGTTCTAGATTGTTCAATATTATCCTATAATATAGTGCAAGTCCAAGGAAGATGACTTTGAAATTGCCAACCTTGCAGAAAAATGCAGGATTTCATAAAGTCTGTGAGCAGGACTATGGCAAACTGCTGAAATCACACCCTGAGACATTAACAGATGGACCTGGACAGTGTTCATCTATTTAAATTTTGACAAGGATGACGACACCACATGTTCTTTAAAAGAGAATGGCTTAAATATCAAAGGATCAAAACCAGGGTCACTGGTGAGACCCCCTATGAATTTGAAATTTTTTTTTAAATTAGAAAATTAAATTTAACATGGTGACACTGATCAACAAGAATACACAGATTTCAGGTAAACATCTCCACATCATTTGAACAGTCGATTATGTTGTATACCCATCGCCTAAAGTCAAATCATTTTCTATCACCTTATGTTTATCTCTCTTTACACCTTTCCCCCAGCTCCCTCCCCTCACCCCTCCCCCTGGTAACCACTGTACTCTTATCTATGTCCATGAGTCTCAGTTTTATATCCCAACTATGTGTAAAGTCATAGTTTTTTAAAAAATGATCCTCCTGAAAATTCGTGATGTGTGAAATGTTACCAGGCAGTTTTGCAGGAGGAATAACACACACACACACACACACACACACACACACACACACACACTAGCTTGAGTGTATGTGCTAGGCACTGTGCGCCCTCTCTGCTCAGTGAGGGCCATCTGCCCAACCAGTCTAATCATTTTCCCTTAGGGTGATCTTAGGGGTGAGGCAGGAATTCTTGGATTATTTTTTTCTAATGATTACTATCATTGCTGACTTCTAGTGGATGCTGTTTTCCATCTTCACTACATTATGAGTAGGTTCTCTACTACCCCCATTTCACAGATAAGGAACTGAGGTTCAGAAAGACGAACTAACTGTCCCAGGCTACGCAGAGCCAGGATTCACACCAGCCTGGCTCCAAGTGCCATGTTTTTAGCCAGTAGGCTCCATGGGTGCCCTGATTCTGAGGGGCCCCTACTTCTAGAACCTTCTACTCTAGCTCCCTGTGGCCCTCTTGCACTGACCAGAAACAACATGGTTCCTACTCTTCTATTACCTGTGAAACAAGATTTATGAATTCAAAGCTTGAGGCTTTGTGGGAAAATGAGGCAAAAATATGGAAATTGAAAGCTATTTTTGGCTTTATGAGAAACCTGCTGTTGCCTGAAGGAATCCAGAAAAGAAATTGCTGAAGCTTGTCTAGAACTTGGGGTGCCCATGGGTCTGTGTAAAAACCAGAAATAGAGAGGTGTGCTTGCTGGAGGAGTTTGGCTCATTGGCCTTGGGTCGAGAATTTGGGGACGTTTTCTGCTAAGACAAGGAGAAAGTGTCTCAGTTCACTTTGCTGCTGCTCTCCCAAGCCCTGCAACTCTTCTTTTTTTCCGCTTCTCATTTTTGGATCCGGACTTCTGCTGACTCATCTCTCCGAGCAAAGAAGGAGGGAGGAAGTCGGAGTTGTTCATTGACCATTTTCTTTCTTCAGTGACTCAGCTGTGATTCACATTTTAATTAATGGAGGAAAAAGACCTGATCAGTCTTCAGGCATGTGTCCAATTGCCCATACCTCCAGGCTAATGATAATAATAACCCCCCAAACGTGGGATGCCCCAAATTAAACTATGGCTTATTCCTGAGGACTCCACCAAGCTGAGTTCTGGGTTCCCAGCGGGACCCTGATCCAGAGGCAGCTAGTCTGAGGCCCCGGGCTGTGGGGCTAATTTCTGCAGAGTTTGTCTGAGATCAGGATGAGAAACGGAGTCTCAAGCCCTCCTGGGACAGCAGAAGGATCATGGGAATGTAATTGCTTTTTCTGAGTTGGTCTTTGGCTGTAATCTCAGACTCAGGCCTTCCTTCTCTCCTCCCCCCCATCTGCCCCCCTACTTTGGGGCCTGAGATTTGTCAGAGCCAATTGCAGGGGCCATCTCTGAGCTTTTGGTTTACCCAGAGAATAAGAAAAGTTCAGATCATTATGACCGCTACTTCCTGAGAGCTTACTATGCGTCAGGCAGTGTGCTCAGCACTTTTCATGAATGGTCACGTTTAATCCTCCTACTGTCTCACTAAAAGAAAAAGCTTATAATTTCCATCCTTCCTGTGAGAAAACTGAGGTTGGGAGTTTGCCCAACACAGACCATTAGTGAATAATTGTGGATATACAGCCAGCCCCTTCCCACCTGAGAGCTGGAGTTCATATCTGCTACATTTTTCTGCCTTTTACCAAGCTGGTGAAAGAAAAATGGAAGCTGACATCTTATTCACTAAATATTATTGAGAACTAACATGTAGTGGGCCCTGTCGTAGGCACTGAGGGTCCATCATTGAACAAGAGATAGATCCATGGCCTCATGGAGCCGGAATTTTAGCTACACAAGTGTATTGGTCACTGTGTATTAGACAAGCTAATGTACTAGTAAGTATATTAGATAATGCTTGTTGCTGGAGCAAAGAACCCCCAACACATATAAGGGTTCAAATACAATAGAAGTTTAGTTCTGGCATACCTAAAGCCCCAAATGGGTGTTCTGAAATCACGGGCAGCTCTCCTCCAAGCCAGGGAGGCAGGGGCCCCAGCTCCTTCAGGATTGTTGTTCCTTGTCTTCAGCCTGTGACTTTCAAGGTCTCCATGCTCTTTGCCACGAATCCATAGAAGGGAAAAGACTGTGGAGGAGAGCTCCTGGGAAACATGTCTGGGCCGGGCCTGGAAGTAGCCCATGTCACTACCACTCACTCTCTGCTGGACAGAACTTAGTCACGTGGCCACACCTACCTGCGAGAATGGGAAATGCAGCCTAGCTGAGTGCCCAGGAAGAAGAGACAGAAAGCAGGCTTGTCATGGGTCCTTGCCCCACATCCTGATCTGTGACATGCCCTCACCAGCACCATCTCAGGACAGCTTTAAGAGACACCTCTGTCTTACTCCGCTCACCTCCTCTGTTTATTAGTTTCTGCTCTAAGGAATTATTCTTGTTACAAATGGGGGGAGCAGGAACCTGGCAGAATGTCTTTTCCTCAATTTTAAGCCTTATTGGGAAAAGGCAACAGAGTATCAAGGAATCCTAGAATCAAATCCTGCTTCTCCAGAGACCTTGTCTCAGAAACTGGGGGCTTTGGGAACCCTCAGATACACAGCCTTCACAGACCGTCCGTTCCTCCTACCCAGTGGTGGGATTTAGCCGGTTTGCACTGGTTTGGCAAAACCAATACCTAATTTTTGGTTGAGTTCAGCAAATCGATTGTTAAAAGGGCACTTGTAATCAGGGTTCTCTCTAAGGTGGGCGCCTGGGAAGCTGCCCAGTGTGGAAATCACACATTTACATTCCTTACTCTTTTTTAACAGTCATCTGTGCAACAGCATGTTATAAGCACCGGTAGTAATGTTCATTCCATCCATAGGTGAAAAAAATTGCAAGTGAGGATGCCAATCAAATAGCAATATGGAAATATCTTAAATAACAGTTTTATTTGGGTTTTGTCAGGTATTATTTAATATTTTTTTCATTAATATTTTAAAATTCTCTTATAATCTAGTTTTGTGTACCTCTTTTATTCTTATTTAAGTTTTAAATGCATAAAATAATAAACTACTTTTCAGTATATCTTTTTTTATACTTAAAACAGTCATTAGGGCAGAGAACCAGTTGTTAAATTATTTGAATCCCACCACTGCTCCCACCTTTTATCAATCAAGGTCCCAACAGAAAACAGTGTACCCACCAGATGGTTTCAAGTGAAGAACAGGTCATGAAGAAATTCCTTACAGATATGGGGGCAAGTCAAAGAAATAGGTAAGGGATGTTGAGATCCCCAGAGGGAAGCCATTACTATCCCTCCATTCCTGGAACCTAGTAGTCAGAGCCATACAGGAAGGATGGGGCTTCCAGCCAGGGAAGGAGCACAGCAGCAAGACTCCAATCTCCCTCATCTTCTGCCAAAGCCTCCTATTGGTCAGACCCAACCAGGAACCAGACAGAGCAAAGAATTCTGGGAGCTGTAGTCCACAGGGATTGACTTGGCTGGGCACTAGCATGCTGGAGAATGGACCTGGGGAGTAAAAAGGGAGTAATCAGCAGACACCAGTGTGTGACCAGCTGCATACCTCAAATTATGTCATCTACTCTGTAATACAACTTCAGAGTTGCACAATATAGCACAGTAGCTACTAGCCACATGTATCTATTTAAATATAAATGTAAATCCATTAAAATTAAATCAAATGAAAATTTCTGTCTCTCAGCCACATTTTAAGTGCTCACTAGCCACATGTGGCTGTTGGCTGCCATATTGCACAGCTCAGAATAAAATGTTTCCAACATGGCAGAAAGTTCTGGGCCGGCACAGAACCAGTTTTGAAGGCAGAGCTGTGGATTGGCAGGGAGGAGGTTCTCAGGTGAAAGAGCAGAGGGAGGAGCGGGACAGTAATGAGTGACTGCACTGGCACGGAGACACGGAGGCTTCGCTTCAAGGGGCAGAGACAGGCAGAAGGCCTCAGTTCAAAGTCAGATCTGAAACTTACTGTGTGATCTCAGTCAAATCACTTGGCCTCTTGGAACCCTGGTTTGCTCTTCAGCAAAGTAGGTGTCAGCCCACCTCCTGTGGGGGATGGCACCCATGAACAAAGCTATAGAAAAGTGAGAATCTGTAACGGCGAGGTGTTGCCATGTTGGGAAATGATTGGTGAGCCCAGAATGGCACAAGAGAACCAGTGGGTAGTGTCCCTTTACTTCCTGCACAGAGTCCCCTTAGCTGGACTTCCAGTACCCCTCAGCGTTTTGTAAGTGTGAGCCCTGACAGTTGTGGAGTGCCTCACTTAAGTTTTGATTGCCAGGGCATCCACTTCAAAGACAGCTGTCTTGATAAACACTCCACCAGTCACAGGACTAGATAGAGAGCCAGGCCCACTGAGGCTCCTTTGTTATGGAGATTTTGGTTGATTTCAGTAACTGACCTTTGGGGCCAGTGGTCTTCCTTGTACCTGAAATTCCTACTCTTGTTTTAAATTCACCGATAAAAAGTGAGCCTTCCTTGGATGAAGCAGAAGCCCCGGCCTATGTGTCCTCTTTCCCTTCAGCTTCACTGTGTGGCCCCAGATATGTTGTGTCATTTTTCAGGTCCTGTGAGTAATAAACCTTTACTTTTCCAAGTTCCCTGATGATTATTATGGAAGGGGATCTTGCAGTCGTAACAGGAACCACAAAGGCTGGTCCAACCACAACACTGGTTATCAATGGGCTGAGGCCAGCACAAAGCCTGTTTCTTCACCTTTAGTCAGTGCCTCCATTATATTCACTCCACATCTGCTTCTAGGCTACTCTGCTTCCATGGGATCTTGCCAATGTTTTCTTGAGCCATTGGCAGTCACTTTTTTGAACTCCTCTTCCTTTTAATTTCCTCAGGAACATCCTCTCTCTCTATTTTATTATTTTCTTTTTCTTCTCTGTCTCAGAGAAATCCCTGAACCTTCACTTTTCCAAGCCTGAGAAGTGTTGCAGGGCAGTTACAAAGGAATGGGACATGAGCTCAAAACCCAGCAAAACCCAGTTCGGCTGTGGAATGAGCAGTGACTCAACCCCTCTAGTCTGGAAAGTAGGAGAAATAGCAGGCCCTACCTCATAGGACCATAGCCTCCATTGTGCTGCCCCTTGGTTAATTCTACCACCCACGTCCCCTCTTCTGGGCCCTCAGCCAGTTTCATGCCTCCATGATTGAATGAAATGATGCACACGGCCTGGCCCACAGCAAGCACTCAGACGTCCGCTTCTTTCTAAATCTGTTTAACATACATACAGAAAAGCACACGTCTGTGGGTACGGTTTGAGTAATTTTTAAAAATGGAACAGATTCATGTCACCAGCACCCAAATCAAGAATCAGAATATCCCCAACCTCCAGAAACTCTCTCATTCCTGGCCAGTCACCAGTAACCCCATCCTGACCCAGAACAGTGTAGATCAATCTCTCTTGTTAATACATGATATCCTACTGTGTGCTGTGCCTGGCCTCCTCCCCTGGACGTTGTATGTGGAAACTCCGCCTTTGTCATTGCCGTAGCTGGAGGTCCTCTGTTCTCATGGCTGTGTATGCGGCATCTCCTGTTACCTGTGGCACTGGGGGTGGGCAGTTGAGTACTTTCCACTTTGGAGCTATGACAGAGAAAGCTGCTGGAACGGTTCTTCTGGTTTTCTCTTGGTAACTACTGCTCACATTTCTCTAGGAGGCTTCCTAGCAATGGAATTGCTAAGTCAAAGGGAGGAATCCGTTCCACTTTGGTGGAAACTAACGATTTCTCCGAGTGTGGGACCGGTCTAACTCCCATCAACTGTGGGGAGAGTTTAGTTATATTTTGGTTTGGGAGTGCTTCTCCCTTCTGTACAAGTGCCCACTCAGTGTCTGGGATTCAGGGGAGGACAGGGTTGTCCATTTCCTAAGGAATTTCACCCCATCAAACATCTGGAGTGGCTCCGCAGGCTCTGCTTCTGCACTGACGCTGTGCTCTTTATGAATCTATTCTGTTGAGAAGACACAGTGCCCCACCCACCTCAGATCACCACATTATCCTCCCCCTTCTTATTCTAGTCTCTCAAGGAGGCTTCCTGTCCACTGCCTCCTTCTGCCTGTTATCACAAGTTAGTGCATCCCTCAGGAGGCCCTAGACCTGCTAATCTTCGAATCTGCAAGTCCCCTCTCAAATGTCATCCCCTTCTTGTCCCCAGCATATTCAACCCATCTCTTCTAGAATCACTTACCTGGCACTTTCTGGGGTTTTTTGCATCTGCTCCTGTTCCTTTTTATTTAAGAAAACACTACACTTTAAGAGAGCATCAGGAATCACCCAAAATAGAAACATGTCCTTTTGTGTAATCCTCTACTTTAATAGACAAATAAGAGGAAGAACTTCTCAATACAAAGGTTCAGGCACTTGAGAGGCTCTCATGTGTGAGGTAAGAACCTCACATTAAGGGAGAAGAATATCTGTGCGATCCAGGGAGAACAAGGACTTCTTAAATAGACCTTAAAAAGCATAAGCTCTTGCTGGTTCGAGCAAGGGGTTGCTCGGTCCGCTGAAGGCCCGTGGTCAGGGCACATGAGAGGGCAATCGGTGAGCAACCAGGGTGTCACAGCAAACAACTGATGATTGATGCTTCTCATCTCTCTCCGTTCCTGTCTGTCCCTATCTGTCCCTCCCTCTGACTCTGTCTCTGTAAAAAAAAAAAAAAAAAAAAAAAAAGCAAAAAAGCATAAGCTCTAAAGCAAAACATACTTGATTACATGACAACTAAAATGTTTTGTTCGAATAAAGACATAATCAGGGGGAGGGGCGAGTACCAAACTGCCTAGATCCAGGCCCTGGCCCTACCATTTCTTATGCATCTTTGGGCAAATTACTCAACCTCTTTGTGCCTCAGTTTTCTCATCAATAAAATGGAGAGAATAGCATCTACTTATGGGAGGTTAGGATTTTTTTTTTTTGTATTTTTCTGAAGCTGGAAACGGGGAGGCAGTCAGACAGACTCCCTCATGCACCCGACTGGGATCCACCCGGCACGCCCACCATGGGGGGATGCTCTGCCCCTCCGGGGCATCGCTCCATTGCGACCAGAGCCACTCTAGCGCCTGGGGCAGAGGCCAAGGAGCCATCCCCAGCGCCCGGGCCATCTTTTGCTCTAATGGAGCCTCGGCTGTGGGAGGGGAAGAGAGAGACAGAGAGGAAGGAGAGGAGGAGGGGTGGAGAAGCAGATGGGCGCTTCTCCTGTGTGCCCTGGCCGGGAATCGAACCCGGGACTTCCGCACACCAGGCCGATGCTCTACCACTGAGCCAACCGGCCAGGGTAGATTTTTAAATGAGTTTATATAAATATTTATAAATCTTTTAGAAAAGCACCTGGTAAGAACTATAAAGTAGTGTTTGTAAATAGTGCATCGAATGGTGGAAGAAAAACTAACCAGGGATTAATAACTAACTGCTGTCCATTATGGTAGTCCTTAGCCACAGGTGACTATTTTAAATAGAAATGAATTAAAAGTAAACACTATTTAAAACCCAGCTCCTCATTCGCACTAGCCACGTGTGGCCAGTGGCTACCATATTGAGCAGTGCCAATCAAGGAATGAAGGAATGTCTGCAAGTCAACAGGATGATGCAGCAATCTCAATAGGAGAACATGCAGATTAGGGGAGAGAACTCTGAGAAGCTAATCAGTATCATGTGGTACTCAAAACCATTTGTAATCAGAAAGATGAAAATTAAAGCAGTATCTTTGGATGCCTCTTACAGTGAAAAAAATTTAAAAGGTTGATAAGACACCTTAATTGGGTGGGAATGCGCAGTCACTCTGGAGGCCATTGGCAGTCCTGAGTCCAGTTAAGTCCAGACCCACCAACAGTCATGCTCCTGGTCACCCATCCTGGGGAGATTTTCCCTGGGTCCGTACCAGGAGGGTACAGAGATGTTCACTCCAGCACCATCTGTGGAGGAGGAGCCAGGGGTGCTGGTATCCATGCCTGGGGGACAGGTGGTGGGATGTGACAGTTACTCCTCTGGAGCCCCAGGCCCAGGGACAGCTCTGACTACTGGTCCAACAGTCTATCTTGGAAGGGGCTTCAAAACATGGTTCTGGGTGAAAACAGAAACAGTCTATGCCTAATTTTGCGCCATTTATGTAAATTAAAAATATAGACATCAAAATGAAACCTGTTTTGCCAGAAAGCGTCCCAGTAAGACCAAATTAAACATTGTATTACTTGACTCTTGTGGGGGAAGAAGGAAAGCAGAGTCTGGTGACAGGAGGGAATGGATGCTTGAACAAGCAATCAGGAGAGGGGCATCGCACAGACTGAAGGTGAAAATATGTCATGAATTGAGGAGAGTGATTAGCTTGACTCTTTGCATTTGAGGGTTTAAAAATAAAATTTTAAATAGTTTTCCCAAGAGGAATTACAAGCCAGGTGATAGCAGAATGAATTGAAGAGGACTGGCACAGTCTATGAATGGCAAGAACACAGACTGCATGGAGAGCAGTTATGCTGCCGGGCACCCATCTCAGGAAGATTTGACCCAGATTTGTAAAGGGCAAGTGCTCCTTCTAACCTAAGGTCAGGGCATCCACAACAGCCCCCATCCTCTCCCCTGCTTTCCAACCATGCTAATGTCTTCTCTCACTCTCCTGTCCTCTGCCCCTCCTTCTCAACTGATAACCTTACTCTTCACCATGAAGTCTCTCCAGCCTCTGGGCCTTTGCACATGTACCCATCATCCCCCACCCCCCCAGGCACAGAATAGTTGTTCCTCTACAAATATTGACTGACACCCTGACTTCCAGACAGCAGAGAAAATAGAGCTTCTTCTCTACTCAGGTGAGCGGAGGCATGAGCTTGGCTGAGGTCCCCGGAGAGGGTAGCTGGGGTGGTAGGGTTAACCAAGGGGCAGCGCAGTGGAAGAGGCAGAGGCAGACTCAGGTCCAGGCACCACATGTTAGCTGTGTGATTGTGGGCATGTAGCTCGTCCCTCTGGGGCTCAGTTGTTCCTGTCGATGAAATGAAAAACCACTTACTGGTAAAGCTACAGGGGCATAAAATGGGGTCTCAGTATGTAAAGTGTACAACCTCGCAAAGAATAGACTCATGATGTGGCCTTTATCAGTCGGTTCTGATATATCTTAGCTGCAAGTAACAGAATAAAATTAAAATGATGATGAAAGCAAATGTTTGCACAGGATTTAGTAAATTTCAAGAACAAGTTAAGCATATCACATAAATTTTCACAGCTATAAGGGAAGTACTATTATCATCTACACCAGCGGTTCTCAACCATGGCTTTAGGCGACCCCTGTGTTTTGGTCGTTCGACCCCCGCCGGGGTCACGACCCACAGGTTGAGAACCACTGGTATACACTCTACCACTCAGGAAACTGAGGCACAGAGAGGTTGAGTGACTTGCCCAAGGCCACACAGTTTGTGATTGGAGGAACTGGGATTTGAACCCAGTTTGTCTAGCTCTTAACTGGTAGGAACAATGTTTGTTACCCAGGTTACAAGAAGTCTGGAGACTGGGTGTTGGATCTGCTCAGCAGTCTCCAAGGAATCTTTCCATCTTTCCTAGTGTAAAGACTGTCTGATCACCTTTGCCACTCAGGATCCCAAGATAGCCACCTTGGTTCCAAAGTGTCTGCCCAGCCATCCCGTGTAGATGCACAAGAAGATGAAAGGCTGTCCCCTGCACGCGACTCCTCAAGAGAATGAAACTTTCCCAGAAGCTTCCAGCAGACTTTCACTCAGAATTTATTAAGCACATGACTCAGTCTTGTCCACTTCAAAGAATCCTGGGTAAAAGACACTATTGGGCCTGATCAGGTGGTAGCACAGTGGATAGAGCATTGGACTGGGACACAGAGAACCCAGGTTTGAAACCCTCAGGTCTCTGGCTAGAGCAGGGGTCCCCAAACTTTTTACACAGGGGGTCAGTTCACTGTCCCTCAGACCGTTGGAGGGCCGGACCATAAAAAACACTATGAACAAATCCCTATGCACACTGCACATATCTTAAAGTAAAAAAACAAAACGTGAACAAATATAATATTTAAAATAAAGAATAAGTAAATTTAAATCAACAAACTGACCAGTATTTCAATGGAAACTATGCACCTCTCACTGACCACCAGTGAAAGGGGTGCCCCTTCCAGAAGTGCGGCGGGGGCCAGATAAATGGCCTCAGGGGGCTGCATGCGGCCCGCGGGGCGTAGTTTGGGGACCCCTGGGCTAGAGCGAGGGCTCATCTGGCTTGAGTGGGGGTTCACCAGCTTGAGCGCGGGGTCACTGGCTTGAGTGTGGAATCATAGACATGACTCCATGGCCACTGGCCTGAGCCCATGGTCGCTGGCTTGAGCAAGGGGTCACTCACTCTGCTATAGCCCCCCAGTCAAGGCCCATATGGAAAAGCAATCAGTGAACAACTAAGAAGACTAAGGAGCCGCAATGAAGAATTGATGGTTCTCATCTCTCTCCCTTCTTGCCTGTCTGTCTCTCTCTCTGTCTCTCTGTCTCTGTCACAAAAAAAAAAAAAAAAAGACACTCTTGGACATTTTCTGCCTCTTTGGTGGAAGATGGGCTCCATCTAGTGAGGGAAGAGTTGGAGATGGCTGTCAGGTAGACAACCCTCACTGTCTTCCAGGATTCCTTTCCTAGTTCAAGACAAGTCCTGCCTCTTCCTACCCTTCCATCTCTTCTAGAATATACTCTACTAGTTATCCCTATGCTTGCTTTCCTACATTTCACTTCATTATTCCTTCATTCATTTATTGAGCACCAATTGTATGCCAGGCAGAGTTTTAGGTTCTGGATATAAAGCTATGAATAAAACAGATAAAAACTCCTGGCCTGGTGGGGTGGACATGCTAGAGCAGCACCAGCCAATGGAACTTTCTACGACGATGGAAACGTTCTGTGTATGCAGCTGTCCACGTGTGGCTGTGAGGCGTTTGAATGAGACTAATGCAACTGAGGAATGGAATGTCTCACTTAATGTAAATTAAATTAAGTATATATTTAAATAGCTACTTGTAAGTGCAACTGATGTGACTGAGGAACTGAATGTCTAACTTAATTTAAATTAAGTTTATATATTAAATAGCTATGTGTGGCTAATGGTTATCGTATTGGGCAGCGCAGCTCTAAACACCAAGAGATACACTATCAACGTCTCTCTGGACATGGAAGCATTTTAACTTCTCTCCCACCATGCAGCGCCTCTCTTCCCAGCCCCAGGCTCTCATCTCCAGTCCTCTCTTCTCTCCAGCCAGCAGCCACCGCAAGACGCCCTCCCCAGTGACCTGATGCCGCGCATAATGGGTGCTCTTCATCCATTGCATCTTACTTATCTCTGTGCTGCTCTGGAGATCAGTGACCTTGCCTATCTCAAAACACTTTTGAACTTGATCAGCAGGGATGACACTCTCTGCCATGTCCTCTCCCAGCTCTGTGACATCTCCCTCTTTCTCATCATCTCCTTCTTCTTCTTGTCTCTTAAAATGCTGCTTTTCCCCAACATTCCATTGTGGCCCTTGGCTTTTTCCACTTTATCTATCCACCCTGGAATATCTGGTCTACCGTAACCCTGTCTTACGCCACTCCTTACTCATTCACCAGATCTTTAGTGAGTACCTACTAGGTCATAAAAAAAAATGCTTCAGGTGCTGCAAAAAATAAAACATGGTGTCTGTACTCATGGAGCTGACCTTCCAGAAGAGGTGAATAATAAGCACAACTTAATAAAAAACATAATTCCGGAGAGTGAAGGGTCCCTAGCCAGAGGTGCCAGGGAAATGCTCTCTGGGAAGGCGGAATTTGTGCTACAACCTGAAGGATTTGAAGAGGGCTAGCTAGGCAAAGAGGGAGAGGTTTGAGGGGATGGGCAAGCATTGGAACTAGAAGAAATAGCCAATATATCATTACCATGTTACGAAAGAGCTTTTCCTATTGGCAGACAGAAAGTCAGAGTGGCCAGCGTGGGACGGCGTGGACTCCAGGAGTTAAGTCACACAAGGTCTTGTGGTCATTGTAGAGTTTATTCTAAGCCTAATGGGAGCCAGTGGAAGGATTTAACAAGGGAGTTAAGACAACTGGTATCTCAAACTCAGTGTGTCCACAACCCAGCTCTCAATCTTCCTTCAAACCTACCCCTTCTTCCATCTTCCGTATCTCAATTGCCAGCAACTCCTTCCTTCAGACAGCCCAGGAAAAAACCCTACAGTTGCCTGGATTCCTGTCTCTCCCACCCACACCTGGTCCTTCCATTGGAAGCTCTGCTGGCTGCCATGTTATTCTCCATGGTGCTGCATACCATCTGACCTACCATATGTTTTCCCGTTGTCACTTTGTTCATGGCAGCATCCTCAGGCCCTACTTGAGTACCTGGCCCACAGCAGGTGCTAGCAAACCCTTGTCACATAAATGAATGACGGTTGCTTGATGGTTCATTCAGAACCAGGAAGCCATCTCTCGTTGCCACCATTGCCCAAGCCCCATCCAATAAGCCATGTGAGGCAGAGATTTGGGGTTCTTGAGTGTGATGTCCTGGGTTCAAGTTCTTACTCGGTGATGTGGTTCTCTATGCATTCGTAACTTTTCCGGACTTTAGCGTCCTCCTCTGTAAAATGGGACTCATCCTGCTAACTATGGGGACTCAGGGAGGACTTGATAAGCCCAGGCAGGCTCCCTGGTGCACAGCAATCAATGGCAGCTAAATATAAATCGGGGCCTCCTTTGTACTCCCACTGCCTTTGTCCTACTTCCAGCACTCATTATGCTGGCCTGCTCTGCGGCTTCCTCCTGGCTCCTGCCTCCATCACCACCAATCTGTCCTGTCAGCTGTCAGGCTTGTCTTCCTAACACCAACCCCAGTCACATCCCTCCCTTGCTCCGAAACCTTACATGACTCTCACCATCCACACGACAAGACCCACCTGCTCAGCCTCCAGTTCACAGCCTCCACTGTCTAGCCCACTGATTCCTTATGCACCACATATTCTGAGGGAGCCTCTGCCTCCGAGGGCACTCAGCCAGAGAAGCCTCCTCCACCTCCCATTTTCCTTCTTATTCTTTCCCACCTTTCCAGGGAGGAGATCAGGAGATAGAATATTTTGGGTACTGAGTAGGGTGGCACTGGGTAACGGAGAAGTAGGATTCCCAGACAGGTTTGAGCAAAAGCCATACAGTGAGAAAACACAGGGTGGGGGTATAACCCCAGGTCTGGGATCTTGTGGGATGTGGGGCTGTGCTGTCTCCTCAGAACTGAACTCTGCCATGATGCTGCCCCAGCCCTCTTGTCTGTATTCAGTTCCTCCTCATTCCAGCCTCCTACATCTCTGGGACCAGAGGGCTCAGGCTTGAATCTCTCATTCACTTGTGTGATCATCGAAGGGCAGGACTGAATTCATCTTAGTGTTCATTGTTCTGGCACAACCTGGCCTAGACCCATTATCACTCACCAGGAACAATGCAGTCGCTTCCTCCTGTCTCCCAGCTTCTCGCCTTGTCCCAAAGGGGTCTTATTTTACTATATCAGATTGTGTCTCCTCTGTTCAGTACCCTCCATAGCTCCTACCTCACTCAGAGCAAAAGCCATAGTCTTCCCTGTGGCCTACAAAGTATCATTACCTCCTTGCCCTCATATCCTCCCATGGTCATTCTGGCCCACTTGATTCTGGCCACACTGACCTCCACACTATTCCTCAAATGCACCAAGCATATTCTACCTCAGGACATTTGCACTGGCTATCCTTCTGCCTAGAGCTTCCCCCTGCCATAATCATGTGGCTCACCCCTGATGTTTCTTCACATCTTTACACCAGTGTCTCTTTCTCTGGACCTACATGTCCAGTACATTCACAACTGATCATATGCAGCCATTCAGCACCTTAATCGAGATGTGAAGTAAGTGGAAAATATGCACCAGATTTAAAAGACTTAGCCCAAAGTAATGCCTAAAGCATCTTATTAATAAATCTTTCATATTAATTGCCTATTGAAATGATAACACTTTGGATAGACTGACTTAAAGAAACTATGTTATTAAAGTTAATTTCACCTGTTTCTTTTTACTCTTTCAAAGTGGCTTCTAGAAAAGTATCAATTTCACACACAACTCTTACCAAGTTCTACTGGGCAGCACCAGAGCATTTTTATCACTGAATTTCTTCCCTGCCAGATGGTGAAGAACAATTGCCTTCACCAGCTGATGCTAATGTCATTACTGCCCTCATCCTGCTCCCTGTCTGATGTTTCCCTACCCCTCCCCTCCCTGCATCACTTTTCTCCCTCATGCTCATCACCCTGACACGAGGCATTATTTGTTGGGTTTTATTCTGTCTGCCCTTGGATAGGGATTCCTATGGCTTGTGTCTCCAAGACCTGGATAGGGCCCAGCATGTTGTTGGTGCTCCGTGAATGTTTGTTTGTGAAGTGACTAAGTGAAGACTCAGAGGATGCCTTTTGTTGCTACAGATGACCTAACCTGCTCTCTGCCAAGAGCGAAGAATGGGAGATGGTAGAAAGGGAACGGTGATTTATAAAATGGAGTTTGAGGAACCCAAAGGAATATCAGAAAGTTGGTAGAGGGAGAAAAAATAGAGTAAATTAAATTAAAAGTTCTTTGCGGCACCACCTCATTCCTTGAAATTGCGAAGCATCTCCCGACCCACACTCTGTCTCAGCCATTCCCTTAGCCTGGAAGGCTCTTCGCCACTGACCAGATTCCTCCTCATCCGGGAGACCTCATCTTGAGACGGGTGCTCCCTGGGTCCCAGACCTGTTCATGTGACCTGCCGTGTGCCATCAGAGCTGTTGTCTTCTGGCTCTCTCTAAGAATGCATCATACCTGGGATGGATTCATTCATTGTGTGTATATTTGTTTTGTTTTATAAAAATTTTTTATTTAGAAATTAAATTTAATGGGGTGACATTGATCAATGAGAGTACATAGGTTTCAGGTAAACATCTCTATAGCATTTGAACTATTGATTGTTTTGTATACCCATCACCCAAAGTCAAATTATTTTCCGTCACCCTATTATTTGTCCCTCTTTACTTCCCTCCCCTCTCCCCCTTCCCCCTGGTAACCTCTTCAGCATTTTTTTTGTTAAACATTTTTCTTCTGCATCAGCTTCATGGGGCAGGGAAAGTCTCGCGTGTTGCTCAGCCTGACACATAGGACGTACTCAGATGCACATTTGTGGATGGTGGAAAAAATAGGTCAGTCCAACCCAAAATGCCCATCTCTGCTCTACGAGTAATCTTGATAAAAAGTAAGAAACAACCCCTGTCTTAGTTTGGGGTGCTCCAAAATAGATCCTGAAACAAGGATTCAAAGGCACGTAGTTCACCTGGGAGATGACCCCAGGGAATGTCAATGGGGAGGGACGGGCAGCAAGAGAGAGAGTGCTTGAGCCGTGATTCCGGTGGGGCAGCTGGAATCAGCTCCTCTGGGGAACACATCTTAGAGCAATCTGGAATGAGGGGCCAGGGAGCTTGGGAATTGATCCACCTACTCCCAGCAGTCTTTGCTGCAGACTTCTCCCACAGGGGCCTGTCTCAGTTTTGGAGAAATGTCTCAGAGAGATGCAGAAACTGGTTGTTACAGGCCAAAGTGTAAGGTCCAGATCCTTGGACAAGATGTCAAATTATTTGCATGGCCACCCTGCAGTGGTCTCAGCATCTCTTGCCCATCCTCTGAAGCTATGACAACCTTTTCTGATGAGTGGCTCCAGGGGCTCGTTCTGTATTACTTACCTCGGAAATGGGCTCATTCAGGAGACGGATGGGGAGGCTCCCCAGGGTGCCTCAGGAGGCGAGCTGCAGGGCCCCTGGTCTCACCAGTAACACTTTTACAAATGAGGCTTTAGGCTGGGGTCTTTCTGTGTGGGGAGTTTCCACAGAAGGCTTGTCACCTGCATTTGCAAGAGTGACTTGGAGTTTGTAGCCCAGCGAAACTAAGGCCCAGCAATGTAATGTCACTTACCTTTGGTCACCCAGCCAATAAATGACAGCATTTGAGAGAGTGACTCATTTTGACTCAAGGCTTGGGGGTCTAGGCCTAATGCCAACTGGTCCACACCACCAGGGCCACACCTCTTGTTGTTTTGTTTGTTTTTCCATTTATTTATGAGTAGATTAGCACACTTCCTGTGTGCTGGGCACTGTGCCAACCCCTTCACAAGTATCAGTTCATTTAATGCTCACAACCCTGTGATGTGTACTGTCGTTTGAAGTGTAGTGTTAAGGTATACTGTACTCTGGGGTACTGCTGTTATACCATTATACAAAAGAGGAAACTGAGGTATTGGTCAGGGAAGTGACTTGCCCAAGGTCACCCAGCTGAAAAGTGGCAGACCTGGGATTTGAACCCATGTAGTCAGTCTGGCTATTAATACTGAACTACTTTCCTGTTGGTTGGTAAAGAGCTCCAAGCCCTGAACGGTCTTCCACTCGCCCAGTCTCTCCCTCTGGTCTGCCAGACTCCCCACAATCCATTCTGATTGTGGTTGTGAAATGTGTCACATCACCCCGACCACAGGCCCTGGGAAGCTTCCATTTCCCCTCATCCAACATTTATTTTCATCAACCATCCACCAGTTTGGGGTTGTAAATCCCGTTATCCCGTGAAGCAGGTAACATCAGCACTCTTTTATAGGTGACCAAACTGAGGCCCAGCAATGTTATGTCACCTACTTGTAGGCACCCAACCAATAAATGACAACATCAAATGCCAAGCACCCTGCCCATCTGTCTGACCCTGACCCTGAAACCCACACTCTGTTTTCCATTCTGGTTTCTTTCTTCCAGCATCTTGGCAACAGTTGGGACAGAGTTTGACCTACGGACGCTGAGGGCAGTTCGAGTGCTACGACCACTCAAGCTGGTGTCTGGAATCCCAAGTGCGTGAGTTTCCGACCCTGGCAAGGGGTTCTGCTCAGGGCCCCGCAGAGCATCGCAGGAGGGGCTCCCGAGTGCTGCCCCAGTCTGTGTCAGAGCAGCCTCCACTTTGAGGAAGTTCCCCAGGGGACCTCCAGGAACCTGGCTGCAGGTCTGGGTGAGCTCCTGAAAGCAAGCCAGGAGCCTTATCCGTAACTCCAGCACCCATTTATGGACTGTCCACTGTCAGGAGCCATGCTGAGCGCCTCCCATTATCTCATTCAGTACTCACAACCCAATTAAATTGCTCGTACTGAAATCTCCGTTTTACAGATGGGGAAACTGAGGCTCAGCACAGCTGAATAATTTTATCAGGATGCCCTGGCTGAGATGTAGAAGAACAAGGAGTTAGCAAGGGCCACTTTAAGTCTGGGCAGTAACCCTGGTAGTAATAGCCGTTACCATTTATTTAATGCCTGCATGCCAGGCACTGTGGAAGCAACTTAAGGTACACTGTTTTTATAGTTCATTCTTCTCGTTTTACAGATGAAAGGCTGAGGCTCAGAAAAATTAAACTACTCACCTGAGTTCTCCCAGCTTTTCAGGATGAGCTCCAAAGTCCATATTCGTTCTACACTGTGTTCTTATTCTCACAAGATGCTTCTATTCCAGCCTTTGAAGGTGGCTGCAGTGTTCAGGGTCAGGATTAGGTTTAGCTGCAAAAACAAACAAAAAAAAAAAACCACCACAGAGCTGGCCTTTTTCTGTCCTACTGCCTCAGTTAAAATGTGTCATGTGCTGTTCTAAGTATTTGCCATCTTTAAACTCATTTATCCTCACAACAAAGCTATGAGGTGGGTCTGTTATCGTCACCATTTTATATTTCATTACTTCATTCTTCAGGTTCATTGCATCCAGAATTAAAGAGTAGAATTTCCCAGAAGACCACTAGCAGGGTCTTTTTGTAGAAAGAAGGCACTTCTTCTCAGGTATCTGCAAGATTCCAGCAGGAGCCTGGCTTGTTTTAAATTAAGGGCCATCCCAAAGCTAGTACTAACAAGAGTTTGTTCAATGACCATCTCTGACATGTCAGGTACTTTGCTAGGTATGAACTCTCTCCTTTAATCATGAGAGGGAGGTACTATTCTAACCTCCATTTACAGATGAAGAAACTGAGGTTCAGGATAGCTATTTAACTTGTTCAGGGTCACATTACTAGTAAGCAGATGACTAGATCTGTCTGGTCCCCTGGAAGCAGACATAGGTGTTCAGATTCACCTTCTTTATTCGGGAGGGAGTCTGTCAGGAGGGAGGGAATGAGAGAAGGGAGTGTTAATAGCACCAGAGTTGTCCTCCAACTTGAGACAAGGAGTCTGGCCTTTTGTACTTCTCTGGTCAATTATTGGGGGTGGGAGGTGGAACAGCTCTTGATACCCAAGGGCAATTCCATAAAGAAGAGGGGAACTGGGAACCATTAGCAGTCAGTGCTCACTGCAGCTGGAGGGCAGATACACCCACAGTGAAGGAGTTCTGGCTTGGGCACTAACAGCAGCACCCAGTGTCCAGAGCCTTAACCACTGCTTCCATTAGCATTGCCTTATATTTTGGACCCCTTGGAATAGAGTAGCCTTCTTGGACCTCCTTGTCAGTTTTCCTCTCTTGCTAGGGTCTCCATCCATCAGGAGGTGTTCATCTGGGCCATGCAAAGTTCTTTTAATCAAGCAAGCTCCAAGTTATATGTTGGAACCCTAATTTTAACCATACACTTTCCTAATACATAGCACAGTGGTTACAAACATCGGCTCTGACATCACTCAGACCTGGGTTTGAATCCTGGCTCTGTTGTTTCTTAGGTCCTTGGTGAATCATGACACCTCTCTGTGCCTTGTTTCTCACCTCTACAAAATGGGGATCATTTGACATGTGCGCCCACCTCATGGTGAGGTTGTGCTAGAAGCCAGCGAAATCATGTCTGGTTTCTCTGGATTGGGACTGAGGTGTTGACTGCTTGCCCGTGCAGGGTTGCAACTTATCTATGTGGTGCCTTTGCATAAATTAAGAAAAGATGCCTCCTTGGTGGAAAAATCTTAGAAAAAAGGCACCCAGTATGAGTGATAGCAACCCAACACCCAGGACCCTGTCTCAGAAAGCAGTGCATTTCCACTCCTTCTGGCCCAAAAGCTCATCAGTTGACAGCATATATCAAATACTTTTAAAAATATTTTAAAATAAAAAGTGCTTTTAAAAATTAAGAGGGGTTATTCCTGTAATAATAACCACCAGCCTCTGTGTGTCCTTCCTCCATCTTCCTTCACTGTCACAGCCCCAGCCTCCTGTGTACTCTGGTCCCCTCAAGAAGCATCCTGGGGGTAGGGGTGGAGTGACTACTCACGGTGTGGGACCTTTCTCTTTGTCTCCCCAGGTTTACAAGTTGTCCTGAAGTCGATCATGAAAGCGATGATCCCCCTGCTGCAGATCGGCCTTCTACTATTTTTTGCAATCCTTATTTTTGCAATCATAGGGTTAGAATTTTATATGGGAAAATTTCATACCACCTGTTTTGAAGAGGGGACAGGTAGGTCCAAACATCATAGTGTGTTTTTTCTCCAACCTTTCTCCCATTTCTTTTCCTCCCTTGGGGACAAGCTCCTGGAAGAGTTATGCAGGGTTTGCTTCTCCCAGAAGCTTCCAAATGTAGTACAGGCAAGATGGGGCATAGCAACAGCCAAGATCTTGTTGCTAGGGCCTTGCGTTGGGGTCCCCCAGATGTGGTCCTAGGCATAAATGGTTTATTTGGAAAATAGTCTCAGGAAGTGCCTTTGGGGCGTGGGGAGGGAAAGACATCTCCTAAGGGTGTATCAAGATTACTGATCCACTGTGGGCAGCTGAGGCTCAGTCCCACTGGGCACTTCAGGGAGACAGCATAGGACACACTCCTCAGTGCCATACCCCTTGACGGGGGAGGGAGCTGGTGTCATTTATTCACCAACTTCTGTCCATCACTAGCGAGGATGGCTCTTGAGTGGGCATGAAAGGTGTTTTCAGGTGGGAGCAGGCAGAGCAAATGATGTCAAGATATGGACAAGGTGCCGACGGGATACGGACAGGGTGCGGCGGGATACGGACAGGGTGCGGCGGGATACGGACAGGGTGCGGCGGGATACGGGGGATACAGACAGGGTGCCAAGCAGCTCAGGACAGGGTGCCGAAGGCCTCTGTCTAATCCCCTTGCAGTGATCACAGCCTATGCAGAGTTCTGAAGCAGAAAGAAGGGGCCAGCTGGAAGAAAAGGACAATAAGTGATGGCTCCTCCCAGTCTCCCCCAGCATATGCCTAAAGACACCCCAACTGGAAGTCTTGGCACCAACCAGTCAGAACCCAGAGCAAGCAAGGTCCTTCTCCTCCATACCCTGTGCCAATGTCAACCCCTTATTGGTTGGGTCAAGAAGTGTGAGTGGGGCCAGGGAGGAGAGAAAAGGGAAGGCAGGAGGTACCCACCCCCTGCCTGGGACTCAGCTCTGTGTCCCCCACAATGCACACACTCAGAGACCCAGTAGCTTCAGATGTATTTTCAGTTAAATCTCCTGCTATTCAAACTCTTTTCATCTCTGAAACCCAAGAACCAAACAGAATCAAATAAGGAGGGAATCCTGGGGTTCAGTATTTGGACCACTGGCCATCTTGGTACAGACAGGCTGACCAGCAGAGCTTGTCACAGGTCAAGGGCACCAGGAATTGAAGGAACGGACAGTAGACCATGAAGCTGAGGAAGAACCTATGTAGGAAAGGAAAGAGGTTTTAGGAGCGTCTTGTTTGGAAAAGATTCCTTCCTGGAATGGCTTCCCACCCACCTTCTCTGCCCCATGACCCCCACGTGGCTCGGCCCCTCCCCAGAGGAAAGGAAACCCCAGTAGGAAGGGTTTATTTAAGACGCTTTTCTTCTTCTTTTTTTTTCTTGCCCCTCCTGTATCTCCTGGGCTTGTGAAATTCGCTCAATATGGGATGTCCTAATTATTTCTTTCCCCAATGAAGAAGGTGTTAATTGAGACAGCTATTTCTGCGCCTGGCCTTATCACCAGGCGGAAATTTGAGAAGGAGCGATACAGGGCAGGGCCCCTCAGAAAAAAAACAGCTGAGGACAGAGAACCCAGGACTCCCAGATCCCAGATTTGGTGGTTTTGTGGGGGTTTTTTTTTCCTTTCTGGCCAAGAAGATACATGACAGGCTTTGATCTGAGTGGGGTTGTGAGGGGACAGACGTGGGCGGGGCCACCAGAGGGTGGGAAGACTCCATTTAGGAAGATGACTGAAAACCTCACGATTAAAATTATAAGGCGTGTGAGTAAGCGACAGATATATGCAGACACCCAGGCGGCAGGTTAATTTTAAAATATATTTATAACCAAATTCTTCAGACTCTCTGAATGGTTGCTTTTCTAGAAGCAGTGCTCAGAGTGCTTCACGATGGGGAGCAGGGAGTTGAGGGGAGTTCGAAATCAAGAACGCCGCTGGGCAAAGCTTCTAAAGATAGACAAGTATTCAGTTGCATTTCTCTGTCATCAGAAACCTGGTTCCTATGTGCCCAGCACCGTGCTGAATGCTCAAAGAGACAGCAGGATAAAGTGGAATTCTACCTGCTTTCCTACAGCTTCCGAAATAGTTTGAGACAAGACCCTTCATCTACAACCAGTTCATAGCAATGAAAACAAATGCATGATTTCACCCCCATGCTATGAACATGCAAGAGCCCTTTGGAGAAGGAGGGATCAGTGTTCAATGGGGTATTCAGGGGATAGGAACTGAGCCAAACTTTGGGCACAGGGTAGAGACAGAGAAGGTTCCCAAAAGAGGCAACTTTTCCAACAAACAAAGTTTCTCGTTTAGTATAGGAGCCCATGGACTTTTCCCCCCTGCCCTGAGCCTTATGTTTAAAAGAGTTTGCCTTCCAACTTGTGTTTATTAAATCACAGCCCCTGCACCAAGTCCAGCATGAATGGGGAAGGCGTTTCCAGCCACTGCAACTACCAGCCCATGTGGTCATTGCTTCTTGACCAATGGGTGGCGCTCCTGAGAGCAGTGGCATTACTTCGCGTGACCTAGACTTTCTATTTAACCAACTTTCAAAGGCCGATAAGATTCATGTGCCCCTTGCTGGCTTATTTATCTTGGCTGCATGCTGAGCAGAGGCCGGGACTTGGTGCTGAAAGCCCAGAGCACATACATTGACATATATTTTCATTTTGTGGGAAGCTTGAGTTTACACACTCAGCTGTCTGTTTTCTTGGTAGATAGTGCTACTCTCTGAAAACCTTCAAAAGTGTCACTCAGTGAATAAAGTCTTCTCGCATCTGCTGCTCGGGTCCACTAGGAACACGCCGAGGACGATGGGTGCTCCCCTGACTCTGTGTGTTCACGGAGGCATCTCTCCTCCCTCCCGTCAACCCCTTGGAATTTAGACCTGACCCATTAGGGCCCAACCCAGTTTTGCCAAGGAACTGTCTTTGGCTTCCACAAAAAAGAGCACAGTTCGGTATGTGTCTCTTTACTTGTGGCATTTTCACAATCTGCCTCCTGCTTTTGGGAGAGAAATCTTAGCTCCTGTGCCTGAGGGTGAGTACTGTGTGTACTGGCCCTCATCGCCCCCAGAACAGCTCCCCGAGCCCAGCACATCTCAAAAAAAAAAAAAAAATCAGGCTACAGAAGAATAACACAATGTGATTGACAAATTTATCCAATGGAGTCTGGAGAACAGTGCACCCAACTACCTCACAATACACACAGCACATTTACCAAAATTGACTATAGTAGGGAGCATAAAGCACATCTTGACGAATTTCAAAAGACTGAATAATACAGGCCATATCCACTGGCCACAGTGCAATTAAGCTGGAAATTGGTAACAAAAAGACCGCTTTAAATGTGGTTGGAAATTAAGAGACATACTTATTTATTGATGAAATAATAGGATGTCTGAGATTTGCTTTAAAAAGTATTCTAGTGGCAAGGCAAAGTATGGGGAGAGAATGGAGATGAAATGAGAGTAACCCTGAGCTTATAAATGTTGAAATTGGTGATAGGTACATGGGAATTGGTCACACTGTTCTAGTTTACATATATCTGACAAATGTTTTTAAAGAAAAATACATCTTGGTTATCCATGGGCCAAAGAATAAATAATAGTGGAAATTGCCAAATAATTTGCTTGAACAATGATGACATGTGACAAAATGTGTGTGATGCAACTAAAGCCACATTTAAAGAGCAGTTTATAACTTTATTTATTTATTTATTTTTTGCATTTTTCCGAAGCTGGAAACGGGGAGGCAGTCAGACAGACTCCCGCATGCGCCCGACTGGGATCCACCTGGCATGCCCACTAGGGGGCGATGCTCTGCCCCTCTGGGGCATTGCTCTGTTGCATCCAGAGTCATTCTAGCGCCTGAGGGAGAGTCCACAGAGCCATCCTCAGTGCCCGGCCCATCTTTGCTCCAATGGAGCCTCGGCTGCGGGAGGGGAAGAAAGAGACAGAGAGGAAGGAGAGGGGGAGGGGTGGAGAAGCACATGAGCACTTCTCCTGTGTGCCCTGGCTAGGAATCGAACCCGGGACTCCTGCATGCCAGGCCGGCGCCCTACCACTGAGCCAACCGGCCAGAGCCCAGTTTATAATTTTAAAGGAAATTAATGCAGCTCAAAAGTTTAGGGAAAGTAATAAAGCTTAGATAAGAAATTAATGAAATAAAAATGAAAAGATCAACAAAGGCAAATGTTGAATTTACTATTTTTTTGTTTTAAAAATTGATAAATTTGCTCTGGCCGGTTGGCTCAGCAGTAGAGTGTCAGCCCAGTGTGTGGAAGTCCCAGGTTTAATTCCTAGCCAGGGCACACAGGAGAAGCGCCCAACTGCTTCTCCACCCTTCCCCCTCTCCTTCCTCTCTGTCTCTCTCTTCCTCTCCAGCAGCCAAGGTTTCATTGGAGCAAAGTTGGCCCAGGCACGGAGGATGGCTCCATGGCCTCCACCTCAGGCACTAGAATGGCTCCGGTTGCAATGGAGCAAGGCCCCAGATGGGCTGAGCATCGCCTCTTGGTGGGCGTGCCGGGTGGATCTTAGTCGGGCACATGTGGGAGTGTGTCTGCTGTCCCCCACTTCTCACTTGGGGGGTGGAATTGATAAATTCATTCCAATAGCCTTTTTTTTCCCCAAAGTATTGATTCTTCCTGGGCTCTGTATCTCAGAGCTGTTTTTCCCGGCTCCTCCTGACATTTCTCCTGTTCCCAGATGACATTCAGGGTGAGTCTCCGGCTCCATGTGGGACAGAGGAACCCGCCCGCACCTGCCCCAACGGGACCAAATGCCAGCCCTACTGGGAAGGACCCAACAATGGGATCACTCAGTTTGACAACATCCTGTTTGCAGTGCTGACTGTTTTCCAGTGCATCACCATGGAAGGGTGGACTGACCTCCTCTACAACGTAAGTGAAGAGGGCTCATGGGGAGGTGGCCCTCCGGGACCAGCCAACACCTGAGGCTGCAGCGGAGGAACCTTGACCCAGGCAGGCAGCCTGGGGACAACTGCACATGGCCCCAGAAGAGCAGGCCTAAAGCTCAGGCCTTTGAAGATGAGGGGGGTGGTCATCCTCAGAACTCTTGTGTAGGGAAGGCCTCTCAGGACATAGAAATCAGAGAGCACACGGATGTTGAATAATTTTTCACTGTGTGGGTATTTGAATATAATTTTAGATGTTTTAATACATGCATACCTTGCTTTATTGCACTTCATCTACTGTGCTTTGCAGATTATTTCAGGTTGTTGTTTTTTAACAAATTGAAGGATCGTGGCTACCTGCATTAAGCAAATCTGTTGGCACTGTTTTTCCAACAGGTTCAGGTGATGGTTCGCATTTTTGGCAATAAAGTATTTAAATTAAGTTATGTACATTGATATTTTAGACATAATGCTGTTGCATTTAAGAAACCACAGTATCAGTATGCCTGACTAGGCAGTAGCATAGTGGATAGTGACCTGGAATGTAAGGACCCAGATTCAAAAGCCTGAGGTCACTGGCTTGAGTGCGGGCTCATCTGGCTTGAGCACAGGGTCGCCAGCTTGAGTGCAGGATCATAGACATGACCCCATGGCCACTGGATTGAGCCCAAGGTCGCTGGCTTGAGCAAGGGGTCACTGGCTCAGCTGGTGCCCCCAGTCAAGGCACATATGAAAAGCAATCAATGAACAACTAAGGTGCTGAAACTATAAGTTGATGCTTCTCATCTCTCTCCTTCCCTGTCTCTCTCTCCCTCTCTCTCATACACACACAAAAAAGAGAGAGACCACAGTATCGTGGAAATATAACTTTGAGACATACTGGGAAACCAAAATTTGTGTGACTCTCTTTATTGCGACATTCACTTCATTGAGGTGGTCTGGAACTGGACTGCAGTATCTCCAAGGTCTGCCTGTATGTAAAGGTTGTACAATTCAAAACCCAGTGTGAACAAGAGTAATGTCCTTCGACCTATGCAGGGGGGGCTCAGCACTGGGACTCACTGGCCCTCCAGCCATGTCTCTCTCATGGTATGCGTTGTCCATGGGGCAGGAAGACATGTCTACCAGGACCTGGTGGTACCACTATTTCCCCCATATTTTCTAGAGCACCCTCTGGGTTATCCAAGATTCTGGAATTCTCTGTCCAAGCCCAGATGCCATGAACTTGCATTAGATTCTTCCGTCTATTCTCCCACTAGACCACCCATTTGTGCCTTCCAAAGGCCAAGGATCTCCTAAAGGTAGCAGGTGGCACAAATGTGACTGGAGGTTGGACACACAGGCAAGGATTTCCACTCCCGGGCAGGACAGAGCCGTGAGTGGTAAGAGAAAGTGACAGGCCATGGTCAGGGGGCAAGGCTGGCTCTCCTTACACCATGGTCTGGTCCAGATGTCCAGATTCTAGTTTTCACCCTGACCTTCTGAGTGCTTATGAAGGTACGTTTGTAAAGGACAAGCATGCAGCATATTTTATTTAGTAGCTTTTAAATATTTATACATAGTATGTGCGCCTCTTATCAGTACTCTTGCCTTAGATCTTTAAAATGTTAGGAACGATATGAGCAGAGGTACAGGCCTCCCTGCCCCCTTCCACCTGCTTCCCGTCCTCCATCCTGGGGCTGCTCTGCACATTTACTGAAATTGCTGGTTAAGGTTCTGCCTGTGTGAGCCAGGGTTGGCCCACCAGGGAAGCAGTACCCAGCTTCCTCTTTCATATAGAGGAGCTGAGCTCTTCTTCTGGTCACGGTGTGTGTTTCTTAAGTAACTTTCCCTTTTGGGAGTGGAGGGAGATGTACAAGAACCTATCCTTTTGAGAAGTGGCTCATTTTAGGGGAGGGCTGAGAGGGCCATTGCGAGTGGACAGCAAAAGGAGCCACCATGGACAGTTGTTCATAGGTGGTGCACAAGTCACCACATTTTGGGAGTGCTGTTCACACCATATACAACATCAATTTCTACCATTATTATAACTTGTTGACAAAGGTCAAGGATGTGGGAAAGGGACATACTGTTCTAATTTGCATAAAGACCTTGTTTGGGCATCACATCTCCAGGAACGGACAATGGATCTGAGCGTTGCTCAGGCTCTCTTAGGCTTCCCCTGCAAACAGCGTGGGCAAGAACTGGCCAAAGCTTGCTGGGGGATCTTTATAGGTTCTTGGTTTTTACTTAACAAGGCTGGCATGAGACGAGGCCACAGAGGGTAATGACCCCTCCTGGGAGTGAAACAGAACTGGGAGATGGTTGGAGAACTCAGGAGAGCAGGAGTGGGGAGCAGGCGCTGAGGGAAATGTGAATGGAAAGATTGTGTCGTAGGCAGGGTTCAATGTCCAGAGAAAGGGTCCAGAGATTCAGAGGAAGATACTAAGAATGTACTCAATGGTGATAGAGGAAGTGTGAGCAAAACCACCAATTTCCAGAAGATGCTACACCATTATTTGAGGGGATGTTTGTTCTAGAAGTTTAGAGCTGAGCTACCTTGGGGGAAACAAGCTCAGAGAGAGTGGTTGAGAGCACATTCAGACACCAGACTGCCTGGGTTCCTATCCCAACTCCACCAGTTCCTTGCGGTGCAACCCTGGGCAAGTCCCTTAACCTCTCTGTGCCTCCATTTCCACTTGTGCATGATGAGCCAGAAGCACAGTCCTACCTCACAGGGTCAGAAGTCTGAGTGAGACAGACCCGTGTAAAGCATTTAGAACTACCTGGTATTGGGCGAGCCACGGGCAGGCCTAATTCACCCCAAAGGCACTCCTTTAAGAAACGTGTGAATTTTTCATCACAGAAACTGCAGCGGCATCTGCGGAAGTGGTGTGAGCTGTGAGGCCCCTCTATTTCCCACTCTCACCCTGCTGGTAACTCCCAGTAACTCCAAGCAGCTTTTTAGAACTTTCCACTTGCATCCCATTTGCATCCCACTGTCATCCTTAGGGTAGAAGCCTGAGCAGTGATTTCAGCCTGATGTGAGCCTGGAGAAGGAATAAAATACCACAACCCGGTGGTTTAAAACAAGAAACCTTTATTTTATCACAGTCTGGAGACCAGAAGTTCAAGATCAAGGTATCAGCAGGGCCGTGCTCCCTCTGGAGGCTCTGGGAGAGGGTCCTTCCTGCCTCTTCCAGCTTTTGGTGGCTGCCGACAACCCTTGGTGCTCCTTGGCTACAGATTCTCTACCTTCCACTCCAGTACCCCACCTTCCCATGCCTGTCTTCTTGTAGGGACACCAGTCATGTTGGTTTAGGGCCCACCCTACTCCAGTGTGACCGCATTTTAAATAATTACATCTGCATTGACCCTATTTCCAAATAAGGGCACATTGTAAGGTCCTGGGGGGTAGGACTTCAGCGTATCTTCGGGGAGGGGATGCAATTCAATTCATAGCACCTCCCAAATAAACCTCTTGCACCTGAACCTTTGTCTGGGGCTTCCCAAATTAAGACACCCCCCCCCCAACATAACCACTAGGGCTTTTCATTGCCAATGGCAGGAGCTCAGTTGCCTGTCTTTAAGTTTCTATTGGCAAAGGCAGAACTGTCATTTTCCTGGACTCACCTGGGCCCCTGGCCTTGTGCTCTGCCATCTGCCAGCCCTGCCCAGGCTTGTCCTCAGTCACCCCTTGCTGTGTCCAGCCACTGGCACACACTGTATATAGAATCTGCTTGTGCAGAGCAGAAGGCCATGGACATGCCCTCACCAACCTCTGGCGGGTGAGGTCCGTGGGGAGAGTCTGGACACACATGCTGCCAACATCTTAGAGTCCACAGGCTCAGGTGCCACATGGATGCAGCTCATCTGGGTGGGCAGCACCTTACAACCCCAACGTCTCATTTTTTTCCTCAACATCATTGAAACGTATTTGTGTATTCTATAATTATTTATTGAGTACCTACTATGTGTGGGAAAATAGGTGAATGAGGACACTCATTAAAGGTGACAGGCAAAAAGATGTGAACAATAAACTACCCAGGAAGTGGGAGATAGATAGTAGGCAAATGCATAATATGGGACTGGGGACATGCTCTCTGGGGACAGAAGCAGCACACGAGGACAAGTGTGGAGGCAGGGGGCTAGTCCAGCTCAGGCGGTCAGGGAAGACTGCTTGGTCTTCTGAAACATCCTCAGCAGAGGTGACGTCTGCACAGAAGAGAGAACCAGGCAGATGTTTGGGGAAGAGCATTCTTGGTAGAAGCCACAGCAGCGGTCCACCTACACAGCCTGTCAGGACCCTTTTCAGGTTTCCCATTTTGATTTGTCTCTTCATTCCCACTTGGCTTCCTAGTTAAAGTACCTTTTGGAAAAAGCCTAACCCGGCTAATCAGCAATACTGTCAAAGATTTATATCTTCAGATATAATCCTATTGGGATGTGCACCCCGTATTATTTATAAAAATAGAACAAACCCAGGAGCAACTGGTTACTGTATGGTCTCTGTGTAAGATGGAATATAGTGTCGTCATTAAAAATCGTCTGTTGGGAAAGTATTTACGGGTGGGAGAAATGGTCACCATGTAATAATGAGTGGGGAGAATTGATTTAAAAATAATCAAGGTGAGGTAAACCTATGTCTTAGTCTGCTCGGGCTGACACTTCAAAATACCATAGATGTGGCGCTTAAGCAACAGAAATCTGTTTTCTCACAGTTCAGGAGTCAGAAGTCTGAGACCACAGTGCCAGCATGTTCTGGGTTTGGCGAGGGCCTCTCCCTGGTCTGTAGAAGCTGCCTTCTCATGTGTCTTTACATGGTGCACAGAAGGAGAGTAAGCTCTCTGGTGTCTCTTCTTATAAGAACACTATTCTCATTATGAGGTCCCCACTTTCATGACCTCATCTAACCTTAATTTCCTCCACAAAGCCCTACTTCCTAATATTATCACTCTGAGAGCTATGTTGTTTCCATGTTTTGGATATTTGAATAATGCTGCAGTGGACATAGGGGTGCAGGTATCTCTTCAATTTAGTGTTTTTGTTTCCTTTGAATAAATGTCCAGAAGGGTAATTACTAAATCAACAGGTAGTAATATCTTTAATTTTTTGAGGAACACTATACTGTTTTCCCTAGTGGCTGGTTGCACCAGCTTCCAACTCCACCACCAGTGCAGGAAGACTCCCTTTCTTCACACCCTCGCCAAATGCTTGTCTCATCTTTTTGACAATGGGCATTCTGACAGGCATGATACAATACTTGATTGTTCCACCTCAGAGATTCGTGTGTGTGTGTCTGTGTATGTGTGTGTGTGTGACAGAGATAGAGAGACAGATAGGGACAGACAGACAAGAAGGGAGAGAGATGAGAAGCATCAATTCTTTGTTGTGGCTCCTTAGTTGTTCATTGATTGCTTTCTCATATGTGCCTTGACCGGGAGCTACTGCAGAGCGAGTGACCCCTTGCTCAAGCCAGCAACCTTGGGCTCAAGCCAGCAACCTTGGACTTCAAGTCAGCGACCTTTGGGCTCAAGCCAATGACTATGGGGTCATGTCTATGATCCCACGCTCAAGCTGGTGAACCCATGCTCAAGCCGGATGAGCCCATGCTCAAGCCAGAGACCTCTGGGTTTCAACCCTTGAGTCCTCTGTGTCCCAGTCCAATGTTCTATCCACTGTGCCACCGCCTTAACCTCGCTGAGCCACAGACCACTTTGTCATCTGATGGATTTAAAGACATGCATTAAGAGATAAGACAAGATGGTGATAGAGTAGGCGGATGTACCAACTTCCACCTCCCAGAACCAAAGTGGATTACAAACTAATTTAAAGAACCATCATCTGGAAAAACCAACTTTGGACTAAACTAAGAGGACTCTTCAGCCAAGGAACACTGAAGAAGCCACACTGAGACTGGTAGGAAAAGCGGAAATGCGGAGAGGGCTGCCCAGCTCCCCAGAGCGAACGGCAGCCGGGAGAGACTCGCGTGGTGGGAAGTGAGTTTAGCAGAGAGGGGAGGGTCCTGAGTCCGAGGAACAAAGCCCCAGCCTGCAGCCCCAGAGCCTAGAAGAGGCGTATGAACAGTATTTAGCTAGAAACAAGACAGGATACTGTTTGTGAGAAAGAGACTGATTTCTCAGACCCAGGATTCTTCTTAAAGGTACCTCACAGGAAACCTCTCTCACAACCACTCACCCGGGGCTCCAGGAGATGGGGAAAGAGGAGAGGACCAGAGTAGCAGGAAGAAAGAGTAATCTAGGAGGCATGGGGAGAAACATTTTGGGAGACAGCCACCCTAACCCTGGGACGAGTCAATCCCCAAATTTCCCCTGGAAACAGCAATACCAGCAAAGGGAAGCAGGACACCAGCCAAATAAGCTCTCCCACAGCACTCAGAGCAGAGTCGCTTAGAAGGAGGGAGCTTTCAGGACTACAGTAGTGAGTGTTAGGGTCTGAGCTGCAGCACCCCCACCCACACGGCTGAGGGCTCGCCCAAGGGCAGGCAGTGGCAGGATGCAGAAGCGCGGTTCTGTCAGCAAGGGCAGAAGCTGGCTGGCCACCACTGAGGCCCAGATGTGAGCTCAGTCTAGCCTGGCTGGGGAGGAGGGGATGTGCAAAAGTGGTCAAGCCCAGCTTCAGGCCTCCTGCAATCCAGCCTGCGAGGGAAGGGCAGGAATCCCAGAAGGGGCAGAGACCCACCCTTGAGCAAGGGCCCAGGAGCACAGCCTTGCCCCGCCCCTGGAACCGAGGCTTGTGGCCTGACTTGGGAGCCAGCTCCTCCCGCAAAGGTGGAGCCAAAAGCCCAGAACAGTCGGAGTCCTGCTACTGAGCATGGGCATGCAGTCCCGCCTAGCCTGTGGAGCCAAGGCTTGCAGCTGTCCCACGAGCAAGCTCCTCCTGCAGGGGCGGGGCGAAAGCCCGGAATCAGGCGGAGACCTGCAGCTGAGCAAAGGTGCTCACCCCTGCCCTCAGGGCCGAGCATAACGCCACCCGCGGGGGCAGGGGGAAGGCCAAGGCCACCGAGGCTTGTACACCCAAGCACGTGATCACAGCCACTCCCATGAAGGAGATGCAGAAACTACAGCAACAGCCCCAGTGGGCAGGCACCGGCAACGCCCATACCCAAACACCCTAGGCAGCAACAGCAGAGGGGGTGGCGAGCCTGCAGACAGACTACACCTAGGGAACACAGAGGTCACACCCAGTGGACTCCAGTGACCAAAACCTTCTTTTACACAGACAAAATGAGAAGCCAGAGAAATGCAACACAAATGAATCAAGAGAAATTCCCAGAAAAGGACCTGAATGAGTCAGATATAACCAAATTATCAGATGCAGAGTTTAAAATAACAATTGTTAGGATGCTCAAAGATATTCAAACAACAATAGATGGTCATTACGAACACCTAAATAAAGAGATAGCAAATATAAAAAAAGGACATTGAAATAATAAAAAGGAATCAGTCAGAAATGACAAATACAATATCAGAAATGAAGAACACAATGGAAGGAATTAAAAGCAGGACGGATGAAGCTGAGAATCGAATCAGCGAGTTAGAGGACAAGATAAATGAAGGCACGGAAGCAGAGCAGAAAAAAGAAAAGAGACTCAAAAAGTCTGAGGAAACTCTAAGAGAGCTCTGTGACAACATGAAGAGAAATAACATCAACATCATATGGGTTCCTGAAGAAGAAGAGAAAGAACAAGGGATAGAGACTTTATTCAGACATATCATAGCTGAAAACTTCCCTCAATTAAGGCAGGAAAACATCTCACAAGTTCAGTAAGCATAGAGAAATCCATTAAAGAGAACCCTAAAGAAATCTACACCAAGACACATTATAATTAAAATACCAAAGCTAAGTGATAAAGAGAAAATATTAAAAGCTGCTAGAGAAAAAAAGACTATCACCTACAAAGGAGCCCTCATAAGGATGACTTCCGACTTCTCAACAGAAACACTTGAGGCCAGAAGGGAATGGCAAGAAATATTCAAAGTAATGCAGAACAAGAGCCTACAACCAAGACTACTTTATCCAGCAAGGCTATCATTTTAAATTGAAGGAGACCCTGGCTGGTTGGCTCAGTGGTAGAGTGTCGGCCTGGCATGCAGGAGTCCTGGGTTCAATTCCCAGCCAGGGCACACAGAAGTGCCCATCTGCTTCTCCACCCCTCCCCCTCTCCTTCCTCTCTGTCTCTATCTTCCCCTCCCGCGGCCGAGGCTCCATTGGAGCAAAGTTGGCCTGGGCGCTGAGGATGGCTTCATGGCCTCTGCCTCAGGTGCTAGAATGGCTCTGGTTGCAACACAGCAATGCCCCAGATGGGCAGAGCATTGCCCCCTGGTGGGCATGCCGGGTGGATCCTGGTCGGGCGCATGCGGGAGTCTGACTGCCTCCCTGTTTCCAACTTCAGAAAAGTTCAAAAAAATAAATAAACAAATAAATAAAATAAAATTGAAGGAGAAATAAAAAGCTTTCCAGACAAAAAAAAAACCTCAAGGAATTCACTACAACCAAACCAATGCTGCAAGAAACATTGTAACAGGCCTGTTGTAAACAGATCAAAGGAGAAAAAGAATATAGCAAAAGAGGAATACAGTTTTAAAGAATAAAATGGCAATAAACAACTACATATCAATAATAACCTTAAATATAAATGGATTAAATGAACCGATCAAAAGACATAGGGTAGCTGCGTGGATAAGAAAACAGGACCCACACATATGCTGTCTACAAGAGACACACCTTAAAACAAAAGATGCACATAGACTGCAGATAAAACAATTGAAAAAATATTTCATGCAAATGGAAATGAAAAAAAAGCTGGGGTAGCAATACTTATATCAGACAAAATGGACTTTAAAACAAAGGCTATAGTAAGAGATAAAGAAGGTCACTACATAATGATAAAGGGAGCAATCCAACAGGAAGATATAACCATTATAAATATCTACACCCCGAATATAGGAGCACCTAAATATATAAAACAGACTTTGATGGACTTAAAGGGAGAGATCAACAGCAATACTATATATAATAATAGGAGATTTCAATACCCCACTAACATCACTAGATAGATCCTCAAGAAAGAAAATTAACAAAGAAATAGACTTAAAGGACATACTAGATCAACTCGATTTAATAGATATCTTCAGAACCTTTTACCCTAAAGCAGCAGAATATACATTCTTTTCAAGTGCTCATGGTACATTCTCTAGGATAGACCACATGTTAGGGCACAAAAGTGGTCTCAACAAATTTAAGAAGATTGAAGTCATATCGAGCACTTTCTCTGATCACAATGGCATAAAACTAGAAATCAACCACAACAGAAAAACTGAAAAATATGTAAACACTTGGAAACTAAATAGCATGTTATTAAATAACAAATGGGTTAACAATGAGATCAAAGAAGAAATAAAAAAATTCCTAGAAACGAACGATAACGAGCATACATCAACTCAAAATTTATGGGACACAGTAAAAGCAGTCCTGAGAGGGAAGTTTATAGCATTACAGGCATACCTTAAAAGCTAGAAAAAGCTCAAATAAACAACTTAATCCTGCATCTAAAAGAACTAGAAAAAGAACAGCAAGTAAAGCCCAAAGCTAGTAGAAGGAAGGAAATAATAAAGATCAGAGCAGTTATAAATGACATAGAGGCTAAAGAAACAATACAGAGGATCAATGAAACCAGGAGCTGGTTCTTTGAAAAGATAAACAAGATCAATGAACCTTTAACCAGATTCACCAAGAAAAAAAAAAGAGGACTCAAATAAATAAAATTATAAATGAGAGTGGAGAAATAACAACTGACACAACAGAAATACAAAATAATGTAAGAAAATACTATGAAGAACTTTATGCCAAAACACTAGACAACTTAGATGAAGTGGACAAATTCCTTGAAACATATAATCTTCCAAAAATTAATCTGGAAGAATCAGAAAACCTAAACAGACCAATTACAACAAATGAGATTGAAACAGTTATCAAAAAACTCCCAAAAAAGAAAAGTCCTGGGCCTGATGGCTTCACAAGTGAATTCTACCAAATATTCAAAGAAGAACTAACTCCTATCCTTCTCAAGCTATTTCAAAAAATTCAAGAGGAAGGAAGACTTCCAAGCTCCTTTTATGAGGCAAGTATAATGCTGATTCCAAAACCAGGCAAAGACAACACAAAGAAAGAAAATTATAGGCCAATATCCCTGATGAATTTAGATGCTAAAATCCTCAACAAAATATTAGCAAACCGGATCCAGCAATATATGAAAAAAATCATACACCATGATCAAGTGGGATTTATTCTTGGGAAGCAAGGCTGGTACAATATTCTCAAATCAATCAATATGATTCATCACATAAACAAAAGGAATGAGAAAAAACACATGATAATTTCAATAGATGCAGAAAAAGCATTTGATAAAATCCAGCACCCATTCATGATCAAAACTCTCAGCAAAGTGGGAATACAGGGAACATACCTCAACATGATAAAGGCCATCTATGACAAACCCACAGCCAACATCATACTCAATGGGCAAAAATTAAAAGCAATCCCCTTAAGATCAGGAAAAAGGCAGGGGTGCCTCCTTTCACCACTCTTTTTTTTAAATTTTTTAAGACTTTATTTATTCATTTTAGAGAGGAGAGAGGGGAGAGAGAAGGGAGGAGCAGGAAGCATCAACGCCCACATGTGCCTTGACCAGGCAAGCCCAGGGTTTTGAACCAGCGAAGTCAGCATTCCAGGTCAACGCTTTATCCACTGTGCCACCACAGGTCAGGCTCACCACTCTTATTCAACATAGTTCTGGAAGTCTTAGCCACAGCAATCAGACAAGGAAAAGAAATAAAAGGCATCCAAATTGGAAAAGAAGAAGTAAAACTATCATTATTTGCAGATGATATGATATTGTATATAGAAAACCCTAAAGTCTCAGTCAAAAAACTACTGGCCTGATAAATGAATTCAGCAAGGTGACAGGATATAAAATTAATACTCAGAAATCAGAGGCATTTTTATACACTAACAGTGAACTGTCAGAAAGAGAAATTAAGGAAGCAATCCCCTTCACCATTGAAACCAAAAAAATAAAGTACCTAGGAATAAATTTAACCAGGGAGATTAAAGAATTGTACTCGGAAAATTATAAAACATTGATAAAAGAAATCAGGGAAGATACAAATAAGTGCTCATGGTTAGGAAGAATAAACACATTAAAATGTCTATATTACCCAAAGCAATTTATAAATTCAATGCAATACCTATTAAAATACCAATGACTTACTTCAAAGATATAGAACACATATTCCAAAAATTTATATGGAACCAAAAGAGAACACGAATAGCCTCAGCAATCTTGAAAAGGAAGAATAAAGTGGGAGGATATCACTTCCGGATATCAAGTTACACTACAAGGCCATTTTACTCAAAACAGCCTGGTACTGGCATAAGAACAGGCATATAGATCAATGGAACAGAACAGTGAACCCAGAAATAAACCCACACTTTTATGGACAACTGATATTTGACAAAGGAGGTAAGAGCATACATTGGAGTCAAGACTGCCTCTTCAACAAATGGTGTTGGGAAAATTGGACAGCTACCTGCAAAAAAATGAAACTAGACCACCAGCTTACACCATTCACAAAAATAAACTCAAAATGGATAAAAAACTTAAATGTAAGCCGTAAAACCATAAGCATCTTAGAAGAAAACATAGGCAGTAAGCTCTCTGACATCTCTCGCAGCAATATATTTGCCGATTTTTCTCCACGGGCAAGTGAAATAAAAGACAGGATAAACAAATGGGACTATATCGAACTAAAAAGCTTTTGTACAGTTAAAGACAGTAAGAACAGAATAAAAAGACAAACTACACAATGGGAGAATATATTTGACAATACATCTGATAAGGGGTTAATAACCAAAATTTATAAAGAACTTGTAAAACTCAATACCAGGAAGACAAACAATCCAATCAAAAATGGGTGAAAGAAAGGAATAGACATTTCTCCAAAGAGGACATACAGATGGCCAATAGGCATATGAAAAAATGCTCAACATCACTAATCATTTGAGAAATGCAAATTAAAACCACAATGAGATATCATCTCACACCAGTCAGAATGGCGCTCATCAACAAAACAACACAGAGTAAGTGCTGGCGAGAATGTGGAGAAAAGGGAACCCTCCTGCACTGCTGGTGGAAATGCAGATTGGTGCAGCCACTGTGGAAAACAGTAGGGAGATTCCTCAAAAAATTAAAAATCGAATTGCCTTTTGACCCAGTTATACCACTTTTAGGAATATACCCCAAGAACACCATAGCACTGTTTGAAAAGAAGAAATGCACCCCCATGTTTATGGCAGCATTGTTCACAATAGCGAAGATCTGGAAATAGCCCAAGTGTCCGTCAGTGGACGAGTGGATTAAAAAACTTTGGTACATATATACTATGGAATACTACTCAGCCATAAGAAATGATGACATTGGATCCTTTACAACAGGGATCCCCAAACTTTTTACACTGGGGGCCAGTTCACTGTCCCTCAGACAGTTGGAGGGCCGGACTATAAAAAAAACTATGAACAAATCCCTATGCACACTGCACATATCTTATTTTAAAGTAAAAAAACAAAACGGGAACAAATACAATATTTAAAATAAAGAACAAGTAAATTTAAATCAACAAACTGACCAGTATTTCAATGGGATCTATGCTCCTCTCACTGACCACCAATGAAAGAGGTGCCCCTTCCAGAACTGCGGCGGGGGCCGGATAAATGGCCTCGGGGCTGCATGTGGCCGGCGGGCCGTAGTTTGGGGACCCCTGCTTTACAACAACATGGATGGACCTTGATATCATTATACTGAGTGAAATAAGTAAATCAGAAAAATCTAAGAACTATATGATTCCATACATAGGTGGGACATAAAAATGAGACTCAGAGACATGGACAAGAGTGTGGGGGTTATGGGATGGGGGGGGAGGGGAGGGGTTTGGGGGAGGGGAGAGGCACAAAGAGAACCAGTTAGAAGGTGACGGAAGACAGTTGGACTTTGGGTGATGGAAATGCAGCATAATCAAATGTCAAAATAATCTGACCTGTGGTGGCGCAGTGGATAAAGCATAGACCTGGAATGCTGAGGTCACTGGTTCGAAACCCTGGGATGCCCCGGTCAAGAGATATATGAGAAGCAACTACTATGAGTTGATGCTTCCTGGTCCTCCCCTATCCTTTCTCTCTCTCTATCCTCTCTCAAATGTCAAAATAACCTAGAGATGTTTTCTCTGAACATATGTATCCTGATTTATCAATGTCACCCCATTAAAATAATTAGAAAAAAAAAAAGACATGCTTAATGACAAAGGAAGTCCAAAATACTGATATTGTTCTCAAAATATTTTTGAAACAGATTTGTGATGTAGTTTTAGGGTTTATAACACATTTCCAACAGTACCTGGTGACAAGTCAGATATCTCTTGTCATTTCTTGAATGTGAAGCTCTTAAATTTGTGTAATGTCTGGAAACTGGTTCTCCCCAGACTGCTGCCATCTGCTGCCTTCCTGGATAACAGAATAAAATGTCCATTTCCTATGGAAATGTGGGAAGAAAAGGATTAACTTTTCTCTATTCAAATTCACAGACTCCTTGAATTCTATCCTCAGGAGATCCCAGGGTTCCCCACCACCACCAGTTGAGACTAAAGGAATCTCACAAGTGACTTCTCTTGTTGCTGTGTCTAGAAAACCATTAGAGGAAGTGATAGTCTGGGCAAAAGGTGGAGTCTTCATGATGGGATTAATGCCTTTACAGGAAGAGACACCAGAGAACTTAGTCTGTATGTCTCTGTCTCTGTTTCTTTTTCTCCTTCTCTTTTCTGCCTCTGTGATTTTCTATATTTCTCTCTATCTCTCTTAATGTTAATTAAGAATGCAACAAAACAGTGTTTAGTTGGTGATTATAAACACAAATGGTCACTAATGGTTGAAGCTGACCTTTGCCCTAAGTCCTTTCATTCATAGATGTTCATTTTGGCCAATATCAAAGCATCAGATTTGAGGGGAAATATATATCATACATTCATTCAACAAATCTTTGTTGAAGGCAGTGAACAGAGGAGTCCAAATTTCTTATTTGGGAGCAAGTTGACGTATTAGTGAGGAAAGCAGGTGATCAACAAGATAATTAAGAGATGCATATTTTTTCCTGACCAGGCAGTGGTGCAGTGGATAGAGCATCAGCCTGGGACACTGAGGATTCAGGTTCAAAACCCTGAGGTTGCCAGCTTGAGCATAGGGTTGCCAACTTGAGCATGGGATCATAGACATGACTCCATGGTTGCTGGCTTGAGCAAGGGGTCACTAGCTCTGTTGGAGCCTCCCAGTCAAGGCATATATGAGAAGCAATCAATGAACAACTAAAGGTGCCTCAACTATTAGTTGATGCTTATCATCTCTCTCCCTTCCTGTCTGAGTCTCTCTCTCTCTCTCTCAAAAAAGAAAAAATAAAAGAGCCTGACCAGGCGGTGGCGCAGTGGATAGACTGTTGGACTGGGATGCGGAGGACCCAGGTTCAAGACCTCGAGGTCTCCAGCTTGAGCGTGGGCTCATCTGGTTTGAGCAAAGCTCACCAGCTTGGACCCAAGGTCGCTGGCTTGAGCAAGGGGTTACTCGGTCTGCTGAAGGCCCACGGTCAGGGCACATATGAGAAAGCAATCAGTGAACAACTAAGGTGTTGCAACGAAAAACTGATGATTGATGCTTCTCATCTCTCTCCATTCCTGTCTATCTGTCCCTATCTATCTCTCTCTCTGACTCTTTCTCTGTCTCTGTAAAGAAAAGAAAAGAAAAGGAAAAAAATATGCCTATTTTTATATATGTATTATAATTTTTATTTATATATATATAAAGGACAAATAATATCTTCAATATTTCAGACTTTGGGAGCCATGCAAATGACCTTTTGTCATAGATAATGTGAGCCACAGAGAAAATACATAATGAATGAACAGTAAAAGCTAAATTTACAGAAACAGGTGGCTATTGTTTGCCAACTCCTGTATTAGAAAATTATTAAAGTACATGAGAAAAATAGAACAGAAGAAGAATTGTGGATCATCAAGATGAGAGGTTGCAGTTCTAATAAGACCTGAAGGAGGTGAGGGGAAGCTATGCACATATGTAAAGGTAGAGAGACGCAGGTCAACAGAACAGCCAGTGCAAAGGCCCTGAGGCAAGAGCAAGCTGTGTTTCTGAGAAGCAACAAGACAGCCCATGTGGCTGGAAGGGAATGAGTGAGGACTGGAGGGAGCTGGGGCCAGAGGAGATGACAGACATCTCATAGGCAGAGAGACACTCTAATATATCGTTCAAACCAGGACAATTTTGAGAACAGAGAAAGAAGGACTTAAAAATATTTAACAGGCATTTCATGATCTGTACAGGTATAAACTGGGCCATGCAGCCTTCCTCGTGGCCACTGTGGGCCTTTATCTCTTTCATAGTCAGATCCACCCCATTTTTATCTGATGTGCTGTGGAATTGAGTGTTCTCCTGAACTGAGTATTTTTTTTACATTCTCGATATTTTTTATGAATGAACTGTGCTAAAAAATTCAGAGAAAAATAAACCATAAAACAGAAGGCACTTAAGGACTTTACTGGGACTCAGCCATTAATTGGTTTGACGAATATTTATCGAGTGCTTGCTAAGCACCAGGTGCCACACTAGGCACCAGCAGTGCTGAATGAATTAGTACCTCCCCTCTCCTTTGAGGCCCTCACGGGCCAGTCATTATTAACATAAAGTACTATGTAATTGCAGCCAAGGGGTGAAAGGGGAATCATCAGGCCGAAATAACGAGTCTAGCCCCAGCCATGCCATCCACACCCTTTGTGAGCCAGGCAAATTGTACTGCCTCTCTCAGCCTCAGTTTCCCCCTCCACTAGGTGTGGTAGTTATGGGAATCAGGGTGTGTTTTGTCAGCTCAAAAGGGTTCTACAAATGTGACTGTGGGTTTTCCACCTGCCTCTCCATTCCCAGGAAAGCAGCCTGATCATTGGAACATGAGCTAAGTATGTTTCACTGTCATTAGTATTACTTAAGCAATCCACCCTCAGAGACCTCAGGATTTTATGCATTAACTATGCAACCAACACTTAGCACCTGCTGTGTGCCAAGTGTTGTTCTGGGCACTGAGGAGCTGAAATTTTAGGGAGCAAAGAAGCGGTAAACAAATAAATTGATGAACAATTTAAAGTGTGACATATGCTGGAAAGAGAATGAGATGCCTGGTTGTGCTGACAGGAGGGGAAACCTTTCGGTTGGGAGGTCTGGGAAGGTTTCTCTGAGAGAGGGCTCAGTGGAGCTTAAAGCTGATCAAAGAGGAGGAATCAACCAAGCCTAGATCTAGGGGAAATTGGGCTCCAGGCATAGGCTCAAGGAGCAGAAAGAACTAGCTCATTGTAATCTTGAGCTTTACCTTTTTGGGTATTGATTTCTCCATCAGACATACAGGAGCTGTTCTTTTTCCCCACCTGCCTTATGAGATCCATATAAGGATCACTGAGAAAGTGACATTTGAGAAATACCTGAAGGAGATGAAGGAGCAAACTTAGGAGATATCAGGGTGTATCAGTCAGGAAAGCTACATTATGCTGAAGTAACAAACATCCCCCAGATTCTTTCATTTTAATAACGAATGTGTTTTCTTGCTCACACTGTCTCCAGCATTGGTTGGCAATGGAAGAGAAGGCGGCTCTGCTGAACTTAGTCACTTGGAACCTAGCTAATGGAGCAGCCACCACATAAAACTTTGCCACTTTCTGCCCTAAAAGGAAACAGCCCTGAAGGTTTTCACACTGACAGTTCAATGTTCTGGTCCAAAAGTGGCACAGGTATTTCCACGCACTCCTCATTGGTAAGCACTTATCATGTGGCCCTCAGCCAACCACAGGAGACCAGGAAGGGCCATCCAGCCACATCACCAGAAATATATAGTGACAACACTAATGGGGGGAATAGTGTTCCAGGCAGTGGAACTTTTTTAAGCTTTTGGAAGAAAAATAAGATGATCTTAAGAGCACATCCTGGCCTGACCTGTGGTGGCGCAGTGGATAAATCGTCGACCTGGAAATGCTGAGGTTGCCGGTTCGAAACCCTGGGCTTGCCTGGTCAAGGCACATATGGGAGTTGATGCTTCCAGCTCACCCCCTTCTCTCTCTGTCTCTCTGTCTCTCTCTCTCCCTCTCTCTGTCCTCTCTAAAAATGAATAAATAAATAAAAAGAGCACATCCTTCCCAGTATTATTAATGATTTTGACAAGTGAGCAAGCTTTCCAGCCTCTTTCTCCTCCCTGCACCCAGACTCGTCTACACCCCACCTTGAACTGCCCAAGTAGATGAGGCATGGGATGGGAGGCTATGTCCCCCACATTCTGTGCTGTTACAGAACAGCTGTGGCAACTCCAGTCTTTTCATTTTGGATATATATTTCCTATTTTGCTCCTTAGTGAACCCCAGGGAAAGCCCACCTCCTACTTAAAAAAATGGTACCCAACCCTCTGCCAACTTCTTCTCCATCAGTTGTTGGGCCCAAGAGTATGGAAGTGAATAATTTGGGCTAGATTTGAAAGAGAACAAATGTCTCCAAAATCAGGCTGCAGAAAACCCTAGCCCCCAGGAAAGAAAAACAGAGCACATTTTGGGATTGAGAATTCGGGCTGTGTGGGGAGCTTAGACCCACTTCTCATTCAGTCATTCAACAGACATTTATCGAGTACTCCTGCTTGCCTGGCATTATCTTAGGGAATACAGCAGGGAACAAAAAGAACAATGTCCCTGCTCCTTGTGGAACTGACATTCCCGCTGGGGAGACAGGTAGCATGCAGGTAAAATAAGTATAGTAAAGAAATGCTAACAGGAAGAATAGAGCAGGAAATGGAATTAGAAATGAAGGGTGCAGGTGTAACATGCCATCAGGGAAGGCCTCCTTCAGGTGACGTTTGAACAGAGACCTGAAGGAGGTGAGGAAGGAGCCATGTAGGAATCTGAGGGAAGGACATTTCAGATTGAGCGAATAGCATGTACAAAGGCCCTGAGGTGAGACTGTGCTCAGTGCATTTGAGGAGCTGCAAAGAGGCCATGTGGTTGGAGCAGAGTGGTGGGAAAAGGGGAATGAAAGGAGATGAGGGCAAGGAGGTAAATGGTGTGGGAGGCACCTGTGCCATTTAGTAGCTTGGTGTCTATTCATTTTCTGTGGCTGCCATAACAAAGACCACGGCTGGGTGCCTTTATTTGTTTGTTTGTTTGTTTGTTTATTTGAGAGAGGTACGAAGAGAAAGATAGAGAGACATGAACAATATGTGCCCTGACTGGGAGTCGAACCACAACTGGGTGACTTTAAAACAATAGAAATGTATTCTATCACAGTCTAGCAACCAGGAGTCTAAAATCCAGGTGTCACCAGGGCCATGCTCCCTTGGAGACTCTGGTTAGAATCCATCTTTGCCTCTTACTGGCTTCTGGTAGTGGCTGTCAACCCTTGTCATTCTTTGGCTTGCTGCTGTGTCTCTCTAATACCTTCTTTCATTGTCACATGGCTATCCTGTTTTCTGTGTCTCTCTGGGTTCACGTGCCTTTTTTTTTTTTTTTAAAGGACTCACCCTCATGACCTCATCTTACTTAAATTGGTGGCCGCTGTAAAGACCACAGTTCCAAGTAAGGTCACACTTATAGGTCCTGGGCATTAGGACTTCAGTGCATCTTTTGGAGTGACACAGTGAAACCCACACTGGTAACCGTGGACATGAGACTTGACTTCTCTGTGCCTCAGTTTCCCCACCCAGAAGATGGGAAGGATTATACACCATCTTTTTGGGGCTCATGAAGGGATTAAGTGAGCTCAGGTAGGCTGAGTAGCTGACACTGTGGGTGTCTGTTACGCTGAGCAGCATGTCCCTGGGGATCAGAGAGCCCCAAGCCTACGGGGCAGCTGGGACACGGGCAGAGTCTGAGATGGGAGCTGTCTCTGCCCAGAGGGCCTCAACCGCCTGCTCAGTCCTACTGCTGTCCCCAACCTGCCACACTGTTCCCATCCCAAGCCTGCTTCTCCCGATGGCCCGTTCATTTTCTTCTATTGGCCAGGGCAGGCTTCTGTCCTACCTTCTGTCTAGCCTCAGTCTTCTGACTAAATTCTTTCTTCCAGAGCAGAGCATCAGAACTTTGGGGCTTGTTAGAACAAGGGCATGTGCTGGAGGCCGCCACATCCATTGTCCCCAGAACCCATCCGTGTCTGTAATGATGACTTTTTGTTTGCTTTGTTTTCATTTTTTTATTGTTGGAAAATACACATAACATAAAATTCACCATCTTAACCAGTTTTAGATGCTGATTTCACTGTCACTAACTGCATTCACATAATTGGGCAACCATCAACACCACCCATCTCCAGAATGTGTTCCTCTTCCCAAACTGAAATTCTGTCCCCATTAAACACTGGCTCGCCATCCGCCTCCCCAGCCCCTGGCACCCACTGTCTACTCTCTGTCTATGAGTTTGACTTCTGGGTACCTTATATAAGTGGATGTGTATACTATTTGTCCTTTTGTGACTGGTTTATGTCACTTAATGTCCTCAGGTTTCATCCATGTTGTAGCATATGTCAGAATATCTTAAAAAGTCAACTTTTTAAGATAAAGTTGACTTTCTTTTAGAAAAATTTTTTGGTTCTGGCCAGGTGGTTCAGTCAGTAAAAGGATCGAGCCGGTGCACCAGAGGTCACAGGTTCAGTCCCCAATTGAGGCACATACAAGAAGCAATCAGTGAGGCACAACTAAATGGAACAACTAAGTGGAACAATGAGTTGCTGCTTCTCTCTCCTGCTCTCTCTCTCTCTCTCAAAGAAATGGGGAAAAAAAATTTTAAACATTTTATTGAAGTAAGATACACAGAAAACCCCACAGATCACAAGTGAGGAGCTCAATGGATTTTTACAAACTTAGCACACCACTCTGACAAAGCACCCAGGTTAGGAAACAGCAACTTCTCAGACTCAGAACTCTCGTTCCTGCCCCACCTCAGCTGCTACCCTCCCCAAAGGGTGGTTCGTCTGGACCTCCAGTGTCGTCATCTAGTTTGCCTGTTTTTATATTTTGCGTAAATGGAATCTTACACTCTTTACTATACACTCTTCTGTCCGGCTTTCTGTGCTTGACAACTCTGTAAGGTTCATGAGATGGATGGCAGAGATTCACCGCACTATAATCTATGTATTTATCCACTCTCCTGTTGATAAGTATTTGGATTATTCCCAGTTCAGGGCGATCCTGAAGATCACTCTGTGAACATTCTTACATGTACCTTTGGTGTGTGCCAGTTCACATTCCCAGGAGTGGAATTTCTAGGTGGTGGTGAAGGTTTATGGTTAACTTTAGTAAAAATTCCCAACCTATTTTTTTGTGTGTATTTTTCTGAAGTTGGAAACAGGGAGGTAGTCAGACAGACTCCCGCATGCGCCCGACCGGGGTCCACCCGGCATGCCTACCAGCGGGCGATTCTCTGCCCATCTGGGGCGTCTCTCAGCTGCAACCAGAGCCATTCTAGTGCCTGAGGCAGAGGCCATAGAACCATCCCCAGCACCCAGGCCAACTTTGCTCCAATGGAGCCTCGGCTGCGGGAGGGGAAGAGAGAGACAGAGAGGAAGGAGAGGGGGAGGGGTGAAGAAGCAGATGGATGCTTCTCCTGTGTGCCCTGGCCGGGAATCGAACCCGGAACTTCTGCACGCAAGGCCGACACTCTACCACTGAGCCAGCCGGCTAGGGCCCCAACCTATTTTTCAAAATGATTGTACCATGAATTATGGGTTGAATTTTATTTCCCCTCCCCCCCAAAAGAAATTCTTATGTTGAAGCGCTAACCCACAATGCACAAAATATGAACTTATTTAGAAATGGAATCATTGCAGAAGTAACTAGTTACATTAAGTAAAGTTGCCCTGGATGGATAGCTCAGTTGGTTAGTGCATTGTCCTGACCTAACAAGGTTATGAGTTCGGTTCCCGGTCAGGTACATATAAGAATCAACCAATGCATGCATAAATAAGGAATAACAAATTGATGTTTCTCTCTCTTGCTCTTAAAAAAGGGGGGGGGGGTAAAATTATTTTTAATTTAAAAAAGAAGATAAGGTCGTTGAAGTGGGCTCTAACCCAGTAAGACTGGTGTCCTGGTGTCCTTGTAAAAAGGGAAAATTTGGGCACAGACATGCACATGGGGAGAACATCTTGTGAAAATGAGGGTGGTTATCAGGGTGATGCTCTACAAGCCAAAGGACACCAGAGACTGTCAGCAAACCCAGGTGCCAGGGGAGAGACCTGGCAGATTCTCACAGACCCCAGAGGGAACCAACCCTGCCAACACCGTGAGCGTGGACTTCTGGCCTCCAGGACTGTGAGGCAATAAAGTCCTATTGTTTTAAGCCGCCCAGTCTGTGGTTCTCTGCTAGCAGCCACCACAAACACATACCCCAGGGTCCCCACCATCGGCAGCAGGTGAGGGTTTCAGGTCCTCCCCAGACTCAGCTACCAGCAGAGGACCAAAGGTGTTTTCGAGTACTGATCAGTACTGCTCTCATGGTTGATCAGCAGTGCTTTCCAGAAAAGATCTTAACCAAAAGGAGGGAAATGTAAACAATAATATAAATGGAGCCGCTTTAAAATGAAGCCAGAGCCACCAGGCCAGAGGAGCTTCCTGGCACACCTTGTCCCCAAACCTTGGAATGTTTAAAAGAGGGCAAAATAACACTTAGACTGGGCCTGAGCAACCTTGTTTCCCCCAAACAACTGTTTGCAAAGATGACAAGAAAACAGAAATTATGATGTCTTCCAGGAAACTTGATAACACCTCTTTTCCTACATAAAACAGGAAGGACCATCTCTCTCCCCCTAAACTTCACCCTCTTTCAACAGGAAATAACTAGAGAGGTCATCGCCCATGTTTCCAAAGTTAGAAGAATGTAACTGTACCACATAGCAAACCAATGAATACTTCTGTGTGTGTGATTCTTTTTTTTTTTAATTTTATTTATTCATTTTAGAGAGGAGAGGCAGAGAGGAGAGAGAGATAGAGAGAGAGAAGGGGGGAGGAGCTGGAAGCATCAACTCCCATATGTGCCTTGACCAGGCAAGCCCAGGGTTTCAAACCGGCGACCTCAGCATTTCCAGGTCAACGCTTTATCCACTGCGCCACCACAGGTCAGGCACCAATGAATACTTCTATCCCACAAGATTGAGAGATTTACAAAGAAAAGAGATTTGTAGTCAAGCCCCTTATGATTTTAATACCCCTACTATTTTTGGCAGCTGGAATTAAATATTTAAATCCTTCTTTTTGAAATTTATTTAGAAATTAAATTTAATGGGGTGATATTGGTCCATAGGAACACATAGGTTTCAGATATACATCTCCGTAGCATGTTCATTGTATTGTGTGCCCATGACCTAAAATCAAATCATTGTCCGTCACTGTATCTTTGGCCCTCTTTACTCCCCTCCCCCACTCTGGTAACCACTTCACTTCTATCTGTGGCCACGAGTCTCAGTTTTATATCCCACAATTAAAATATAGGTATAGGCTTCAACTGAATGTTTCAGTTGCTTCGGTTGTCACCTAACTTATAGTCAAAGATTAAGAAAGCATGTTAGTCGTATTCTGAAGGACTCCCTGTAAAGCAAGTTCTAGGAAAAATGTTTAAAGTTATGCTTTGCCTGAGAAAATAGAAAAATATAGCTAGTTAAGCAAAAAACAATAATGACAGTTTAAGAAATGGCTATAGTCACAAAATGTCTAGCTTCTGCATTGAAGATAACGTCACTGGCGCATGACTATGATGTACTTTGCATAACTTGAGGTCTTCAATCCAGCACCCCACACAACTATATTGTGTTCTCACAATATAATTTTGTGTTGCTGAGGTACTGTCTTGTCAAGCAGGAGATAACTCCAGAGCCATAAGGAGAATTTATAAGTTTGTTTTACAGAAAGAGTAAATGCCTTTAAGAAAGTTACAACCTTACCTGGCCAGAGGTCGCTGGCTTGAGTGCAGGCTCTCCAGCTTGAGCGTGGGATCAACATGATCCCATGGTCACTGGCTTGAGCAAGGGGTCACTGGCTTGGCTTGAGCACCTCCCTCATCAGGGCACATATAAGACACAATCAGTGAACAACTAAAGTGATGCAACTACAAATTGATGCGTATCATCTCTCTTCTTCCTGTTCTCTCTCCCCCCACCAAAAAAAAGAAAGAAAGTTGCAACCAGCTGCTGATGCCCAGGAGTTGGATACAGAAAAGCTTTATTTATGACTAAAGACACACAGACCTCTCTCAGGTCCCTTAAAATCCCCTTCCAGTCCTCCCTTGATGCATAAAAACTGCCTACTTTTGTTTTGAGGGGGATGAATTTGAGAGATCTTGCTCTCTTGTGCTCTTGCTTCGGCTAAAGGGAAAAGCCTCCCTCTGTCGCCAAGCACCAGTGTGTCTATGTTCTGGCGTCCTAGTACATCAGGTACACGAACCTGAAGTTTTCCAGATGATTCAGTAACAATGTGGCAATTTCAGTCTTTCTCTCTCTCTCTCTCTCTCTTTTAATATATGGAAATTTAATATGCATCTAGTTAGTTATAGGGGAATGTCGTACTGTTGAGCTGACCAGGCAGCTGCCAGACGAGATACACACAGGTGCAGATCTGCATACGCACAGTCTCCCCAATCCAACAGTCTCCTAAGTTGAACACAAGACAGATTGGGGAGGATCTGGGCACCCTACAGAAATGTTGGCCCTTCTGTAAGCTTCCTTCCTTTACACAGCAGCTCTTTAACATAGGATTCCACATAGAAAGCACCTATTGACACGTCTGCAGAAAGACATTTACTCCAAAAAAGAGAGAGAACAGTCATTTTCTCCCCATTGAAAGTTCTTCCCAATGTATCAGTGGTTCCCAACTCTCAACCCTAGCAGCACATCAGAATACTTAAGATTAGAGAGAGAGAGAGAGAGAGATGATAGCCCCAAACTGGAAACCACCAATGCCCATCATGAGGAGAATGGATAAACAAGTGGCGGCATATTCATTCACTGCAATGTAACAGGTTATTTGAATGAATTTAGAAAGCATTCTGCTGAGTGAAAGAAGCCAGCACTAGGATATGTACAGTATGATTCCATTCATATGAGACTCTAGCAGAAGGAAAACTAATCTATACAGACAGAAAGCAGATTAGTCGGTGTCTAGATCTGGAGGTGGAGGTGGAAATTGACTGCAGAGGGGCGTGTGGGATGCTTTGGGGTGATGGAAATGTGGCTGGCTACGTGTTGTAAACATTTGTCACAATGCACTGAAATATATACTTAAAATGGGTGCCTTTTACTGTATGTAAATTATACCTCAATAAAGTTGATTTTTTAAAGTACAGCTGTTTGGAATCCACCAGAGACCAGTTATCAGATTCTCTGGGCTGGGCCTGGTCATCCAAATTACTGGCAAGTTCTCCAGCTGTTAATTATTTGCAGCCAGGGATGTGAACCACTTGTCTTTCTCATGTTAGCCTTTCTGCTGGGCAACAGCAGCATTGGATTTTCTTTCAAAGGTGAGCTTTTTCTGTGTGTGTGTGACAGAGATAGAGGGACAAATAGGGACAGACAGGAAGGAAAGAGATGAGAAACATCAATTCTTCATTGTGGCTCCTTAGTCTCCTTAGTTGTTCATTGATTGCTCTCTCATATGTGCCTTGATGAGGGGGGGAGGGGTTGGTGGTGCTGCAGCAGAGCCAGTGGCCCCTTGCTCAAGCCAGCGACTTTGACCTTCAAGCCAACGAGCTTTAGGCTCAAGCCAGCGACCATGGGTTCATGTCTATGATCCCACGCTCAAGCCAGCAGCCCTGTGCTCAAGCTGGTGAGCCCAAGCTCAAGCCGGATGAGCCCAAGCTCAAGTTGGCCACCTCAGGGTTTTGAACCTGGGTTCTCCGCATCCCAGTCCAACACTCTATCCACTGCACCACCACCTGTTCAGGCTCAAAGGTGAGCTTTTAAAGCCATTGTTGGCCCTGGCCAGTTGGCTCAGTGGCAGAGCATCAGCCCAGAGTGTGGATGTCCCAGGTTTGATTCCCAATCAGGGCACACAGGAGAAATGACCATCTGCTTCTCCACCCCTCTCTTCTCTCTTCTCCCTTTTCTCTCTCTGTCTCTTCTCTTCCCTCAGCCATGGCTCAGTTGGAGCAAGTTGGCCCCAGGTGCTGAGGATGGCTCCATAGCCTCAGCCTCAGGTGCTAAAATAGCTTGGTTGCCAAGCAATGGAACAACAACCCCAGATGAGCAGAGCATTGCCCCATGCCAGGTGGATCCCTGTTGGGGCACATGTGGGAGTCTATCTCTCTGCCTCCCCACTTCTCACTTAATAAAGTAAATAAATAAACAAGCAAACAAAAAATAAAGCCATCAGTGAAAGCCCCACGTTCTGCAGATACCACAGAGCTAGTTACCCACCAGAAGGCTCTCTGTCCAATGGCTGCTGAAGCTAAGGCTTCCCCAGCGCAGAGGTTAAGTCCACAAGCTCTGGAGCCTGGCCGCCTGGTTCAACTGTCTAGCTCTGTGACCTTAGACTAGCCATTTTGTTTCTGGGCCTGAGTTTCCTCAGTTGTAAAATGAGCGTGATGATAACATAGAGGTATCTTGAGGATTAAATGATTAAATGAACTAATATAATGTGCTTAGAAGGTTCCCTAGCACACAGTAAGTACTCTGAGTGCTGAGTCTCTCTCTCCCCCCTTGATTTTCTTCCTTTCCTCTTCCTTCCTTCTTGCCACAGAGTTCTCTTATCCATAACAGAGAAGAATGTTCTATTTGTGGACTTCTCCCCCCTTGAAAACTGAGCTGGATGCTTCCAGGAATTTTTTGTGGAGAACATTAAAAAAGCAGAAAATTGAGGAGGGAAACACTGAGGAAAGGCTCATGGCTCTGCCATCTGGCTTGGTGATTTAGACTAGCTCTCAGCCCCTGTCATCATACACATCCTCTCAGGGAAGAGTGACTGTGTCAGGGAAAAAGGAAGGAACCGGGAGTTCATTTCTCCATTGTGATGGGCTTTGTTTTTTCCCTCCTGGATTCTCCTGGCTTCCAGGTCCTATAAGGACCACACAGTTAAGAAGGGTTTTGTCCTTCCAGTGGTACCTCTGGGTCCCCCCACACTAGTCAGTCTTGTGCTCCATTTACCTCTCTGCACTGCCAGAGCCCCAAGAGAACCAGAAGTCCCCCCAACCTGTCCAGTCAGATCTGAGTCCCACCGTGTTCATGGGCATTCCCTCCTTATCTCCTGCAGAGCAACGATGCCTCAGGGAACACTTGGAACTGGTTGTACTTTATCCCCCTCATCATCATCGGCTCCTTTTTTATGCTGAACCTCGTGCTGGGTGTGCTGTCAGGGTAAGTCTTTGCTTCTCCCCATCTCACTCTCCCTTGTCGTCTTCTTCCCAGAATGAGCTTCTTCCCTTGCCTTGGCTTAGCCAGACAGGTATTAACAAGCCAATGACGGGGGTGTGCACTGCTGGGGGACCCTGTAGAAGGGACTCACGGGGGCTGAAATCAGCCCAGACTTGACTGACCACCTGGTCCCTCTGGCATTGAGCTACCTCTTCCCAGTGAAGACCTCTCATTCAGAAGGTTTTCCAAATTTTTCAGACCCACAACCTACCACACAAGAAAATTCTGTAGAACTTTACTTTCTGTAATTTACATTTTTAACATCAATAGGTTGGGTTTCTTCTTCCCCTGTTTCCCAAATACAAAATTATAGCCTGTAGTCAAACATGCATGTTCACAATTCATATTGTTCCCTATCCCAGGATTGATTTTTTTTTTTTGTTTAATCATAACTGAGTTTCATTTTTCTTACCAACAAGAAAGCAGGGGACTGGTATGGTGGCTCCATGGTGCCATCAAGGACCCCAGTTCCTTCTAGATTTCTACTCTGACATCCTTACCAGAGACTTTTAATTTATGGATGCCTCATGGTCTCAAGATGGACATCCCATGTTCCAAACAGGAAGAGGAAGGAGGGAAACAAGAAGGGGTTGGGTCTTTATCCGGGAAGTGAGGCCGCTGCAGACATCATCAGCTCGTGTCTCATTGGCCTGACTTAAAACAAAACTGAAAATATTCTGTAGCAGAAGCACAAAGAATGAGTGGAGACGCAGCCAGCAGTGGTTGGCATGCTTCATGGTCTAGCTTTTTTCTCTAGCTGGGGGCAGTTGCTGGGAAACATGGTAAGCTGGCAGAGGTACCCTCTCCTAGAATATTCTGATTTTCTCCCAGAAGACCCGATTCCACTTGTTGAAATCCTCTGCCCTCTAGAAACTTCTGAACCCCCAAATACACACACACACAGACTCCCTAAAATTTCTAAAGCAGCCAACCATGGCTTTTTTGTGTTTCTGCAGGGAATTTGCCAAAGAGAGGGAGCGGGTGGAAAACCGGCGGGCTTTTCTGAAGCTGAGGCGGCAGCAGCAGATTGAACGAGAACTCAACGGTTATATGGAGTGGATCTCGAAAGCAGGTGAGGCCCTTGCACCCGGGGGCCCAGGAGTTGGATCTGAGGCCACAGAGCACACAGAGAGTTGTGCGTGCAGTTTGGATACAGAGGAAGGAGGGGTGACAATGGGAAGAGAAGGGCTGAATTGGTATTCCACAAGAATCCACAAAGTGATAGTAAAACTTCTGGGAGAAAGCTAGGATAGGACATTGCATAGTGGCTACAAGCTCTAAAAGCAGGTTTTGGTTTCTATCCCAGCTCTGCCACCTCCTCACAGTGCACCTCACTTCCCTGTCCCTCAGTTTCCTCAGTTGTTAAACAAAGGTAACAATAGTACCTGCCTCATCGGGCTGTTTGGGAATTCAGTAGGAAATTCCAAGCTAAGTCACTGAGGAATGCAGTGCCTGGTACACAGGGAGCACGTGTTTATTTGTTCATTGAGAAAACACTTATGAGGCACCTACTGTGTGCCAGGCCCTGTTCTGGGTACTAAGGATATTACAGTGAGCAAAACAGATCCAATCCCTGCCCACAGGGCTTTTATAGTCCAGGGAGAGAGACAGGTAATAAACAAAGACATAATAATGTTGGATGCTGCCAAATGCAAAGAAGAAAAATAAAGCAGGGTAGGAGGCAGAAAAGAGGCAGGATGATCAGAGAGGGTCTCTCTGAGGAGGTGACATCTGAGCAGAGACCTGAAGTAAGTGAAGAAGGAAGCACGTGGATGTGTAGAGGAGGGGCATTCCAGGCAGTGGAAGCAGCAAGTGCAAAGGCCCTGAGCTAAGAGCAAAGCTGAGTCGTATCAAGGAAGTCATTGTGACTGGAGGCAAGTGAAGGGGAGACTGGGAGGGGAAGAAGGCAGGGAGGTGACAGGGTCTGGATCAGGCAAAGCCTTATTAACTGTGGTAAGGCTGTTTTTTATTTTGAGGGAAGTGGGGATAATTTGACTGTTACCATTTCTGCTGAAGGGAAGCTGGGAAGCAGAAATAACTGAGCAGCACATTTCCAGCTGATTGGGCTGTCACTGTCAGCAAGGGGAGAGAGGATGTAGTTGTACAGACCCTTCTCCTTTCTGGTCCGAGGGAACTCATCCCCAGGAGAGTCCCCCAGACACTAGGGCAGGGGTCCCCAAACTATGGCCCGTGGGCCGCATGCGGCCCCCTGAGGCCATTTATCCGGCCCCCGCCGCACTTCTGGAAGGGGCACTTCTTTCATTGGTGGTCAGTGAGAGGAGCATAGTTCCCATTGAAATACTGGTCAGTTTGTTGATTTAAATTTACTTGTTCTTTATTTTAAATATTGTATTTGTTCCCGTTTTATTTTTTTACTTTAAAATAAGATCTGTGCAGTGTGCATAAGGATTTGTTCAAAGTTTTTTTTATAGTCCGGCCCTCCAATGGTCTGAGGGACAGTGAACTGGCCCCCTGTGTAAAAAGTTTGGGGACCCCTGCACTAGGGGCTAACTGTGTGCACTTCCTCCTCAGAAGAGGTGATCCTCGCCGAAGATGAGACAGACGGGGAGCAGAGGCATACTTTTGATGGTAACTGTTCTGAACCTGGCTTAGGGCGGGTCCCAGAGGATGAGGGAATAGGTCACTTGGCCCTAAGGGAACTCTGGGGGGGTGGATGTTCAAGGTCCAAGTGATGCCAAGAACAAAGATGAGATAGCTCAGGATCAGAAAGATGTAGGGAATGACAGAAATTTTCCTCCTTGAGTAACTTGAGAGCCTCAATGGTCTGCGTCTTCCGGCTGCCCGTCGGCCTTAGCCGCGTGCCCCCTCTGCCTTGCGCCTCCTTTCCTCCACTCTGAAAGTGGGCACGACCATAACAACACCTACTTCACTGGGTTGTTTATGAGGGTCACATTAATTCTTCCAGATAGAATGCCTAAAACGGTGCCCAGCTTAGGGTCGGCACACTTTGTGTTTACTAAATTTTAAAAAATCTTTCAGATCAGTGTCACCCCATTAAATTTAATTTCTAAATTAAAAAAAATTAAAAATTTAAAGATTAGTATTAATAATTCACCAAGAATCCAGCTTACTATTAAGGATGGTTGTCTCATGTGTTGGAAATTCAGCTAGATAGAACAAGTTTTGATTGGAAATACCAGGAGTAAGAAGGATGCAATGAACTGGACTCCATCCCTGGAGGTTACAAACTGGATTTTACTATTTGTGGGGAAGGAAAGAGATTACCCATGGGGGTGTGCAGCCAATTTATTGGAAATGGATGCTTCAACTCATTTTCCCCTGGAGAGACTGAATACTGAGGGAAGGGTGTCCATAGTCCTGGCCTGCATAGCAAGTATGCTAAAGTCAAGGGGTGGACGGTCTTCACGGGAGTCACAGTATATCCAGTCCCAATGCTCCCAGAGGGGAATATAGTGTCTAAGATCCCAAACTTAGACTGAACAAGACTTGAATCTCATCTTTACCCCTTGAGCAAAGTCTTGTGACCTCTCTGAGCTTCAGTCTACACATCTGTAAAATGGGCATACTGTTAACTTCCCACCAAACTGGATTGCCATGAGGGTTAAATCCAATGACACCTAGAATGTCCCTGGCAGAGTGCCTGGCCCCGAGGACTATTGCCAAAAGGGTCACATCTTGTTCTCTTGCCATGTTTCCATTGTTGGAGCTCTGCGGAGAGCCACCATAAAGAAGAGCAAGACAGACCTGCTCAACCCCGAGGAGGCTGAGGATCAGCTGGCCGATATCACCTCTGTGGGTGAGTCCATCCTGTTTATTGTTGATCACCTGAGAGGTGGGAACTGAGGCTGGGCATGAGGTTGCCTGGGTTTGGGTCTTGACTCTGCCCCTGCACACCTGTGTATCCTGGGCAGCTGACACGGTGATGGAATAACAGCAGTGCCTATCTTCTATATTGTCGGGAGGATTAGACTGAGTGATCCACAGGAAGCATTTAGAACAGCACCTGGCAAAAAATAAGCTCCCAAGCATGTTGCCTGACATTATTCATTCATTATTCGTTATAATATTATTCACTTATTCATTATTTGTGATACTGTTATTGTTCATTAGAACTCACTAAGGGGCTGCTCTTATTAGGTGTTCAGTTGTGAACAAGACAGAGCCCACATCCCTCCCACATGAAGCTGGCCATTCAGTGCAAGAAATAGATGTTAAACAGATAATTGCACAAATAAACCTGTCATCATAATGACACTGCAGAGGAGACACCCTGGGCTTGGCCTGCCAAGAGAGTAGAGGAGGTCAGGGAAGCCTTCTTGGAAGAGGTGACATTGAAGCTGAGTAGGGAAGGCTGGATAGGAATTCACCATCACAGTCTAAGCAGAGAGAAACACATGGAAAGCTGTGCGCAGACCATTGTCGTTGGTTATCGCAAAAAACAGACTTTGAATTGGAAGGGACCCTTACCCTTGTCCTGCCTAAACCTCTTGATTGAGCTTGTGTTGCTTTTGACCTTCTCCAAGGAGAATATCTTATCTTTTGAAATAGGTCTTAAAAATTCCAAGGATGAATGAGATATGGGAGAGCTTCCAGGCAGAGGAGATAACACAAGACTCAAAAGAAAAAAAACATTTAGTCCAATGGGGGACCTGTGTGGCTGGAGCAGATAAGAAGAAAGGATGGGAGAGGAAGAGAGGAAAGAAGGGGAAAGGAAGGAGAGAATTTAGTATATACACATGTTTCTAATGCACTGGTACCAGCTATTTTAAACTCTGCTTTTCTCACTCAGCCCTAGTTGATCACCGTACTCATGAGTTTTGATGGAGTTTTTCCTGTTGCGGTCCCATGCTCCATGAGTGTGGCTACCCTAGCATTGCTTAGACGTAGCTCTGTTATGTGGTGTTTGAGCTATTTCCGATGTTTGCTCTTACGAGGAGCACTGCTGTGAACATTTATGTACAATTACTCCACCCACCCTTTAGGCGTGTTTCTTTGGGGATAATTATAGGATCAAAGATATTAACAGCTTTTCAACTCATTATTCAGAACCCTTCTGAGTTACAAAAACACTGAACTCATTTATAAACCTGCCAAGTACCCGTACAGTCACGGCTTCCCCACCCCAGCATTGCGTATCACCCATTTCATTTCCTTCCCCAGTGAAGTCGGTTTGTAATGATGCCTTAAAGCTTGTTTTCATTTGCATTTTTTAATCTCTAGCCAAAACACTCTTTCCTTTAATGATGAACTAGTTCTATTCCCACTTGTGGACACATCTGTCTCTCTCCTCCCAGCAAGTTCAAGGATTATAGCGCTCCATCAATGCTCAGAGCATTTGATCAAGCATGTCTGTCCGATATGTTTTCCCTATTAGGTTGTCTCTGTTTTGTTTTTTTTTATCTATTTTGTTATATTTTGATAGGTAAGCTTTCTTGCTCATACCACATTTATTAAATACCAAGGCACTGGAAAAAAAAAAGTTGGGATACCCAAGTCAGAATCTCCTCTATGAATAAGACTGTATACCTGCTCTTCATTAACAGGGAGATGTTATTTTTCATCAGTTGTTTGAAAAAAGATGAAAATGGAACTACCTGATGTCAGCAGGAAATGGACATTGTCATACTTCATTGGCAGGGACATAATATATATAATTGGCATTATATAAATAACTTGGAATTATTTAATTCTAAATGTTTATTTTCATTTCCACTTCAAAGCATTTCTGCATGTGTACAAAAGATCTACATATAGCTCTTCTCAGCAACATTGTTTCTGGTGTTCAAAAAAGTGAAAACCTTTGCCTTGACTGGAAAGCTCGGTTGGTTAGAGCATTGTCCTGAAGCACAGAGGTTGCAGGTTCGATCCCTAGTCAGGGCACATACAGGAACAGATCAATGTTCCTGTCTGTCTGTCTGTCTGTCTCTCTCTCTCTCTCTCTCACTCTCTCCTTTCCTGTCTCGCTGAAATCAATAAATTTTTTAAAAAATAAAAAAAGTCCCTGGCCAGTTGGCTCAGTGGTAGAGCATCAGCCTGGCATGCAGGAGTCCCAGGTTCGATTCCTGACCAGGGCACACAGGAGAAGCGCCCATCTGCTTCTCCACCCCTCCCCCTCTCCTTCCTCTCTGTCTCTCTCTTCCCCTCCCGCAGCCGAGGCTCCATTGGAGCAAAGATGGCCCAGGCGCTGAGGATGGCTCTGTGGCCTCTGCCTCAGGCGCTAGAATGGCTCTGGATGCAACAGAGCGACGCCCCAGAGGGGCAAAGCATCACCCCCTGGTGGGCATGCCAGGTGGATCCCGGTCTGGCGCATGCGGGAGTCTGTCTGACTGCCTCCCCATTTCCAGCTTCGGAAAAATGAAAAAAAAAAAAAAAAAAGTAAAAGTAAAAACCAGAAACAATGCACATGCCCCCAAACAGGAAGATAAAGAAATAATAGTATTGACTTTGGCCAGTTTGCTATGTGGTAGAGTGTCAGCTGGCATGTGGATGTCTCAGGTTTGATTCTGGTCAGAGTCCACAGGAGAAGCAACCATCTGCTTCTCCACTACCTCCATCTTTCTCTCTCTCTCCCCCGCTCCTGCAGCCATGACTCGATTGGCCTGAGCAAGTTAGCCCCTGGAGTTGGTCCCTAGAGCTGAGGATGGTTTTGGTGGCCTCCACCTGAAGCACTAAAAATAGCTCGGTTGCTGAGTAATGGAGCAACACCCCAGATGAGCAGAGCATTGCCCCGTTGGGAGCTTGCCAGGTGGATCCTGGTCAGGATACATGTGGGAGTCTGTCTCTCTGCCTCCCTTGCTCTCATTTAACTTAAAAAAAGAACTTGTGGCTCTGGCCGGTTGGCTCAGTGGTAGAGTGTCGGCCTGGCATGCAGGAGTCCCGGGTTCGATTCCCGGCCAGGGCACACAGGAGAGGCGCCCATCTGCTTCTCCACCCCTCCCCCTCTCCTTCCTCTCTGTCTCTCTCTTCCCCTCCCACAGCGAGGCTCCATTGGAGCAAAGATGGCCCGCGTGCTGGGGATGGCTCTGTGGCCTCTGCCTCAGGCGCTAGAATGGCTCTGGACGCAACAGAGCGATGCCCCAGAGGGGCAAAGCATCGCCCCCTGGTGGGCATGCGGGGTGGATCCCGGTCGGGCGCATGCGGGAGTCTGTCTGACTGCCTCCCCGTTTCCAGCTTCGAAAAAATGAAAAAAAAAAAAAGAACTTGCCTAACCAGCTATGGTGCAGTGGATAGAGTGTCAGACTGGGATGTGGAGGACCCAGGTTCGAGACCCCGAGGTCACCAGCTTAAGCGCAGGCTCATCTGGTTTGAGCAAGGCTCACCAGCTTGAGCCCAGGTTGCTGACTCGAGCAAGGGGTCACTTGGTCTGCTGTAGCTCCCCAGTCAAGGCACGTATGGCAAGTCAATCAATGAACAACTAAGGAACCGCAACAAGGAATTGATGTTTCTCATTTCTCTCCCTGCCTGTCTGTCTGTCCCTATCTGTCCCTCTCTCTGACTCTCTCTGTCTGTGCCACACAAAAAAAAGAAGAACTTATACTATTTATATTCCAGAGAATACTAGGCAGCCAGGAAAAAGAATGAGGTTGTTACTGGCATGGAAAGATCTTCAAAATATATTTTTCAGTGAATAAAGCAAGTTGTACAATGTTATATAAAATGTATAATCGCTTTTTAAAGATAATATTAAGGAGTTTTGGGATAAAAACATCCAAAGCTGTACAGAATTTTTATAAGAGTTTATTTCTGCCAAACTGACAACATTGCCAGGAAATAAGATCTCAAATGCCCTAAAGTACAGCAATGTACAGCTTCTTTTAGGCACGTGAGATTAAGGAGGGAGTGAGGACGATTACATGAAGGTGAGAGAAAGCAAGGTGGGAATTGGATTACAGGATAATTAACAAGATTATGTGTTCCTCTGAGGATGGTTATGCCTTTGAGGGGTGTGAGAAAGATGTATTTTAAAGATCTATTAACCTAGATGCATAGAAACAATAGACAGTCTTGCTTAGGGCAAAGTGAAACCTTTTACTAAAGCAATATGCCTCAGGCTACCCTCCATCATCTACCCTAGTGGTCCCCAACCCCCAGGCCACGGACCAGTACCAGTCCGTGGGGCATTTGGTACCAGTCCGCAGAGAAAGAATAAATAACTTACATTATTTCTGTTTTATTTATATTTAAGTCTGAACGACATTTTATTTTTTAAAAATGACCAGATTCCCTCTGTTACATCCGTCTAAGACTCACTCTTGACGTTTGTCTTGGTCACGTGATACATTTATTCGTCCCATCCTAAAGGTCGGTCCATGAAAACATTTTCTGACATTAAACCGTTGGTCCATGGCCCAAAAAAGGTTGGGGACTACTGATCTACCCAGTTAAGAATTTATGATCGTCCTGACCAGGTGGTGGTGGTACAATGGCGAGAGCATCAACTTGGGACACTGAGGTACAAGGTTTGAAACTCTGAAGTTGCTGGCTTGAGCGCAGGCTCATACGGCTTAAGTGCAAGCTCACCAGGTTGAATGCAGAGTTGCCAGTTTGAGCATGGGATCATAGACATGACCCCATGGTCACTGGCTTGAACCCAAAGGTCACTAGCTTGAAACCAAAGGTCGCTGGCTTGAGCAAGGGATCACTGGCTCAGCTGGAACCCTCCCGGTCAAGGCACTTATGAGAAACAATCAATGAACAACTAAAGTGCCACAACTATGAGTTGATACTTCTCATCTCTCCCTTCCCATCTGTCTATCTTTCTGTCTGTCTCTCTTTCTCTCTCTGTCTCTCTCTCTCTCTCACTTAAAAAAAAAAGAGAGAGAATTTATGATCAGATCACCCTGTGAGGTTGCTTTGGGTTAGATTACAGCCTCTTTCTCAAGTGTAAGAGGTACATAAAAGATATGGAAATTGGAGGCCCTGGCTGGTAGGCTCAGTGGTAGAGCATCGGCTTGGCGTGTGGATGTCCCTGGTTAAGTGCCTATCTTCTTCTCCACCCCCTCCCCCTCCCCCTCCCACTTCTCTCTCTCTCTCTCTCTCTCTCTCTCTTTCTATCCCTCCCCCCAACAGCTAAAGCTCAACTGGAGCAAGTTGGCCCCAGGCACTGAGGATGGCTCCCTGGCCTCCACCTCAGGTGCTAAAAAATGGCTCCAGTTGCAACAGAGCAAGGGCCCCAGATGGTCAGAGCATGGCTTTCTATTGGGCTTACTGGGGTGGATCCCTGTCAGGGCACATGCAGGATTCTGTCTCTGCCTACCCTCCTCTCACTAAAATAATTTTTAAAAAGATATGGAAATTGGAGGATTGGGAGAGATTTTCATGTTAGATGTGATATTTTATTATTATTATTATTATTATTATTAGTGTGTGTGTGTGTGTGTGTGTGTGTGTGTGTGTTTTTCTGAAGCTAGAAACGGGGAGGTAGTCAGACAGACTCCCGCATGTGCCCGACCGGGATCCACCCGGCATGCCCACCAGGGGGCGATGCTCTGCCCATCCGGGGCTTCGCTCTGTTGCGACCAGAGCCACTTTAGTGCCTGGGGCAGAGGCCATGGAGCCATCCCCAGCGCCCGGGCCATCTTTTGCTCCAATGGAGCCTCGGCTGCGGGAGGGGAAGAGAGAGACAGAGAGGAAGGAGAGAGGGAGGGGTGGAGAAGCAGATGGGCACCTCTCCTGTGTGCCCTGGCCAGGAATCGAACCCGGGACTCCTGCACACCAGGCCGACGCTCTACCACTGAGCCAACCGGCCAGGGCCAGATGTGATATTTTTCTGAAACGTGAATTGGAGACATGCATTACTTTTGAAATCAGAAAAGTAATTAGGTAAGTTTCAAGTCATTTCAAAGCAGTGGAGACTAATTATAAAGACTCATGGTTATGCAGGGCAGGGAGGAATTTGTTGGAAAAGCAAAGAAAGCTTTGTGAAGGAGCCATTTCTAAACTGAGATTTACATAGAGTGGGGAGAGTGTATCAGTTCTCTAGGGCCACCATAATAAAATAGCACAGTCTGGGTGGTTTAAACCACAGATATTTATTTTCTCACAGTTTTAGAGGGTGGAAGTTTGAGACCAAAGCATCAGCAGGGTTGGTTCCTTCTGAGTCCTCTCTCCTTGGCTTGAAGATGGTTGTTTTCTCCCGGAGTCTTCCTTTCATCTTCCCTGTGTGTCTGTGTCCTAATCTCTTCTTCTTATAAGGACACCAGTCATACTGGATTAAGGCCCAAGCTTGTGACCTCATTTTAATTTAATTACCACTTTAAAGGTCTTGTCTCCAAATTCATCACATTCTGAGGTCCTGAGGGTTAGGACTTCAACATATGGACTTGGTGAGACCCAGTTCAGCTCCTAACGGGGGGCGATCTAGGAAGCCATGACAGATATTCACAGAGGGTGGGGCTGTGGGAGACTCGGTTCTTGAATTGGTGGTTGATGTACAAAAGCTTGCTCCTCTGAGAACCCAGGTTTCAGGCTAGCATTTGATAAATGCGTGACAGGGGCAACAAGGAGCTAAAGCACGAAACTGTCAGACTGAGTAAGGCCAGATGGGGTCCTGTGGCACCAGCTAAGGAAGCAATTGACTTTCAGCTTTCTGAACAGATCCAAATGCAAGCCAGTGATTTGGGCTCCCAGGACCACGTGTGCTATCGGCAAGCCCACCAAAATCCAGTTTCTTTGCCTGATAGCTCAAAACACTGAGGAAGGGCCCTCCATTCTAGCCAGTGGTTTCCTAACCCACCCAGAAAGAGACCTATAGACTTTCAGGGTTCTGGTAAGGAACTCTCTTTACCATCATTTATTTCTGTAAAAAAAAAAATCATCATAATAGCAGTTCTAATGAAATGTCAAATCAGTTGATACACTCATTGTAAAGAAGCCTCATTTATAATTGATGAACTTAAAGAATTTTTAGTCATTTATAGGAGAAATGGAGCCATGAATGGGAGCTGCCATCACACCATTTCTTTAAAACAGTCAGATATTAATGATTAAGTTCCATGTGGACTGTATTCTGTATTTGTGTCCTGGGGCTGTTGGCATCAAGTACCATAAACTGGGCAGCTTAGAACAACCAAAATTTATTCTCTTAGTTCTGGAGGCCTGACATGCAAAGTGAAGGCACGGTGCTGGCGGGGCTGTGCAGGCACTGCAGGCTCTTGGGAAGAAGCTGTCCGTGCTTTTCTCTTAGCTTCTGGTGTTGTCAGCAATCCTCGGCAATCTGGTTTATACATGTGTCATTCCAGTCTGCCTCTTTCTTCACATGGTCTTCTGTGAGTCTCTGTGTCTCTTCTCCTCTTTTTCTTTTCTTTTCTTTTTTTTTTTTTGTGACAGAGACAGAGAGAAAGACAGATAGGGACAGACAGACAGGGAGGGAGAGAGATGAGAAGTAACAATTATTGGTTGCAGCACTTTAGTTTTTCATTGATTGCTTTCTCATATGTGCCTTAACCGGGGGGCTACAGCAGAGCGAGTGACTCCTTGCTCGAGCCAGCGACCTTGGGCTCAAGCTGGTGAGCCTTGCTCAAACCAGTTGAACCTGTGCTCAAGCTGGTGACCTCAGGGTTTCAAACCTGGGCCCACCACGTCCCAGTCTGACACTCTATACACTGCGCCACCGCCTGTTCAGGCTCTTCTCCTCTTATAAGGACACTAGGCATTGGGTTTAAGGCCCACTGTAATCAAGTCTGACCTGATTTTAACTTTATGACATCTGCAAAGACCTTATTTCAAGTAAGGTAGCATTCACAGGTGCTAGGAGTTAGGACTTCAACACACCTCTTTGAGGGTCCAGTACAATCCACAACTTGGGCAGCACCTATTTCAATTTACTGAGAAATTTAAAGGCATCTAAATTGCCAGAAATCACCCAGATTAAACCTTGATGGTGGCATAGTACTGTTCTTACCACAGAACTTTCCAGACTGGTACTAATCTCCTCTGGCTCTTGACTTCTTCAATGTGACTGTCCCAACTGATGTGTTTTATAATAACATACCAGATTTGAAAACCTTAGTGCCCCCCAAAAAAAGAGTGTAAAATTTCTCTAATATATTTCTATATTGATTCCATACTGAAATGATAATATTTTGGAAATACTGCATTCCATAAAATATCAAAGTTATTTTTTAAATCTACAGATTGCCTACAATTATAATTTCAGACCACAGAGAGAAAGATAAGAATATATAGAAAAACAGAGCGTGGGTCAAAGTGATTATGAAATACAGTAAGTATAGACAGAACTCTGCTAGCATGGGGGCCTGATATGTAGTAGGTATTCAGTTAATAGTCACGTCCTTCCCCCTTCGCAATGAGTGATGTGCCTGTTGTGGGGTAAGTCCTCAGGCCTGGGGATCAGGAAAGACTTCCTCAATGAGTTGGCTGTCTTGATTTCAGCTGTAGGAGTTCAGCGGGAGATTTTAGGCCTAATAATCATTATATGCCAGCATCGTGCACTGATTCTTCCCAACAGCCTGTAAGGTTTGGGAAATATGGTTGTGCCTGATTTACAGATGGAGGCTCTAGAGTCCCAAAATACAAGGTGATTTGCCCAAGGTCATTTACCAGTTGGTGATAGTGCCAGGTTTTCAAAGTGACACCGACAGGAGTGGATGGAGGTCAAGGGGCCCCATCCTGCCCACTATGAGATCTCTCTCTCTTCCTCTGTCTCTGTCCACCTGTCTCCCCCCACCACTGGAACATCCTCCCCCGAGCCCTGAGACCTTCAAGAATATAATTCCTCTTTGTCATGGCCTGTAATGCTTGCGGGTCTGAGGCCATCTTTGGAAGTGGCAGGGACCAGAAATACCCCAACTGGGAAAGGCCACATGGAGCGTCCCTGGGGTTCTCAAGTCCTTTGGAGTCACATGAGGGGAAAGTCCTGCCACTGACCCTGGCTGACTGCTGCCATGTAGGAATGCAGCCCCTCCCCATGGTCACCTGTTCCAGGAGTGAGTGCAGTGTGGTGACTGAGAACACAGGCTCTGCACTGGCTCAGTACTCCTTAACAGTCACTAGACCCCTCTCAGCCTCTGTTTTCCTAGCTGTAAAATGCGGTTAATGATGGTCCCTGCTTCCTATGGTTGCAATGAGGAGCAAGTAGGTTTGTGTAAAATGTGTTCCCAACCCTGCCTGGTGCCTACTAAATGTCCAATAAAGATCAGCTTTTATTTTCTTTCATGAGGAACTGAAATCTATATTTTTATGAAGAAATCTTCCAGTTTTTAAATGTGGAGCAATAATTTCAACTTTTACAAACTCTGGATAAATCAGTATGGCCCCTAGGATGCCAACTTGCCACCTCTGATGGTGTTCATGAGCATGCTAAATGAACGGACAGCTGAATGGACAGATGAAGGAATGAGTGAATGAACAAATGAATAATGGATGGATAGATGAATGAGTAAATGAGTGAATGAATGATGAATAAACAAATGAATAGATGGATGGATGAGCAAAGGTGCACACTAATGAATGAGTGAATATATGCACTAATGAATGAACTAAGGAATGAATTAATGAATAAATGAGTGCACTAATGAAGGAATAAACTGCTGAATAAATGAAAGACGGAATAAACCAATGAAGAACAATAAATAAACAGATGAATGCAATTGGAGGTTTTCAAGAAGAGGTATTTTAAGATACCATCAACATTCAAAACTGAGCTCTGACCCTCCCCCCCCAATCCTGCCCCTTTCAGTGGATGGTAACTCTGTCCTTCTAGATGCTCAAGCCAAAAACCTAGGCTCCGCCCTCTCTCTCACACTGACACTGATCCATCAGCAAATGTTGAAATCTTCCGTAAGTAATATATCCCAAGTCTGCCTAATTTTCGTTCTTCTCAGCCATGACAGAGCCCCCATCATCATCTGCCTGGACTAGCGCAGTGGTCTTCTCCCTGGTCCTACAGCAACTGCCCATGCCCTCCACAGTCTGTTCCTCCCACAGCAGCCAGAGGCACCTTTGAGCACCTGCATCAGGACATGTTCTTCCTCTGCTCAGAACCCTCATGACTCCTACCTCACAGAGCAAATGCCAGCTTTCCCTCAGCACACAAGGCCCTTTACAACCTGCTTTGTCACCTACCTGTCTCACCTCCTTCCTCTGTCTTCCTCAGTCACTCTATTCCAGCCATGCTGGCCTCTTTATGCTGTTTCCCAAATATGTCAGGCAGGCACCTTCCTGCCTCAGGACCTTTGCATTTGCTATTTAGTCAGCCTAACATTGTAAGGTGACTCAGGTCAATATCCTTATCTTGACCACTTGATTTAATACTGAAGCCTGCTCTGTGGTCCTTCCTGGGGCTCCCAATCCCCTTATTCTGCTCTAGTTTTTATTTTTCCAAAGGGCTTTTCATCTTTCATTACACTGTTAGCTATTTTATTATATTATGTTTGCTGTCTGTCTCCCTCACTGGAACATCAGTCCCAAGAAGGTAAGGCTCTCTGTTAACTAGAGTATTCCTAGAACTTGGAACAGAGCCTAGCACACAGTAGGTGCTTCAAAAATGCTTAAGAGCAAAAACATGAGCAGGCAGAGAGCACAACTGATTCATTGCTCAGCGATCATTTCTAAAGTGAAGTGTCCATGGAAAACAGGGGTCCTGTTCATGGCTCCTCCTGGAGGCTTTCCAGGTATACTCCATGCAGCTCTGCTTTGTACCCCTGCCTTGGGGGGTCCTGAGCAGAGGCTCCTGCCCCACCCTGCCCCATGGCCCCCAAAGTCAGCAGATGTCACCAAGAGTGGAAGACATAGAAGATAGGCTCTGGCAACAAGAGCCGTCAGCCTCCCCATTGACACCCTGAGTTCTCATTGGTTATTTCCAATAACATTGTTCTCAGGGACATCTCCTTGTAAACTTCATCTCTGGGAAGCTAAGCCCTTGGATCATGATGGTTCCCTTGGGCCAGAGGGCTTATTGGGGAGGCTAATGGATTCTCTGGCCACATTTCGTGCCTGGGCTGCGCTTTGGTTAATTTCCTCCACAGGAACACCCTGACATTCTCCATCCTTTCCCTGGCAGGGTCACCCTTTGCCCGAGCCAGCATTAAAAGTGCCAAGCTGGAGAACTCAACTTTTTTTCACAAAAAGGAGAGGAGGGTGCGTTTCTACATCCGCCGTATGGTCAAAACTCAGGCCTTCTACTGGACTGTGCTCAGTCTGGTAGCCCTCAACACGCTGTGTGTTGCTATCGTTCACTACAACCAGCCCGAGTGGCTCTCCGACTTCCTCTGTGAGTACGCCCCCCGCTCTGCCCCCGCCTGCTCCCTGATGCCTTCCTCGTGCCTTTTCTCCAGTTCCCTTTCTCTGGCAGTATGTGTTCCTTCTTTGGTCCCTGTTGAATCTACCTTTTCATTTGGTCATGTCTACAACTGGAATTGACATTGATGTTGCTGCTGCCTCAGTGACAGGCCCTGACTGCGGGCCTGAGAGCTGGAAGCTAGACTTCAGGCCACCAGACCCTTCTGTGGTCCCTTTTTAAGAAAGAGACATAAGGGTGCTGGTGAAGAAGGTATTGGAAGGGGGACAGAGAGAGGCAGAGACAGAAAGATGGCCTGATGGAGATAAAAACATGTCATTTCTAGGTGCATCTCTGGAAATGTTAAATAATTTGTGGTTGAGAGATGGCGGTGCCTTAGAGACAAAATGTGGCCCCATTTTCTCTGCTCATTTCTGATTTTTGTTTCCCCCCCATTCTACCAGACCCTCTGCTTTTTTCCCCCTCTCCCCTCCTGCTCTCTTTGACCTCCTTGTGTCTGGGACTCAATCCTAGAAGAACCTCTCCAACAAATGTAAGAGCATCTGACTTCTTCAGTGGCTACCAAGACCCCCAAGGCTTTGCCCTTCTGAGTCTATTCTCAGATTCTAGGAATTAGCATGAGATAATATCAAAATTGATGGCCAGGTGAGGTTGAGGAGAAGCAGTAAAAGATAGGGAGACTTCTGACCAGGATTTAAAAAGTAAAGAGCAATGCATGGGCCTGGTGTGTGGAAGTCCTGGGTTCAATTCCCAGCCAGGGCACATAATAGAAGTGCCCATCTAATTCACCCTTCCCCTTCTCCTTCCTCTCTCTCTCTTCCCCTCCTGCAGCCAAGGCTCCATTGGAGCAAAGTTGGCCCAGGTGCTGAGGATGGCTCCATGGCCTCCACCTCAGGTGCTAGGGTGGCTCCAGTTGCAACAGAGCAACACCCCAGATGGGCAGAGCATTGCCCCCTAGTGGGCATGCTGGGTGGATCCCGGTCGAGCACATGCGGGAGTCTACCTGCCTCCCTGCTTCTCACTTCAGAAAAATTTAAAAATAAAAAAAGTAAAGAGCTCTGAGGAATCAACAAGAGTACTGGATTGACAATGAGGCAGGCAAGTGAATACCCTGGCTCTGGCTTGTGCACCCTGAGTAAGGACTTAACAAAAACATTTTGCCTACTGGCTACCCTCCTCCTTTATCTTTTGGCTTGTCTGACTTAGGTCTGTGGATTTTCTGCCCTTCTGATTTTGTTCAGAATTGACCCAGACAACCACAAGAGACAGTTGAGTCTTCAGCCTAGAGAGGCCTGGGAGCCTGGTCTAGGTCACACTGTCTCTTTATAACCCTCATTGTTTCCAGTCACATTGGCTAACCCTCCCAGGACCCCCCCACCCCCAAGGCCAGTTCTCCTTCTGAGCGTCCTGACCTAGTTCCAACCTTAGTAATTGCATTTGGCCCCCTGGAGTCTCTTACAAATGAGGACTCTACTTCTAGTCTTAACCTCCTCTGATAGTCTATTTTTAATCTCCCATATTCCTTCCACTAATCACCTTGCTCTGTTTGTCCTGGTTCAGGAAGAGAGGGATATAACTTTCTGTCCTAGGCCTCTATGTCTGTAAAGTTTCTTTAATTATCCCCAGTTGAGAAAACTGAGACACAGAGACATTAAGTAACTTGCTCAGGGTCACACAGCTAGTTCATTATGAAGTTGAAATTTGAACTCAGACTCCAAGCTATGTCTGATGGTAGATCCCTGCCCTGGCCACCAAATAACCTGGGTTTTCAATGCCTGCCTCTGAATTGCCCTGTGACTTTGGGCAAGCCATTAACATATCTATTCATTGAAGACCTCTTCAATTATAAGGCAGTCTTTTATTTTTTGCACCACCAAGAAAGAAACTAATGCTGCTGTTTAAACTAGGACATACTAATTTTAACATATGCCCCAATTTCAGAAATGTCAGAATGTGAACAAAAATGTATGTCTCAGAATCAATGAAATATAGTAGTTTCTCTGAGTCTCAAATTCCTCATCTGTATTTCAATGGCCCAGAAGTTTCTTCCAGACCCACCAATACCACAGACAGTTCTCTCCGGTACTGTGCATCGCCAGCTATCATGTTTCCATGGAAATAAGCATCTTGGAAACTCTCAAGTCCTTCCCGGCTTCTGGTGGTTCTTGGGATGCGCCAGATGTTATAGACAGATTCCGCTCTCTGATATTTTGGTCCTGGAGATCCTAGAGTTTCCCTCAGACACTAGGAGCTCCCTGGGGTCCTGGAAACTAAGGGAATGTTTTGATAAGAAGGAGTGGGCAGGACTTTGACAGTTGGCTCAGACCATCTCTTAAAAGAATGAAAAAACAAATACCCTTGACTGTCAAACAATTAGCTGTGTGACCCAAGTTGAAATTCTCAGAAGTGTGAGGCCTCTGTCTTCCCTTTCCATGTGCTTTCTTCCCCTTAGAAGCTCTCGTTACCTCTCCTTTCCATCCTTTAGGTGAGTACCCATGCCCTTCCTGAATTTTCATCTTCCTGCCCCCCTAAGAAGCCCTCTCAGAAAAAGACCTAATATTAGACATTTCTTTGCCGGTGCAAAAAAAAAAAAAAAATTCGTGTGTTCTGTCTCCCAAAGGCATTTGCACCATTATGCTTTCTCACGCAAGAACAAAAGGTTTTGTCTTGCTCAAGACTTTTCTATATCAGCAAGACAGGAGTTCCAGGAGACATCAGATAGGTTTTCCAAGTTGGGAGAAAAATTGCCTTAGATTGGTTCCCTGTGATGCTCCAACTAAATGTCTAACACAAGGGACTTAAAATCAGGACAGCATTACGATTTCTATTTCTATTTTTCCTTTGGAGTTCATGGACGTAAAGTGAATTAATTAGCCCTGGTCAGATAGCTTGGTTGGTTAGAACATCATTCCAAAGCACAGAGGTTGCTGGTTCAGTCCCCAGTCAGGGTACATACGGGAGTCAGGGTACATTCCTCTCTCTCTCTCTCTCTCTCTCTCTCTCTCTCTCTCTCTCTGGCTAAAATCAATGAAAATAAAATTTTTTTAAAGTAGATTTATCCTAATTCTTAGATTATAACACTGTGACATTCTTATTTTGCTAGTTAGCCAGTACATTTGTTTCTTTGTTAACTCGTGTTTAAAATACAATAAGCTCCCAGTCACCCACTGCTCAACACAAAACCTAGGCAATAATCTACATTCAGTCCTTCTCAGCGAACCAGAACAACAAATACAAGATGAAGACCTACTGGTTTTCCCACTTGACCTGGTAGCCCCCTCAGCAAGACTAACCTTCCCTCTGTTTCTCCCTATCTCCCTTGTAGACTATGCAGAATTCATTTTCTTAGGACTCTTTATGTCCGAAATGTTTATAAAAATGTACGGGCTTGGGACACGGCCTTATTTTCACTCCTCCTTCAACTGCTTTGACTGTGGGGTAAGTGCCCTGGTTTCTAAGGGATTCGTTTCTCCAGCCCTTGCTGAGTACAGCTGATATCTAGGGACACTGGAAAGAGAGAAACAGGGTCACCCTGGGTGTGTGAGACTCAGCCAAATGCAATAGATATGAGAGGACCATCTCAAACACTGGTTATAGGCTCCTAGCACTGTCGGCCCCTGCCAGAGGGAGGGCAGATGTGTGGGCTCTCTTTTGAAAGCGGGCTTGACCTGGCTATGCCGCCCTAGAGAAACTCTCACGGATGCCCAGGAGACACATACAAGAATGTCCTGAGCTGCCTTGCTTATAATAGTCCCAAACCAAATGACCCAAATATACCTTTTCAGTAGAATGGATAACTGGTGGCCATGTAATAGAATTCTCCGAGCAGGGAAAGGCAGCCCACATGGCTGTACCTGTCGGCTGTCCAGTATTGCACAAAGGGAGGCAGACACTGACAGAGCAGTCCCTGCCACGTGTGCCATCTGCTCATCAAAGTTCAGGTGGACAACACTAAGCTGAATTGCTTCAAGATGATACTTGAATAGTTTTAAAAGGCAAAGAGCTTGCCCTGGCTAGATGGCTCAGTTGGTTAGAACATTGTCCCAAAGCGCAGAGGTTGCCGGTTCGATCCCCAGTCAGGGCACATACAGGAACAGATCGATGTTCCTGTCTCTCTCTTCCTCTCACCATACCTTTCTCTCTAAAATCAATAAAATAAACATTTTTTTTAAAGGCAAAGACCTCAAAAACGTTATGATAAACGAAAAAAGGTGGTCAAAAAAGGTGACGTATTGATTAATTCCATTTATACGAAATGTCCAGAACAGGCAAGTCCACAGAGACAGAAAGCAGATCAGTGGTTGCCGGGACTAGGGGCGGGGGGATGGAGAGTTACTGTTTGTTCATGAGGACAGGCTCTCCTTTGGTAGGGATAGAAATGTTCTGGAACTAGACAGAGGTGATGCTTGCACAACATTGCAAATGAATGTTGCCTCTGAATCGTGCACTTAAAATGGTTAATTTTATGTTATGTGAATTTCACCTCAACTCTTTTTAAATCGAGGAAACGGTTATTACGAAATTCAGGATGGTGGTTATGTCTAGGGGGTTCCCAGAGGCTTCCAGTGTGCTGACATGTCCTGTTTCTCACGTAGTTGATAGTTGCATGGGCACTCACTTCGTAATTATGTGTTTCAAGAACTCATTGCTCTCATCAGCTCTTAATAAATATAAATAAAGAAGGGATGAGAGGGGTCTGAGACCCTCACCTGCCTTGCATCTGAGGGTGGGAGTTGGGTTGGGTTCCTGCAAGGTTCAGGCCCAGGGCGTATTTGTAAGAACTCTGGACACGAGAGCAGGTCCTGTTTCTAGGTTATCATCGGGAGCATCTTTGAGGTCATCTGGGCTGTCATAAAACCTGGCACATCCTTTGGAATCAGTGTGTTACGAGCCCTCAGGTTATTGCGAATTTTCAAAGTCACAAAGTAAGTCTTTGTGGGAGGGGCACGGGCATGGGGGGGGGCCAGGAGGGGTGGATGCCCACCATGTTGGGAGGGCTGCTCAGCTGCTGCATCCTGGTCCAGCCTGAGCCCCCACACCTCTTCCGGCAGGTACTGGGCGTCTCTCAGGAATCTGGTCGTCTCTCTTCTCAACTCCATGAAATCCATCATCAGCCTGTTGTTCCTCCTCTTCCTGTTCATCGTTGTCTTTGCACTTTTAGGAATGCAGCTCTTTGGCGGCCAGTAAGTGCTCACAGCTTCTCCGACTCCCGCTTCCCTGGGGTCCAGCCCAGAGACCCTTCCAGCCCCCACACGCCAAACTCGGTGCCTTCAGAGACGCAGGCCCACCTTCATCATGCTGTCTACCCTGCTTGTGACCTGGATGCCCTGTGCACTCCCCGAGATAGGCAGGGCCCTGGGTACCACTCACGTGTCCTTCTGGGGGAAAGAGACGCTGGAGATATGCCCTGGAGATGATGCCCTGGACACAGGATGCTGAACACACCCTCACAACCGCCTGGGGCAGGGCCAACAGGAAATGTCTGCGTTCTCCCCGCAGGTTTAATTTCGATGAAGGGACTCCTCCTACCAACTTTGACACTTTCCCAGCAGCAATAATGACAGTGTTCCAGGTACGACCTTCACCCAGCCCCACACCACACAGGGCCACACAAGAAAACACCAGGGTCAGGAGGCAGAGGGCAAGAGAATGTGGACAGGAGCCTTTGTTGGAGTTTCCACGAGAAGGAGTGGAGGAGGCAGGGTGAGCAGGTTTAGAATTGGCTACTTTAAATAATTTCAGCAGGCTCTGGGGCGTAGATGCTGTCCTGTGTTGTCTGGACCCTGGCCCTGGGGTAATTCAGGCAGAAAAGGCTGGCCTTGAGTGATAGAGGGGATGGTTCAGGTGTGGGCCCTGGATTTGTCAATTGCTATTTGAAAAGTATGCTCGTGGGCAAGTTGTCCACTGTCTCTAGGATTTAGCTAGCCCTGACTGTTTACTGGGTGGTGTACCTCGCCAGGGTAAGCGAGGACCCAGATGTCCAAGCATCAGAATACAGAAAATAAAAGACAGCTACTACACCCATCCTTTCCAGGGTTGCAAGACACCCCACTCCTGTATTCCAGAGCAAAGACACTGGCCCTGGGTGGTCTCCCAAACCAGTGACTGCACCCATGTGGGCATGTGACCTGGTGGTTGGGACCGGCCCAGCTGGGACCCCCAGAGCCTTTCTAGTGGATTCTGTCTCTTTGGAGGACAGTGTATGGCAAATGGGACTTCACTGCCCCCTTCTTCTGAGGGGATGATTTCTAAATGAGACCCCCAAGATGGGGTTTAGAAAGAAGACCACCCATGAAGCAAAGTTCTGACCTCTCACACTAATGATTCAATAGTAGTAATCACCACCCAGAGAGCCGCAGCACAGGGCTTCTGGCCCAAGAGCCATTCTGTCCGCCAAGGCCACTTGAAAGTGTCTAGAAACATTCTGGGTTATCACAACTGCAGTGGTGGGTACTGCTGACATCTAGTGGGAGGAAGCCAGGGCTGCTGCTCAACAGCCCACCCCAGAGAACGACCCACCCCCAATGTCAGCAGTGCCAAGGCAGAGAAACCGTTGTGCAGATTAGCGTTTCTGGAGTTCTTTCACATGTCCTCGATCCTCGTGGAAATATTATGAAGGAGGAGGGTGGAATTTTCTTAACGAGCATGTGGACATGGCACACGTGTCCTCTCAGTCTTTCTGTAAGCTCAATTTCTGTGCGCCGGCACCTGCAGGCAGAGCCTTCTCTGGTTACCAGCACCTGCCCTGCTCCAGGCATAGCAACCAAAGGACCAGTGAAGATGTCACTTTAAACAACAGAAATTTATTTTTCACAGTTCTGGAGGCTGAAAGTCATGCTCAGAGTGTTCACAAGGGTGGTTCTGGTGAGGACTCTTTTTCTGGCCTTCTCAATATGTCCTCACAAGGGGGAAAGAGAGTAAGAGACACAGAGAGAGCGTGCCCAAGCTGTGGTATTTCTTCTTAACAAAGGCACTAATCCTATCATAAGGGCCCCATCATCATGACCTCATCTAACTTAGTTACCTACCATTTCCAAATCATCACATGAAGGCTTAGAGCTTGAACATAGGAATTTAGAGGGCATGACTTAGTGCCTAGCAAATCCCTTTAATCACATCAGGGAAGACAGTTACAGAGTTTCATGACTCCTCCAGGATCCCCTTTTCCTAGAAGCTGGGCTTAGAGCCCCACCCTGCAGGGACAGGCAGGTTCGGGTCCCACAGCTGCGTCGCCGAGAGCCCGTGGCTGAGAGGGGGTTGGCTGTGTGTTTCTCCCTCCCTTTCAGATCCTGACAGGTGAGGACTGGAACGAGGTCATGTACGATGGCATCAAATCTCAGGGCGGCGTGCAAGGCGGCATGGTGTTCTCCATCTACTTCATTGTGCTGACGCTCTTTGGGAACTGTATCCTCCAAGGGGGGATGTGGGGACACACCTGGGCCTCATACATGCCTGGATGAGGGGCACGAGGAGGGGATCAGGAGACCCAGATACCCAGGGTCCTGCTTTCCTGGCAATGCTTTCCCTGACTCTGGCGTCCTCAGACACTCTCCTGAATGTATTCTTGGCCATCGCGGTGGATAATTTGGCCAACGCCCAGGAGCTCACCAAGGTGCAGTTGGTGGGAGAATGTTTCTCTGGCAAAGTTACCTCCTGCTCATGGCAGATCAGGACCATGCTAAGCATGCGGGGATGGGGACAGGGTCAGAGCTATTGCCTTGGATGCACTGTGCCTCCTCCCCACTTAGATTGTCCCTAGTCAAAGTGGATTCTACAGCAGAGGAGGTGGGATAAGGTAAGGCACCTGGGTTGCAGGAAACAGATAGCAAACTCCACCTAGTACCATGAATAGGCAGAGGGCAGTGTCTAGGGACCTCCAAGGAATAGTGCAGCGCCCAGGCTCACAGGCACTGTTCCTACTCTAGATCTAAAAGGACTGGACAGATGGAGAATAACCTATACAGGGTCCTGAAGCTTAATGTCCACTCCCATGAGCTTGGGAGCTGGCTGGACCTCACTGCTGATTGGTTGCAATGAAGAATTCTGATATTCATGGTGTCAGGCATTACTGTTATTGCCCTTTTGCATAAGGGGAAATTGAGGCTCAGGAAAAAAGTCACTGGCCTCCGCTAGCATGATAAGAGCTACTGTTTATAGCATCACACTATGCATGTCAGGTGCTCGGCACAGTTTTGGGTACACATTAAATGCTCAATAAAAGGAGCCTTTGTTAATCACTGGGCATGGGCCAGGCCCCAGACCCAGAGTTCTCATTTTGTAGAGCCAGTAAAGGGAAGGCTGGGATTTGAACCTAGAGCTGGTAAGATCCAGAGCCCAAGTTCTTGACTCACATACCCTGCTACTTTCCTTTGAGCCCTAGCTAGGCAGGTAATGATAAAAATAATAAGAAGCATAGGAAATATAATTGCCCTTTTATGCTGGGCACTAGCAAACATAACAGATAGGGAATTACTGTTCTCCCCATTTCACAGATGAGGAAGCTTCAACCCAGAAAGGTTAAGTGACCTAGCCACATAGCTAGGAACTGAAAAAGCAGAGATGTGACCCCTCAAAGGTCAGAAAAGAGCTGGACCAGGCAGTGGCGCAGTGGCTAGAGCATCAGACTGGGATGCAGAGAACCCAGGTTCAGAAGCCCGAGGTCGCCGTCTTGAGCATGGGCTCATCTGGCTTAAGCACAGGCTTACCAGCTTAAGCATGGTGTCGCTGGCTTAAGCGTGGGATCATAGACATGACCCCATGGTCACTGGCTTGAGCTCAAAGGTTGGTAGCTTGAGCAAGGGGTCACTTACTCTGCTGTAGCCCCCCCCCCTCCTGGTCAAGGCACATATAAGAAAGCAATCAATGAACAACTAAGGTGCTGCAATGAAGAATTGATGCTTCTCATCTCTCTTCCTTCCTGTCGGTCTGTCCCTATCTGTCCCTCTCTGTTTCTGTCAAAAAATTAAAAAAAAAAAAAAAGGGTCAGAAAAGAAAGAAGAGCAGAGGAAATGAGGTCAAAAGAATTTGGGGGTTGGGGAAGTGAGAACCATCCATGTGAGGAGAACTGTGGTCTATTCATGGTCAGTGATAATGAATTAACTGGGCAAACCTGGTGCGGAGGCCCCCTGTGGAGAGCCTTGGACTCCCTGGGAGTGAGGTCCACTCCTTAGGCGCAGAGGAGGCCTCGGTGCTCTCAGTGACGCAGCACACATCCCTAGGCTCGCCCACGAGCAGGGCCGCTGCGAGTGATTGTACACTGCGCCAGGCAAGCTGAGCACCTTTTTGCCATTTGGGGAGGGAAGAAGTTGGGAACAAAAGCATATTAAGAGCTAGTGGTCTGCCCTAAACTTCTCCCAGCGGCCTTAACATATTAAGAGAACGTGTACAGACTTCTTCCCAGCCCATGAGGAGCGGGCCTGGGCTCCCCCCCCCCCCCAGCTTCACAGCCCCAGGGCTCCAAGGTGTTCAGGAACTGAACCGAACTGAACAGACGTTGCCAACCCTCCATCTGCTGACCCTGGCAGGAGGGAGAGTTTCCCAGGCCCAGCTCCAACTGGGAAGGAAACGGAAGTCTCCACCACCCCAAACACACGGCCATGGCCTGGGCACCGTGGAGCTGGCTGGCATGGCTACTCTGAGAGCTGATCCAGCCATGAGCTCATCCAAGTCACTGGAGAGAGGGGACACCAGGAGGGCGGGAAAAGGGGAGGGGGAGAAGCCAGCTTGTCCCTCATCACCTATGAGGTATGCGCAGTCCTCCGGACCCACATTCTTCATTTATTTCACACACATATAGGCATTTAATATGTAGCAGGCACCCCTCAAGCCTCTGGTATGTTTTAGCTCATTTAATCCTCACAGAAACCCCAGAAAGCATCTTCTCAGAGCCCCATTTTATAGCTTTTGTCATTCATTCTAAAGCGTTTATTGAGCAAGGCCAAGTCTAGGAACCAGTGGTGCAGCCATAAACAAAACAGCAGTCCCTGCCTTCATGCGGCTGCTATTTGAGTGAGAGACAGACAAGAAGCAAATTTGTCAGGTGGTGATAAGTGCCAAGGAAAAAAGTGAAGTCGAGCAAGTCAGGGAGAGATGAAATTTGAGATGAAGATAATGAGGCACAGAGAGGTTAAGTGATTTACCCAAGGTCACATAGTAGTAAGTGGTGGAGCTGGGATTTGAATCCAAGTGGGTCTAGAATCTGTGCGTATAACCACATGCACTGGTGCTTAAACTTGAGCGTGCTCATGTTGAGAACGCAGGTTCTCTGGGGGCCTGGAAGTCTGTATCTACAGTGTTTCTGAGGTGGGTGGCCCAGAGGTGAGGCTCTGAGAAATGCTATATGTGGTACCAGGCAGAAAGGCGGCCTTGTGAGAACTGGGGATCTGGCTGGGTCCGACCTCCAGGTTGTCACTGACTAAGAGTGTCCTGATCTGACCATGTCTGAGGTGGTAAGGTTGCGCCTTGCCCCAGAGATCCCAGCAGGGGAGAGGGACCCTACAACCACACGACTTTTCTTCCTGCGGGTTCATCCCTGGCCATCTCTTTCTCGTTGCTTTTTCTTTGCTTTTTCTTTTTTGGCTTTTCTGTTTTATGAATCAGGCCCTGCATGAAGGCTGAAGAAGGATTTAAGGCCCCCAAACATCTTTTTCTGTATGTATTTTTAAAACATCTTCCCCCATCCTCCTCCTTTCTGAACCTAACCGGCTGAGAATATAAGTTCCTCTCCCATTTTCCTCCTAGCGGCTGTTGGCAGTGCATGGGATGGGCTGTGGAATGCCGCAGTGTTCTGCACGTGGGGGCTAGTCAGTGTTGTTTTGTTTTGTTTTGGGGGTTTTTTTTAGTCTTGGTTCCAAGAGTTTAAATGGCCTGGAGAGGAATATCTTTGAGTAAATTTCCAGCTTCTTGAGATGGTTCAGAAAAATGTCCACTGAGGAAAGGAAAGGGAATCTTTTTCTTTTTTTTTCTTCTGGCTGTGTGCTAAGATAGGGTGGATAATGAGCTGTGTGTCTAACCTGTACATATAGGGGATGGCGGGACACTTAGCCGACACTGGGCATCTGATCCAGTTGGCAGGCCTCGACTCTGGCTGGTCAAAGCCAAGACCAAGCAAGGCCAAACCTTAAAGATTTCCAGAGTCTCCCTGGTTGATAACAGGGTCAGAGGTGAGGCCCCAAGGCCCAGTTCAGGTTTGTAAAAGGGATCCTCTGTGCCTTTTAGGATGAACAAGAAGAAGAAGAAGCAGCCAACCAGAAACTTGCCCTCCAGAAGGCCAAGGAGGTGGCAGAAGTGAGTCCTCTGTCCGCGGCCAACATGTCCATAGCTGTGTAAGTGCCCCAGCTCTGGCATGCTCTCTAGGCCCCTGGCCTCTATACCCTTGCAGCCAAGGATATGGGGCAGAAGTGGTCCTTGACAGGGTTGAGCTTTAAGAAGAGGTATGTCTGCCCTCCCGCTCATTTTTGCACAGTAAAGTAGTTAATAAGCATCTACTTACAATGTGCCAGGCACTGTTCCAGTAGCTGGAGAGACAGCATTAACAAAGTGCTAATGGGTGTGGCCAGAGTGGTGGGCAGAGAGATTTTTGACTTTTAAATATAGTTGTGTGGAAAGGCTTTACTGAGAAAGTGACAAGGCCTGAAGGAAGGAGGAGTCATAAGGGATCTGAGGGAAGAGCATCCTGACTCTCTGCCCCCCATATGGTAGGGACAGCATATATAAAGGCTCTGAGGCAGGAACATGCCCAGTATGTTTAGGGTGCCAATGTGACTGGAGTACAGTGAGCAAGGGGGAAGAGTAGGAGGAGATGAGGGTATGGAGGTGACAGGGGCAGATCTTGTAGGACCCTTTGAACCGTGGGAAGGACTTAAACTTTTTGCTCTGAGTTAGGTGGGAGCCATTGAGGGTTCTTGAGCAGAGAGAAGGACAGGATCTAACTGAGGTGCTCCCAGGCGCCCACTGGCTTCTGTCAGGGGAACAGATTGGAGATGAGGGCAGGAACCAGGAATCTTGGTTGGAGATGACTTCACTGGTCCATGCAAAAGAGATAGTGAGGGCTGGGCCAGAGTGGTGGTCGAATAGGTGATGGATATAGCTGAATTCTAGACAGGTTATGAAGGTAAAGTGGAGAGAGTTTGCTCCACTGGTGGATCAGAGGTAGTGAGAATTAAGGTGTCTTGATGAAAGGAATGTTTCTTGACACCAGAATTCTTCATTGCGCCTTTGTGGGTTGCACATGGGCTATAGTATAAAGAGGACAATTGGGACACCCACCTAGGCTGAGACCACCATCAACAAAAATGTCCAGCTGGGTGGAGATATACAGTGTATATCTGGACTGAGAGACCCACCTGGGTCAAGATACCTGTAAGGCCGAGATATACAGCCAGGTAGAATTTTTCACACAGGTTGAGACGCCTAATTGGGCCGAGATTCCCACCTGGGTGGAGATGCACACTGGGCCAAGATGCCCAACTGGACGGTAAGACCCATCAGGGTGGATATGCCCACTTGGGCCAAGAATCCTTCTTGGGCCAACATGCCCATCTGGACAGGGACACCCATCTTTTTTTTTTTTTTTAATAATTTTATTTTTTTAATGGGGCGACATCAATAAATCAGGATACATATATTCAAAGATAACAAGTCCAGGTTATCTTGTTGTTCAATTATGTTGCATACCCATCACCCAAAGTCAGATTGTCCTCTGTCACCTTCTATCTAGTTCTCTTTGTGCCCCTCCCCCTCCCCCTTTCCCTCTCCCTCTCCCCCCTCCCCCTGTAACCACCACACTCTTATCAATGTCTCTTAGTTTCACTTTTATGTCCCACCTACGTATGGAATAATGCAGTTCCTGTTTTTTTCTGATTTACTTATTTCACTTCGTATAATGTTATCAAGATCCCACCATTTTGCTGTAAATGATCCGATGTCATCATTTCTTATGGCTGAGTAGTATTCCATAGTGTATATGTGCCACATCTTCTTTATCCAGTCGTCTATTGATGGGCTTTTTGGTTGTTTCCATGTCCTGGCCACTGTGAACAATGCTGCAATGAACGTGGGGCTGCATGTGTCTTTATGTATCAATGTTTCTGAGTTTTGGGGGTATATACCCAGTAGAGGGATTGCTGGGTCATAAGGTAGTTCTATTTTCAGTTTTTTGAGGAAGCACCATACTTTCTTCCATAATGGTTGTACTACTTTACATTCCCACCAACAGTGTATGAGGGTTCCTTTTTCTCCACAGCCTCTCCAACATTTGCTATTACCTGTCTTGTTAATAATAGCTAATTTAACAGGTGTGAGGTGGTATCTCATTGCAGTTTTGATTTGCATTTCTCTAATAACTAATGAAGATGAGCATCTTTTCATATATCTGTTGGCCATTTGTATTTCTTCCTGGGAGAAGTGTCTGTTCATGTCCTCTTCCCATTTTTTTATTGGACTGTTTGTTTGTTTGTTGTTGAGTTTTACGAGTTCTTTGTATATTTTGGATATTAGGCCCTTATCTGAGCTGTTGTTTGAAAATATCATTTCCCATTTAGTTGGCTGTCTGTTTATTTTGTTATCAGTTTCTCTTGCTGAGCAAAAACTTCTTAGTCTGATGTAGTCCCATTCATTAATTTTTGCCTTCACTTCTCTTGCCTTTGGAGTCAAATTCATAAAATGCTCTTTAAAGGGACACCCATCTTGGTAGAGATGCCCACCTGGTCTAACATACCCACCTAGGACAAGACACCCAGCTGGGTTGAGATTTCTCTAAGCCTAAGAGTTCCATACAGGTCAGTGCCTAGCAGTGCTCTAACCCATGCACCCTTCTCTTGCAGGAAGGAGCAACAGAAGAACCAGAAGCAGGCCAGGTCCGTGTGGGAGCAGCGGACCAGCGAGATGCGCAAACAGAACCTGCTGGCCAGCCGGGAGGCCCTATACAACGAGATGGACCCTGACGAGCGTTGGAAAGCGACCTATGCCCGACACCTGCGGCCCGACATGAAGACCCACCTGGACCGGCCGCTGGTGGTCGATCCCCAGGAGAACCGCAACAATAACACCAATAAGAGCCGGGCGGCCGAGGCTACAGTGGACCAGCGCCTGGGCCAGCAACGGGCCGAGGATTTCCTCCGGAAACAGGCACGCTACCACGACAGGGCCCGGGACCCCAGCGGCTCTGTAGGCCCAGAGGCCCGGCGGGCTTGGGCCGGCAGCCAGGAGGCTGAGCTGAGCCGGGAGGGGCCTTATGGTCGAGAGTCAGACCACCACGCATGGGAGGGCAGCCTGGAGCCACCAGGGTTCTGGGAGGGCGAGGGCGAGGCCGAGCGAGCCAAGGCTGGGGACACCCACCGGAGGCACACACACCGGCCAGGGGGCAGCCGGGAGAGCCACAGCGGATCCCCACGCACCGGAGCTGACGGAGAGTCCCGCAGGCACCGTGCCCATTGCAGGCCAGGCGAAGAAGCCCCGGAGGACAAGGCTGAGCGGAGATCCCGGCACCGAGAGGGCAGCCGGCAGGCCCGGGGCGGAGAGGGCGAGGGTGAGGGTCCCGATGGTGGCGAGCGGAGGCGGCGGCATCGGCATGGCGTCCCAGCTACGTATGACATGGACATGCGGAGGGAGGACAAGGAGCGCAGGCACCGGAGGAGGAAGTAAGTGGAGGCCGCCTCAAATCTGGGCAATGATCCCAGTAGTAATAACAACAATCTGTCACCTGCTGTATACTGGCCCCCTCCTGAGCAATTCAGTCTTCTCAGTAACCCTTGGAGACAGATCCCATGGTTATCACCTCAGTTCACAACTGGGGCACCTTAGAGGCGGAGTGACTTGCCCAAGGTCACAAATCTAATAAATGGCCTTGAACTCAGGCCATCTGACCCCAGGGGCTGCAGGCAGTACTACTCAGGTCAGTACGCCCTCTTGTGTCTCAAGGAAACTTCACAAAAACTCTGCCCCAGAGTTATGCGGCTCTTCCATGTGCTTCTGTATAATCTTGGGCAAGTGACTACAATTCTGAGCCTCAGTATTCTCAACTTGTAAAATGGCATTGTGGGATCTAAAATGACATAATGAGTCATTGCTGGAATTAAATAAGGTAATGCATGGCCTGAATGTGCAACTGACACATAAGAGCTCATGTTTAGCTGTTATTGAGCCAGCCATTTTTTTTTTTTATTAGCGAGAGAGAGACAGAAGGATAGGCAGGAAACAGACAGGAAGGGAGAGAGATGGGAAGCATCAAGTTGTTGCATCATCACTTTAATTGTTCATTGATTGCTTTCTTATATGTGCCTTGACTGGGCAGCTTCAGCTGAGCCACTGAAACCTTGCTCAAGCTGGCGACCTTGGGGTTTCAAACCTGGGTCCTCAGTATCCCAGGTTGATGCTCTATCCATTGAGCCATCACCTGGTCAGACTAGCCAACCATCTTTTTGCCTGACACTATTCCTGGGAGGATTAGAAGAGCCAGCCTGGGCCCTCATAACTGAAGGACAAGCGAGGCTGACAGCTTTTGGAGGCATCTTCCAGACTGCATTTTGCCCAGTCGGAAAGAGCAGCCTCATTTTCATAACATTTTCTAACACTCCTTAGAAGGTCCTACACTGATTCTACACCTAGCAGCCCAACAACTTACATGTTGAAACAGACATTAGTCTTTTATTAATGTCCTCTTACTCTTCTTTTAGATATTGGTTTTTAAAAATTATTTATTGATTTTAAGAGAGAGGGGAAGGGAGAGAGAGACAGAAACATCAATCTGTTCCTGTATGTGCCCTGACTGGGGATCGAACCCACCACAACCTTTGTGTATTGGGACGATGCTCCAGCCAACTGAGCTATCTGGCCAGGGCTTGATTTTTTAAAGTTGTGTTGAAGATGTTCTGCTACATGACATATGCAGCAGGCCAGCAGTTCTCAAAGTCGGGTGTGTGGGCCCATCCCAGGGATCTTGGTAAAAGAAGATCCTACTTCAGTAGGTTTCAGGTGCAACCCGGGGTTATGTATTTCTAAAGAGCTCCCAGATGAAGCCTGACCTGTGGTGGCGCAGTGGATAAAGCGTCGACCTGGAATGCTGAGGCCGCCGGTTCGAAACCCTGGGCTTGCCTGGTCAAGGCACATATGGGAGTTGATGCTTCCAGCTCCTCCCCCCTTCTCTCTCTCTGTCTCTCCTCTCTCTCTGTCTCTCTGTCTCTCTCTCCTCTCTAAAAATGAATAAATAAAATAAAATAATTTAAAAAAAAAAAAAAAAAAGAGCTCCCAGATGAAGCCGGTGCTGGTCCAGGGCACCACTCTAAGTAATAAGACTCTAGAGCAGGGGCCCCAAACTTTTTACACAGGGGGCCAGTTCACTGTCCCTTAGACCGTTGGAGGGCCGGACTATAAAAAAAAAAAGTATGAACAAATCCCTATGCACACTGCACATATCTTATTTTAAAGTAAAAAAACAAATACAATATTTAAAATAAAGAACAAGTAAATTTAAATCAACAAACTGACCAGTATTTCAATGGGAACTATGGGCCTGCTTTTGGCTAATGATATGGCCAATGTCCAGTTCCATATTTGTCACTGCTAGCCGTAACAAGTGATATGACGCGCTTCTGGAGCTGTGAGGCGTGCATTCCGCGTCACCGGAAGTAGTACTGTACGTGAGCGACACCTGGCTTTGTGGCACCGCCACATATGCACAGGGGCGTCCGCATCCTGTGCTCCTCTCACTGACCACCAATGAAAGAGGTCTCCCTTCCGGAAGTGGGGCGGGGGCCGGATAAATGGCCTCAGGGGGCCGCATGCGGCCTGCGGGCCATAGTTTGGGGACCCCTGCTCTAGAGGACAGAGTGACGTGATTCTGAAGCAGGCAATTGTGCGCAGTCACCAGGAATGCTGCAGGTACAAATGCCAGCTGACGCAGGGCTATGCAACAACTCACGTGACATGAGAGCATTGCCACTAGTCTGGAGAAGTTCCAGGATGGGGGCGTCCGGGCCAGTGTCCATTATGATGCTCTGTCTCAGGGTAAAGTTTCTTATAAAATAGAGTCTAGTCTTCCTTAATTTGTCCAATAGATGCATTCAGGGAAAATGCACTGTATATTTAAAACGTGAAACTTCTTTATGATCATATAGAAAGTAGAGTTAGGTTAAAACTGAAGGCACAAATCACCACAGGCAGAATTTTTCACATGTGTAAGGGATATGAAGTCATGAAGGGGACAGGCTAATTTCTTCCCCAAGTGCGACTGTCCTGCACATGGTAAGATATTAGTGAGCCTGCTTCCCACTTCCTAAATGCTCACAGTGAGCCCCCCCCCATTATATCAATAAGTCTCCACCTATCTCCATAACAGCCCCCTGAAAATTATTGTTCCACGTCATTCCTACTCTAGGGTTTTCTCTTACAGGTGTATTTATTCATTCCTTCAGTGTTTACTAAGTGCCTACTATATTCTAAGCCGGGGCTGTGGATTCGATCAACTAATTGCAGGTAACAGGCATACAGGTGACAGACTTTCAAAAGGAACAACTGGCGAAGGAAGTAAAGTTTTCTAAACTATGTAGAACAGCATGTTCAAAGGACCAGAAGGAGGCCTGTTTGCAGTTTGGAGGGTGAGGAGAAACAAAGAAATTGAAGGGGCATTGATAGGTCGATCAGCAGGGCCTTGAGTCCTTTTGGGACAATGGGAGGCCACTGAAGTAATTTTAGGTGGAATAAAGTATTTAGCACAGGACTGCAGAATTAAGGACCATTGCATCACTGTTGCTATTATTAGGACTACTACTAATATTACTATAAATATCACCTTGGTATTATATCTACTCCCATTATTGAAGGAGGCAGAATGACAGGGACAGAATGGCAACACAGCATGATGGCAAAGGGCCAGGACTCTGGAGCTGGCTGTCACACTCCTGCCCCTCACTTCCTGGCTGCGTGACTTGTAGGTTGTCACCTCCCCTCCCTGGACCTCTGTTTCCTCATCTACAAAGTGGGGATAAGTACAGTACCTACCTCCTAGAGTAGGAATAAGGTTCCAATGAGATAGTACACATAAAATGCATTAAATTGTGCCTGTCTTCTATAATAAGTGTTCAATAAATGTTAAGTATTATTCATATGAATACTATTATTATTAAACACCCAATAGATGTTAACTTCTTAGTAGTAGTAAACACTCAATAGCTAACTCAATAAATGTTAGCTATTACCACTATTATTATTACTGAAACATTAAGAAACAACTTTAGATCTGTAGTCTTTGGATTGTTCACGCAAACTCCTTTTTGCAGATGGTGAAACTGAGGCCCAGAGAGGCAAAGAGACCTCCCTAAGGGCCACTGGCTACCAGCAGAAGTGTGATAACCCAGCTATCTTGAATCTCACAGCTGGCCAATTTCCCCTTCCTCTCCAGAGGAACCTCCCACTTCCACACCCAGGTACTCAGCTGGTCATCTCCTAGCCTAAGCCAGAAGGGCCTGCTAACGCCCTTATTAATAGACATGTCAAACACCCTGCCCAGAGAGGCGTTGTTCATTTGGCTGGTAAAAAAGGTTCTGATGCTCGTTGGAAATAAAACTTCATGAAGATTCAGGCACTTTAGAGAAAAAAAATCCAAGATTGAGCCATTCATCTGCTTTAAGAAAAATTAAGAATGACAAAGTTAAAACTTTATTTAAGAATATAAAACAGTGAAAAGACATTTCAGTTCTACAGGGTAGGCAAAAGTAGGTTTACAGTTGTGAGTACATGAAACACAGGGTTTATTTTTGTGTAATTATAATCATAACCACCATGTCTTTTCCCACCTGAACAACTGTCAACCCACTCCCCCCATATGTTGCAGCAATGCCCAGGGTCCTGCCTAAGAGGTCTGTCTGCACCTGCCCTTTTCCTCTTGTCATTCTTTCGGCCTTTTCCCAGATACACTTTTTTTATTCTCCAAACTATTGATAATATATATGATTGATTTTTTCTGTTTTCTCTGTTTCCCCAATTTTTTCTTCACTTCCTTTCCAGGTTCCCCAGCTTTAAATGTCCCCTCTCCTGAAGCTCTCACTGGTTCATCCCAGTGAAAGTGAGTAGAATCACATTCTACTTTTTATGATTCACTAACCTCTGGACTCAGGGCCCCCACACCAGGAAGCTGAGCCCACTGGCACCCCATGGCAACCAAAGTCCAATGGAGCTTTCCCTGATGGCCAGTAAAAGCCTAGATCAGGCCCTGGCCAGTTGGCTCAGTGGTAGAGCGTCAGCCTGGCGTGCAGGAGTCCCGGGTTTGATTCCAGCCAGGGCACACAGAAGTGCCCATCTGCTTCTCTACCCCTCCCCCTCTCCTTCCTCTCTGTCTCTCTCTTCCCCTCCTGCAGCCAAGGCTCCATTGGAGCAAAGTTGGCCCAGGTGCTGAGGATGGCTTCATGGCCTCTGCCTCAGGCACTAGAATGGCTCTGGTTGCGACAGAGCAATGCCCCCCCCCGGTGGGCACATGCAGGTGAGAGTCTGTCTGACTGCCTCCCCGTTTCCAACTTCAGAAAGATACAAAAAAAAAAAATTTTTTTTTAAAAAGCCTAGATCACAGCGTGTCCACCCCCCACCAGTAGCCAGGCAATGGAGGGACTCCGCTAGATCTGAAGGAGCACAGGGGACTCTGCTAAGACGTATGTCCCCCAGAATTAACATCTCGGCTCTGCATCTTAGCTCCACCTGCTCTCATCACCGTGACAACCCACTGCCCAAAAGGAGCAGACACAAGATGCTGGACTTCTGAGTCTCACAGTTTATCCTGCATGAGAAAGTAGGGGGTGCTTCATCCTTTAATACCCTGATCCTTACAGCACCGCCACTGGGCTTTAGCCAGCCCCTTCAGCAACCCCACTTCATTTATTCCAAGTTATCTATCACTCCATTTTCCTCACTGAGTGGCATTGTACCTTGAAATCTATAAAACTGGAATCCAGCTCAGCCCTTTCCCAGCTAAATAATATTGGGCAAATGCCTTTTCCTGTCTGGGCCTGTTTCCTCATCTCTAAAATGGGCCTGATCCTAATGCTACCTCTAACAGCGGTTGTTGAGAGGATTAAATAAGTTGATACATGTAGCTCCTTGGGACAATGCAGACACCTGGAAATAGGACCATCCTCTGAGTCTAGGGGCCTGAGTGTGCCCCAAGCAAGGTGTCCACAGCCCTTGGCAGAGGGATGCTGAAGTGATTAGCTGGCAGAGGACACGTTGCAGGGCAGGCATTATGCAACCAGCTGCCTATTCAGGGCAGATGATGACAAACCCCCAAGAGGGAGGGGGAAGGGACCTGACCTCAGAGTTCTCTGCCCCTTTTAAGTTCTCCTTGGAGAGAGTTAGAAATGAGACCTCTTGGAAATTGATATTAGGCTGCTGCCGGCTGAGCTTGTTAAACCTCCACGACACACAGAGCCAACAGAGGAAGTAAAAACAAAATGAAACAGGCCAGGTCTCCTCTCCGTCCCATACATGGGCCTGACCCTCTAGCAGAATGTTCAGTGTGGTCTCAACTGCTGTATTATCTGGTACAGCCTCTCTGGACAGCGGCCAAAGGCTTAGATTGTCTTTGAAAGGATAACTTAACTCAGCCTGCTTTTCGATAGGGATATCTATTTTTAAATGTGTGTGTGTGTGTGTGTGTGTGTGTGTGTGTGTGTGTGTGTGTGTATATATATATATATATATACACATACATATACATATATATATATATATATATATAAATGAGGGAATATTTCCAGCCAGATTTTCATCTGATGGACAACTTCTAAAAAAGCACCAGATGTGGGTTAGAATTAGGAACCCATTTGTGGGTTGTGCAAGATGGAAAAATACTGGTTTCAAATTTATTTCACTTAATTCACACATTACAGCTGACACTGACTGTCCAAGGCACAGTATTCGTTTTCTAGAGCTGCTGACAGTGCTTGGAGCTGGCACCCCTTGGCTGATGGGCACATCACTCCAATCTCTGCCCCTCACTTCCCAGGGCCTGCACCCTGCATGTCTGCTCCTTGTCTCTTCTCCTCTAAGGGCACTTGTCATTGGATTTGGGACCCACCCTAATCTAGGACAATCTCATTTCATGATTCTAACCTGATTACATCTGCAAAGACCTTTTTTCCAAACAAGGTCATGTTCACAGGTCCAGATGAACATAATTTTTTTTGAGGGGCCACCATTCAACTCACTACAGTCCAGCCTCTAACTTCACCCCAAAATTCACATCCATCCCATGTGCAAAAGGCATTCTCCCCATCCCAGAATCCCCAAAAGTCTTCATCTATTACAGCATCAGCTCAAAAATCCCAGATCTCATCAACTAAGCAGGGAATGAGTGAGGCTCTGAGCATGACCCATTGGTGACAAAATCCCCCTCCATCTGTGAACCTGGAGACTAGAAAACAAATTGTCCGTTTCCAAAATATAATGTTGAGACAGGCACAAGATAGGCATTCTTAGTAAAAAAGGAGAAACTGGAAGGAACAAAGGGTCACTGGTCCCAAGCAAGTTCTAATTCCACTGCATGGGAGGAATCCACTAATCCTCAATTCATTCACATGTTTATTTCTCACAGTAACTTAGTGACTTTCCCACACCCATGTTATGCGTGAGAAACAAGCTAACTCACTGCTGGCTACAGAGTAAATCAGCACCAAGGTCTTTGCTTTCATCTCCAAGTTATAAGGAAGGTTCTCCTACCATTATTCCCAATGTAAAAATGAGGGACCTGAGGCTCAGAGAGGTTAATCAAACTGCAGAGGATCACAGAGCTGGTAAGTGGCATTGCTGAGACTTAAACCAGGTCAGTCTGTCTTCCAAAGTATCAGTTTGTGACCTGCCCACATGCTAGAGAAGTAAGAGGGTCTCCTGGGCCTTCCTTTCTTCCTGTTCGGCTTCAGGAAGACAAGTCTGAAAATAAAATAACTTGTCCCTCCTCTGCTTACTAAACACTACTATAGCCTTTTGCAAATTAAAATTAAAAAAAAAACAAAACGAGGAAGATGGTGCCCGTGGCTTAGCCTGTGGGGAGCCCTCCAGGAAGGCCAGCTCTTTTTATTTTTAAGTGTTGAGGCCCTGACCAATTGTCTCAGTGGTAGAGCATCAACCCAGCATGTGGAAGTCCTGAGTTTGATTCCCAGTCAGGGCACACAGGAGAAGCAACCATCTGCTTCTCCCCCTTCTCCCCCTCCCACCTCTCTTCTCCTCCAGCAGCCGTGGCTCGATTGATACGAGTGTGTTGGCCCTGGGTGCTGAGTATGGCTTTGGGGAACCTCCACCTCAGGAGCTAAAAATAGCTCAGTTGCAAACATTGGCCCTAGATGGGCAGAGCATTGGCCCCAGATGGAGGTCACTGGGTGGGCCCCAGTTGGGGCATATACTGGAGTCTATTTCCTCTCCTCTCACTTAAGTTTTTTTTTTTTTTTTTTTTTTTCCGTATTTTTCTGAAGCTGGAAACGGGAGAGACAGTCAGACAGACTCCCGCATGCGCCAGACCGGGATCCACCCGGCACGCCCACCAGGGGCAAGCTCTGCCCGCCAGGGGGCGATGCTCTGCCCCTCCGGGGCGTCGCTCTGCCACCACCAGAGCCACTCCAGCGCCTGGGGCAGAGGCCAAGGAGCCATCCCCAGCGCCCGGGCCATCTTTGCTCCAATGGAGCCTTGGCTGCGGGAGGGGAAGAGAGAGACAGAGAGGAAGGAAGGGGGGGTGGAGAAGCAAATGGGCGCCTCTCCTATGAGCCCTGGCCGGGAATTGAACCCGGGTCCCCCGCATGCCAGGCCGACGCTCTACCGCTGAGCCAACCGGCCAGGGCCTCTCACTTAAGTTTTTAAAAAAAGTATTGGATAGATTTAGGCTTCTGGATTGGGCCTGGGGAACCAGACCTATGCTGTCCAGGGGCTTCTATTCCTGCCACTGCATCTAATCTGGGCATTAAATGAATAGGTACAACCTGAATACTGTCTTTTGCTTGCTCTGATCTCTTGAGTGAGTATATGTGATGGCAACAACTTAACAGGACCATTTTCTAGTATGAAAGCTTCTCTAGGCCTCAGTTTCCTCATCTGTGTAATGGGAGCAGTCATGGTCCCGCCTGATAAGATTGTTCAAGAAGTTAATGAGCTGAGATAGAACAGAGGTTGGCCCACACTCTTGGCCGTTACAATAATTCTAAAGATTACCACACCCACCAGCTGTGGACTCCGCCTCTGGGAAATCTCAGACCTCTTTGTAAGAGCTACAATGCAGATATGGATTAGCAGTATGGATGCTGGAGCCATGTTGTCTGGTCTCCAAGCTGGTCTGCCACCAACGGGCTGTGTGGTATTAGACAAGACCCTTCCAGGAGAAGCAACCCTGCTGTCTCTGGGCCTTGGCTTCCTCATCTGTAAGAGAAAACCCACTTCCCATGGCTATTTTGATAATTAGATGTATTGATAATGTATAAAATCTGGCACACAGCAAGGACTCAATAATTGTGAGCTGTTATGAGGCCATCTGGAGGCCACAGGCAGCAGAATCAAGGGCTGCCTTTAAGAAGAACCAGAGACCCCTGGCTGATTGGCTCAGCGGTAGAGAATCGGCCCAACATGTAGAAGTCCCGGGTTCGATTCCTGGTCAGGGCATACAGAAGAAGAGACCATTTGCTTCTCCACACTTCTGCCTACACCTCTCTCTCTCTCTCTCTCTCTCTTATCCTGTAGCCATGGCTCGAATGGTTTGAGCAAGTTGTCCTCAGGCGCTGAGGATGACTCCATGGCCATGGCCTTAGCTCAGTTGCCGAGCAACAGAGCAGTGGCTCCAGATGGGCAGAGCATCACCCAGTAGGAGGCTTGCCAGGTGGATCCTGGTCGGAGCACATGTGGGAGTCTGTCTCTCTGCCTCCCTGCCTCTCACTTAATAAAAGTAATAATAATAATAATAATTTTAAAAAAGAAAGAAAGAAGAACCAGAAGGGAAAGTCTTGGGCTGCAGACTCTAGGGAGAGGAGTCACCAAGATTATAAACAAAGGTCCTTTGTTTCCGGGAAACAGACTCTGCCAGGGCCAGGGATTGGGGGACGGTGGGACAGAAGATGTGTGTGAGAGCAAGCAGACCACACTCAAGACCAAGCCCTCGGAGAAGCTAGTGAACCAGGACCACCTGGATCCATGCTTAGGCGAGCAGGGCGTAGGCCAGCAAGGATAAACATGCAGTGAGAGGGACCAGACCCCTGCTGTTCTCACCAGCGCTGTGGCTCCTCGGGGTCTTTGCCAAGCTGAGGGTTAGTGTGCAAATGGAAGGAGGCATGGACTGAAGGAAGGTCTGGACGTGTGCCACTTCCGAGCCTCACTGTCTTCATTTGAGAAATGGGGACCTTACTTATCATGTGACCGGAAGTGACCAAGCATTTGCCTGGTGCTCATCTCATTCTCCCCCCCCCCCCCCCCCGCTCTCCACCTCCAGCCACACCAGCCTCCTAAAACTCACCCAGCTTGTCCCCACCTCAGGGCCTTTGTGCTGGCTGCTCCCTCTGCCTCAATTGCTTTGTCCACCACACTTGTATCATGTGAGAAATTATTATCTCATTCATTTATCAGCTCTGTTACTGTGGGCACGAGACTTAACCCCACTGAGTTTCTATTTTCTCATCTGTAAAATGATGCTGGTAATTGTCCGTCCTGGGCTAAGAATGAAGGGGTTATTACAAGTCAAATGCTTAGAACAGGACCTGGGAGTTTGTGTTACTGAAGTGTCTGCTGTTATGATTGCTATTGTTATTTTGTAATAGGTTTATGTGCCTGCACTGTCTGCTTCCCTTAAGTGGAATATTGGGAGGGACATACATACGACAAGCATTTAAAGCCGTGAGGCAATCCCACCCATCCCCCTGTCTGCTATAGCCGCTCCTGGAGGACATCGAGGCAGGTCTGGAAGTTTCGGGTTGGGTAGATGCAGGCTCAGGCAAAAAGTTCTTTTCCCCGCTGATTTTTGTCCCCAGGAAACAGTCATTCTGGCAGGAGAAGCAGCACGCTGAACTCTGGGAAGGTGGGCAGTTATACTTCACATGGGGACCACGCACTTCAGTGCCAGGCCAGGTGCTGGAGAGCTTTGCGACACAGCCTCTCAATGTCCAATGTGTTGCCTTGAATAATAGCATTTTAAGCAGGATCCAGAAATGTTGTATGTTATTCTAACTCAGTTATGGGTTATTGTTCATTGGTCTGCCTTCCACAGAGACACCCAGGGCTCCGGGATCCCCGTGTCAGGCCCCAACCTGTCGACCACTCGGCCAATCCAGCAGGACCTGGGCCGCCAAGACCCGCCATTGGCCGAGGACATCGACAACATGAAGAACAACAAGCTGGCCACTGCGGAGTCAGCCAGTCCTCACGACAGCCTCAGCCACACTGGCCTCTCCCAGAGCCCAGCCAAGACGGGGAACAGCACCAACCCCGGCCCCACAGCAGCCCCACCTGCCACGGCCACAATTCCCCAGAACACCGTCAGTCGCCGGATGCCCAACAATCCGGGGAATCCGTCCAACCCCGGCCCCCCCAAAATCCCCGAGAACAGCCTTATCGTCACCAACCCCAGCAGCACTCAGACCAACTCAGCTAAGACTGCCAGGAAACCCGACCACACCACGGTGGACATCCCCCCAGCCTGCCCACCCCCCCTCAACCACACCATCGTCCAAGGTGAGCCTCCACCCTCGCAGGTTGCTGGGCAGGACCCAGTGTCCCAGGGCTCAACCCCTGAAGGCTCAGCTGGGCAATCCTGGACAATGACCCCACCTTTCTAACCTCAGTTTCTTCCTCTGGATAATAGGTATTAATGTAGTTTCTGCCCCACAGGGGTACTGGGAGCATTATATGAGACAATATGCATGCAGTGGCTGGCCCGCACATGCTCAGTAGGGTTAATGACATTTCCTGCATTCTGAATCAGCCATGGGAGAGCCAGGAAGCCACCATATTTGAGGAGCGATGGATTCTTCTGATGGAAATTTGGGGAAGTCAGATGATTCTCTAAGTCAGTGCAGTCCAAAAGAAATGTGACACAGGGCACATATGTAATTTTAGACTTTCTAATAGCCATATTAAAGGACAGAAAGACAGAAAAGAGGAAGGGAAAGAAAGAGGAAAGGAAGGAAGGAAGGAAGGAAAGAAGGGAGGGAGGAAATGAAATGAAAAATAAAAAAAGAAATAGGTAAAATAAACTAATAATAAGTTATATTTAATCCAAAATGTTATTAATATCCAAAATGTTACCATTTCAACATGTAATCAATATTTTGACATTTTTTTTCCCACACTCAGACTTCGGCATTAGTGTGTGTGTTGTGCTCACAGCATGTAATTTTGGGACTAGTCACATTTCTGTGTTGGACAGTTCAGGTCTAGGCTCCCAAGGAACTGGTAGTTCTTACCCCTCAACCCACCCCCATTTGAGGTTGGGACCAGAGAAGCCCTAGGAGGAGACAACCCAGTGAGCTTGTTATTTTCTGAGATGATAATAATAGCCCAATTCCTCTCGTGTCGGTTCTGTACAAGAGCTTTCCATGAATTTGTTCTGTAAATGCTTAGTACAGTCCTACAAGGTGGATCTTGTCATTGTGCTCATCTTACAGATGGAAAAACTGAGGCTCAGGAAGGCTCAGCTAACTATGGACATATAGTGAGGCGAAGCTGCAGAATCAAACTTGGTAGGGTGATGGCTCCTTGCCCTGGTCAGCAGAGTAGTGTTAATGGGTTGACAGTAGGCGAACTCAGTATCCCCACCTTACTCCTCTGCCTGCCTCCAAGTGACAGTAAGATCATCATGAGATAGGGACAGATCTGTGTCAATATCCTGTGAGGGTCCCATCAGACTCAAGGCTATATAGTAGTTGAGAGCAGGCACTCTGGGGTCAGGATACCCAGATTCACATCCCAGCTGAGTGACCTTAGGCAAGTCACTTCACCTCTCTGTGCCTCAGTTTTCCCATCTGTAAAATGGCGATCATAAAGTACCAACCTCATAAGATCAAGTGAGGATTAAATGCCATAATATAGTGCCTGGCACACAGTACACACTTTATCAGTGTCAGTTGCCTATTGCCTGTTCTGGGGACTGAACAGGAGCCCAGAGGCTTGTGGGAAATTGTGGCGGTGACCCTGTGTTGGTTTTTTGTCCCAACAGTGAACAAAAACGCCAACCCAGACCCACTGCCAAAAAAGGAGGAAAAGAAGAAGGAGGAGGAGGAAGACGACCCCGGGGAAGACGGCCCCAAGCCCATGCCCCCCTACAGTTCCATGTTTATCCTCTCCACGACCAACCCGTGAGTATGATCCACAGCTGGGGCAGTGGGAGTCAGGCCAGAGAGCAGACCCAGGCAGAGGGTAATGGGGAGACTGACCACCCTTAGTCCATAAGGGACCATTGAGCAAGTTTTTTAATTAATGCTCTGTTCTTGAGTCACAAGATAGCAATTTTTCATAAAGTACTACTGATTTTGTTGCAAAAGACCCAGTCCTTCCATCAGCTAGGAAATAACTGTCATAAATATCCAGATCTACACCATCTGTAATATGAGAGGTGCCCCTTAGGGGTGGCTGCCTTGTGCAGTGCTCAGCCTGGGCAGCCGTGCGTGGCGCACTGGTCCCTGAGCTCTGCTCCTCACCCCTGCTCCACAAGAGTTTGAATTCTGGGCAGATGTTCTCTGACTGAGTCCCATGGCCTCTGTCTTGGGCATCCTCAAGGAGGATGGCTTATTTAGGAGAGAAATGGATCACTTGTCTGTCATGGTGGCCCAGCATTATTTTAATATTACATTTTTCCAAAGGGTATTTCTTGAAACTCTGGTCCCTCAAAATGCTTCTTGACAAAGAAGAATCATGTCAAATAAGCTGGGGGTGGGAGGAACTGCTTTCTATAACCTGCTTCTTGGAGACTCACCCTATGCATTTACTTTTTATTTATTTGACATTATCTATTTTACTAGAGAAATAAATACTCAGAACCTGGTATGGTTCTGAGTGCTTTACAGATTTGTAAAAAATAATTCTCATAATCATTCTATGAAATTGGTACTATGCTTAGTCCCGTTTAACAGATGAAGAAACTGAGGCCCAGAGAGGTGAAGTCACGTGCCCAAAGTCAGACAGAAAGCAAGTAGGGAAACCCAGAATCCAGAGACAGACTGACTCCAGCATCCCTGTTCTTAATCACTCGCTCTTGCTGTCATTCTTATAACTTATGACACATTTTGTATTATTAGCTCCACTTAAAAAGTTAACTATTGCCTTCCAATGGTGGTACAGTGGATAGAGCATCAACCTTGAGTCGCTGAGGTCCTAGGTTCAAAACCCTGAGGTCACCGGCTTGAGCACAGGCTTACCAGCTTGAGCACAAAATCACCGGCTTGAGCCCAAAGGTCACTAGCTTGAAGCCAAAGGTCACTGGCTTGAACAAGGGGTCACTGACTCAGCTGGAGCTCCCTGGGCAAAGCACGTATGAGAAACAATGAAGAGCTCAAGTGCTGGAACTATGAGATGCTTCTCTTCTCTCTCCCTTCCCCCCTCTCTCTCTCTCTCTCTCTCTCACTTAAAAAAAAGTACTTATTACCGTTAGCATATTAAAGGCTCTAATAAAGCTTGTGATTCATAATTTAAGTAACTAACATTTTGGAGCCCCTACCATTAATTCTTAACTCACCTTCGTGTGAGTTAAGCCCTATTAGTGTGGCCACTTCACAGATGAGAGCACAGAGGGTTAGTAACGTGCCTAAGGTCACTCAACATTTTTTAAAGCGATCTACTTAATCCAGAGTCTCCCAGTTGTGTTTGACCTTAAGACATTTTATGTATGAGAAAACTTTTCGTCTCCTACAGAATCAAGGGCAATACTTCTTCAGTCCAGCCTGAGAACCAGATGTTCCGAAAGGGCTGTTTGGGAGCGATGAGAACTTACAAACAGGGCACGTGACTACCTTCCCTAGCTCAGGCTCCTGCCTTTTTGGGATGTTAGGACCCTCTTGAGCCCCCGGATCTAGGTGCTTGATAGTTTGTTGGGCGGGGGACTTTGGGGGAGAGAGATTTCAGGTCGTGTTAGGTGACATAAGGAGATGACAGAAGGAAAGGGCTTGCAAGCCCACGGTTTGGATGGCCCTCTGCACGCCCACCTGTTCCCAACAGCCTTCGCCGCCTGTGCCATTACATCCTGAACCTGCGCTACTTTGAGATGTGCATCCTCATGGTCATCGCCATGAGCAGCATTGCCCTGGCGGCTGAGGACCCTGTGCAGCCCAACGCACCGCGGAACAACGTGAGTCCGTCCTGCCCAGCATCCCCTTCCCAGCCCGGCTCCTCTGTCTCAGGCCACTTTCCCCTGCATCCAAAAGCTCATAGCCAGGGCGGAAGGAACACTGGTCAGGAGAGGAAGCCCCGATTCTCCAGGGATGCTCTGGAGACCAGGGTGCTGCCGAGGAGGCAGTGGCTCTGTGCACCCGGCTAGGCAGTGGCCCACAATGACGAGGACTGAAAGTTGCCAGAGTCCCTGGGAGGGGGAGTGAGGCTGATAGGATATGGAAATGCACTTTCTCTGTGGAATGCGGGGGGGACTCAGGCAAGGGGTTCTCCAGACGCAATCCCCTAGGCAGCCAGCTCTCATCAAGCAGACTCTCATTTTGACATAAAGTTTTGAAAGAGGATTACTTTCAGAAACATAGCCTAAATGTTTAGCTTTTTGGAGAGCTAAGAAGCTCTCTTTGGGGGGGGGGGGGGGGCAGGGTCTGCAAACAGCCTCTGTTAGTTGAGTACTTGCTATGTTCTAGGTGCTACCCCAGGGCATTTGGCTTGCAAGCCCTCCAAAGTCTGTGAATTGGATAGTTGGAGAAACTGAGGCAGGGAGGTTAAGTGACTGGTCCAGAGTCACACAGCAGAATTCCAATTTCTGCTTCCCTGTAGCTCCCACTGCTTTTTTCAACCACCTCCGTTCATTGACCTCCTACTTGTGTCCTCCCCTTCCCCCCAAAGCCTGCCAAGCAGGAATGAGTGACTGCCAGTTGTTGAGAGGGGAAACTGAGGCACTCACAGACAAGGGCATGGCAGAGGCTGGACTGGCACCTCCTGTCCCCATTGCTTCCCCCCGGCCCAGAACCAAAGGTGCATTTCCCACCAGGCGCGAGGCCCCGCCACCCTTGCTAAGTAGGTTAGGAGCCTGGCGAGGCTAGAGGGCCCCATAAATCAGGGCCTCCTGTCGGCAGCTTACCTTGCACTTTCCACTCCTTTGCAGGCCTGGCAGGCCTCCTGGGGACTCGACTGCAGGGGCGGGGGCAGGAGAGCAGAATGGAAGAAAATAATTAGAACACGGCTCCTGGAGGCAGCTAGCTCTGGGGCGGAGTGGAGGCTGCTCTCAGTCATCTGCCAAGTTCCTCAGGGGCCGTAGGGTCCCAGGCCCGGGGATGGGGTGTTTCACGAGGACTCAGAGCCTCTGCCTACTAGAGGAGACCAGAGAAGGTTATCTCTCTTGCAGGGAGGGGATGAGTGGAGGGACACTGCAGCTCCCAGGGCTCTAGGAACCCAGGCAGGGCTCCAACCAGCCCCCATGGGGTGTTTTGCAAAGCCCTCCTCCCCTCGGCAAGAGCACGGTGGCCCCATACCGCCATCTGATGCCCAGAGACCCCTCCTGGAGTGTTTCTGTTAGCGGAACTAGAACAGGCCTCAGAAAAGTGCCTAGAACATGTGTGATTCACTTATCAGGATTTTAAAGTGCACACACCCATGTAACTACCACCCAGGACAGGAAGTGGGACAGAATCGCCCCTCTCCTCTGGTGCCAACTTGATCACCCCTGTTCTTCCCTCTGGAGGGGGGTTCACAATCAGGGAGATCTGACGACATGTTTGATTGTCATGACTCGGGGCAAGAGGGTCCTTCTGATATCTGGAAGGCAGAGGCCTGCTCATTGCCCTGCAGTGCCCAGGGCAGCCTCCAACCCCAGATACCGACAGTGCCAAGCTGGAAAAACCCTACTCTAGAGATAACCACAGCCTCACTTCTGGAAAGAGCATTTCTTAGCTTCTCTGCTGTTCCCACCCACCCAAGTATCCTGAAACAACAGAATTTATTTTGCCCATTTCTACCACTTAACAGATGGAATTAGTCTATGCCTTGCTTCCGTCACCCTGCATTGTGTCCGCTGTGAGGTGAGCATGTATGGCTGAGGGCAGCGAAAGCCGTGCTTTTTCATGGCTGTGTAATATTCTACCATGTGGCATGATTCATCCATCCATCTCCCTGTTGATAAGCATTTGGAGTGTCTCCACTTTCGAATGCCATCCCCACACTGCCCACTGCTGACATGTCCCTGGGGCACCTGGACATGAATTTCCCCAGGGTGTAAAACCAGAAATGGAGTTTCTGGGTCATAGAATTAGTACCAGTTGGACTCACTAGAGGTAGATGTTTACTGGATGCCACTGTGACAGCTATGCTGGCTGTTGCTCCTGCTCCACAGTCTTGTCAACACTTGATGCTGGTAGCTCACTGGTGGGTGTGGAATGGAACCTCGTGGGGACATTGATTTGCGTTACCCCTGTGATAAAAGAGACTGAGAACCTTTTTGGATTAGACTGAGCCACAGAAAATCAGGAAATTGCCATTTATATAGGTCAGAAGGATCTAAATATTAGATATGGTTGACTGATCTATTAGAATTTCAAGTTCCTCTTACCCAACTTCCTCAGCTGTCTAGAATCTGATTCCCTTGACCCCTTGGCCTGCCCTTCCCCTGCTCCCTTCTTTCCTTTTTTCCTCCTTTCCTTCCCTTCACTGCTTTATTTAGTTGTTTTTTAGTGAGCAACTACTATATGCCAGGCGCAGAGTGAACATCAGGGGTTTATCGAGTGTGAGATGGTTCCTGCCTTCCCAGAGCTCAGAGCACCAGGCCTTTGGTCATGCTGTACTCGCTGCTCAACACTCCTGAGAGGCTCTCCCTCCACCATCTCCTCTGCCTACCCAGACCCTTCTAGCCCTGTGCCTGCCACCTTGCTCTAGGAAGTCAGACACTGGCCATGCTGGTCCCTGATGGCCCTGCAAGCCCCGCACCTAACGGGAATGTGAGTTGTGACCACACAGACCACAGAGGCCGGCTCCTGCAGGACCCGGCGCAGCTCCAGCTCTTCATGCATCGTCCGGCAACCATTTCTTGAGCAGCTACTGTATGCCTGACCCTGTACTGTGAGCTTGAGGTGCCATAGGGACAGACAAACATCCCTGTCCTCGACAGACTGACATTGGCATGGGGAAGATGGACAGTGAGATTATTAATAACTGTAACAAGGGGTTTGTCAGGGAGTGATAAATTGGGGGGCGGAGAAGAGAAAAGACTAGGTAAGAAAGATTGCAAATGTGAGGAAGTGGCATTATGGACAGGTAGTCAGAGCCTCACTGAGAAAGTGATATTTGAACCAAGCCACAGAGGAAGAGAAAGAAGAAATCAGGTGGGAAGTGGGGAAGAGCATTTCAGACAGAGGTAACAGCCTCTGCAAAGGCCCTGAGGTGAGGACATCCAAGATGGAAGAATATGAACAAGTGAGGGGGAGAGCAAAAGAAGGTAAGGGCAGGGAGGTAACCAGGCAGATTATGCAGGGCTTTGGGAGTCATGGCCAAGACTTCAGTTTCTACCTGGAGTGAGGAAGATTCTGAGTGGAGAAGGTCCCTGACCTGACTAGGGTGCTCACAGCCACCCTCTGGTGGCAGTGCTCTTTAATTATCAGCCCTTCAACAAGAATCTGATGGAGTGCCCCCCACCCCCGCACACACACACCTCACTCTGCACTCAACCACGTACTAGGCACTGTGCCTACACAATTACATCCTCATAACAGCATCACACCAGAAACATGCTATGGTGTGGCCTGGAGAGGACCCGGGCTGCAGGACGTTGTCCGAGCAGAACCCCCCTGGCCTTGGCAAATGGGAAGACATCCTTCCCATAGGTACAGAAACCAGCCTAAAAGAGTGATTTTGTTTGGACTTTGGTACCATCTACTGGACAGTTTCACAACATACAAATCTGCACTGTGAGACAAGGTAGGAGAGGCCCTTGTGCAATCCACGCCCAGCCCTACCATACAGAGCTGCCGGGTTGCTTCCTCAGGGCACAGACTCTATTCCTCAGGGACTTTGATGGAGGCCACACACCCTAGTGGTCCATCGTTAGGTTCACGGGCTCTGCAGGAACAAGCTGTGACCCACGCCTCCCCCCTCCTTGCTTTTATCCCCTGCAGGTGCTGCGATATTTTGACTACGTTTTTACAGGCGTCTTTACCTTTGAGATGGTGATTAAGGTGAGTGTCAAAGGATTCTGCACCCTCAAGAATGTCACCCTGACATGGAAGGGGATCAGAAATGCTTGGCGTGCCTGAGGAGCACAGGGAGGCTGCTGTGGTTGAGAAGACTGAACAAGGCAGGTGGAGAAACCCAAGGCAGGGAGATGAGAGCAGAGGTGACAGGGATAGGTGGTACAGGGGTTTGGCAGCCACGGAGAGGACTTTGGCTTTTACTCCAGGTGAGTGGGAGCCATGAAGGGTTCAGAGCAGAGGAGGAAGGGTAGGTGGGATCCCAAAGAACTAGGAATAGATGAGTGCTCTATCCCAGGTGAGTGATGATGGGGGCCAGGATGGTAGCAGGTAAGGTGGCAAGAAGTAGGCAGGTTTGGAAGATTTGAAAGGCAGAACCAGTAAGGATTGCGGGTGGATCCAATGTGAGTTGTAAGATAAGAGGAGTCAAGGGGGACCCCAAGGTTTGGGCCCAAGAACCAACAAGTCAGACCTGCCTTTCATGAGGTGAAGAGAGGCCAGCTCTCATTGTGTGGGGGCTTCTCACTCCTTCCCAAGGTCCTCTGTGCCAGGATGAAGTAGTCCCTCTGGTGACCAGCCCATTCCTGTTGCCTCACCCCCAGAGGCTGGAAGGGTGGGGGCTGCTCTCCAGGGTGGGGAGAAGGGATCTGAGCACTATCTGTTCTACCCCTGTAGATGATTGACCTGGGGCTCGTCCTGCACCAGGGTGCCTACTTCCGTGACCTCTGGAACATTCTTGACTTCATAGTGGTCAGTGGGGCCCTGGTGGCCTTTGCCTTCACGTAAGTCTTCTCGAGGCCTCCGCCTGCCTCTTTGGTCCCCTTCCCCAGCCTGGGGCCACCCATTGGCTCAGGGGACGTATTCTCATGGCATAGAGGCGGGGTGCGTGGGTTCTAGAGTGGGAGCATCGCATGCCTTCGGGAAGAGCTTCGATTGGCTTTTGCATGATGTCTACCGTGGAGGAAGGAGGAGAAGGGACCCCACCTTCTGCCTCCTCACGTCATGACCCCTCGCTCTGCTGCTTTCCATAGACTAGCCCTGTGAGACATATCATTTTCCTCTGCTCTAGAAACTCCACCCAACCCACTGTCTCTTTGGGGAGCTCCTAAAAAGACAATCAGGAAACAAACGTGCATGAGAATCAGACCCCTACCCTGTGCCTGAAGGCCCCTAGTTGTAGACTTGGTGACTCCGTTGTGTGTCTCCCGCTTCTCCTGGTAACCCGAGAGCATGTGGCCCAGATGAGGCCATGCCACATTGGGCAGCTCCAAAATGGCACCAAGGGCTGAGCAGCCGTTAGCTCCTAGGGCCCTAGCAGCAAAGCAGTACATTCTCCAAGTTGTAGGCGTTTGGGTCAGGGTGAAAAGACCTAACCAGCCCCTAATCCAGAAGCAGATCTTCTTGGGGTCCATTGTGCCCATCACAGTGGATTGTCACTAGAAAGAGGAGTCTTGGATTCTGACCTCCCTCCCACGCAGTGGTGAAGCAGCGCTTCCTCTGGCCCCGGCTCCTTTCTCAGCACAGCTGCAGGGGTTGTTTTGTTTTGTTTTGTGGAGGAGAGGAGAGAAGCATCAACTTGTCGTTTCACTTACTTGTTCCATTTATTTGTGTACTCATTGGTTGTTTCTTGTACGTGCCCTGACCGAGGATCCAACCCACTACCTCTGGTACACCCGGACAATACTTTATCCACTAAGTCACCCAGCAAGGGCCTGCAGGGGGTTCTTGAATGGCCCCCCTGACCACCAGTGAGAGTTTGGTTTGTCATGAGGACCAAAGTGATGGCCCATTTCCAGTATAAGGACTGAAATGGGCCACTCTCAGATTCTTCCCTGGGATGCAATAAGGTCAAGTTGTGTTTGAGAGCAAATCTCCAGAGCTGTGCTGTGCTGAGCTGGTGCCGATGCACCCTGAGGTCAGGGGGCTGATTGTTGTTCTGCCTCTGGCCAGACCTCCCATTCCCTTTCTTCTTCATCTTCTGCTTACTCCTCATCTTTCTATCTCTGCTCACTTTCTTTCTACACTTGCTTATTTTCTTTCTCTTCCTTCCTTTCTCCCTCCTCCCCTCCCTTCTTCTCTTTCTCCCCTTTTATAAATAATTATTTTGTTTGAGTATTAGAGCATTGGAAGAAATTATTTTTAAAAACCAAAAAGTTTGGCTACACACTATCATTAAGATGTCCTGTAGGTGCCTGACCTGTGGTGGTGCAGTGGATACAGCACTGACCTGGAATGCTGTGGTTGCTGGTTCAAAACCCTGGGCTTGCCCAGTCAAAGCACATATGAGAAGCAACTTACTCCTCTCCCCATTTTTCTCTCTCTAAAAAAAATCAATAAATAAAATCTTTAAAATAAAGATTTTAAAAATCTTTAAAAATGCACAGCAAACAGGGGAAGTGATACAAATAAGATGAGAAGTCATTGGCCTTAATATATAGAAAGCAATTACAAATCAATAAGAAACACTGACCCTTGATAGATAAATGGGCAAAGAATTCAAAGAGAAATTTTACAGATTGCTGACAACTAATAAAAATGGGAAATGTAAAATACAAACCAGATATAATTTGTTTACCATCAAGTTAGCATCAGTTTCTTTGGGAATAAAAAGTATTTTTTTTAAGATAATTAATGCACAGGTTATGTAAGAATGTAATGAAATACACTCCTCCCTCCCACTGTCAGCAAATTGAGCAGCTCCTACAAGGTGTCAGGTAGGCACCTGCTAGGCCCTGAGAGTGTTTAAATTCTGTAGAGCCAATTGACTGCCCTCAGCCTGAAATGACTTCAGATCCCCTTCCCTCCCTTGTTTCTGTTTCTTCCTCCTTCTTTCCTCTTTCTTCTCACATTCTCTCTCTCTGGCTTCCTCTGATGCTTTCTTTCTCATTCCCTCTCTGTTGCTTTCCCTCCCCCCCCCCTTTTTGTATCTCTCCTCTCTCTCTCCTTTTTTTTTTTTTTTTTTTTTGTATTATTCTGAAGCTGGAAATGGAGAGAGACAGTCAGACAGACTCCCGCATGCGCCAGACCGGGATCCACCCGGCACGCCCACCAGGGGAAACGCTCCGCCCATCAGGGGGCGATGCTCTGCCCCTCCGGGGTGTCGCTCTGCCGAGACCAGAGCCACTCTAGCGCCTGGGGCAGAGGCCAAGGAGCCATCCCCAGCGCCCGGGCCATCCCTGCCCCAATGGATCCCCGGCTGCGGGAGGGGAAGAGAGAGACAGAGAGGAAGGAGGGAGGAGGGTGGAGAAGCAAATGGGCGCCTTTCCTATGTGCCCTGGCCGGGAATCGAACCCGAGTCTCCCGCACGCCAGGCCGACACTCTACCGCTGAGCCAACCGGCCAGGGCCCTCTCTCTCTCCTTTTTAATCTTTTTTCTTCATTTGTCATTTTCTATCTTTTCTCTCTGTTTATTGCTTTCTGTTTCTCTCTGTCTCTCTCTGTCTCTGTCTCTCTCTCTCCCCCCCCCCTCCCTTTCTCTCTTTCTCCCTCTTTCTCCTCCTTTCTTTCTATTTCTTTCTCTGTGTCTCTGTATGTTTCTCTTCCCCCATTCCACCCCACCCTGGTGTGTATCTGTCCCCTCCTTCCTCTGCTTTTCCCCTCACCTTCCTTTCTCTGTCTCTCTCTCTCTCCCTCCCCTGACCCTGGCCCATATCTTCTGGTGATGGGAGCGAAACCTGAGTGTGGGCTGGAGAAGGCAGACATTCCACCATAGACTCTGCATCAAGAGACCCAGTCTCCCCTTATGGTGACTGGGGCGTGGGTTTCAGGACAGGGGAGGGCTAGCTCAGGTGTGCGCCCCTGCCATCCTTCCTCAAGCAGATCCAGAGTTTGTTTGATGGTGGCAGGGGGAAGCTGTCGGTTCCATCCATCTGCCAGCCCTGCTCTGCCAGCTGTGCCCTGGGCAGTGGGTTGTGCCCTCTGTCTGCCACTGGCCATGGCGTAGTAGAAGTGGTGTCTTATCAGTTCACCGCTGGCACTTCCTCCCTGACCTCTGTCGAAGCTGACGTGCTTCAGCTCTGAGGAGGGGCCCACACAGCTGTCCTGTTCCACCTCCATCCTTCCATTTGACCCTCACAATTTGGGGAAGGGGAGGCCTTCAAAAGACCCAGAAACAAGCCTTTCAACCATAGGACTTCTGCCAGGACAGACCGCAGTTTGCCACATGCTATTTCTGGGCTCCCTGGACCCATAATTAGGCTCCACTTGAAGCAAACCTAATCTGCAAAACCAAAATTATTTTTCCACCCAAAATCAATCAGCAGAATGATTCTTTGTGCTGCAAAAGAATCTGCCACTGGGAACAGATTTTTTTTTAATCTTTGAGGGTTTTTTTTTCCTTTTTCAATACAAAGTTATACAAAGTCTTTTTAAATGAGCCTACAGAAACTTGGCAACATACTTGTAGAGTCAACCTTTTAAACTGGCTTCATAAAGTCACTATAGGCATAAAGCCAGCCAGCTTATGACCTTGAAAATCCCTATTTAGGACGTGTGTGTGTTGTTGTTGTTTTCCTGGGCAAGGAAAGGGCTGGACAGAGGTTTAAGGCCATCCTGCAAGCCTCCGTGGGTTTGTAGATACCACAGGGACTGGGGGTGCAAGATTTTGCCAGTGGAATCCTGACAAGTGCCAGGGACTGTCAGGGGGTTTTAGAAGGGCTGACTATTATGAAAACACCTACACAGTGGGCATAGGGATGGGGAGCTAGACCTGGAGATGCTCTCCTTCCCTTCACTGCCAAGAATCCATCTGGTGCCCATTCCTCCAGATCAGGGCTACAGGCCTGGTACAGCTGGCTGAGCACCTTGATCAAGCCACTCCTGTATGCCCATGGGGCGAAACTTCCAGAAAGCTAGAGGAGCCCTCAAGCTGCTGCTTTTTACCCCAGAAAAGCTTTAGAATTCTCCTAGCTGCAGGTTTCTGACCTTTTTTGCCCAAGAACATCTCTTACCCTACAAGGACTTTGCTTGTTATTAGATCAGTGTCATTTTGGCAGGAGGAGAGTATGTTCGGAGGATCTCAGCCTGAGTACCCAACCCCATAGTCCTTTGCTTCTTTTCTTTCTGGTCTTTTAACTTGCTTTATCTGTCCCGTGTATGTGTCTCCTCATAGACAAGGCTGAAAACCTCGACAAGTGTTCGATTAACCTTACTGTTTTAGAAAAAAGTTCCTGCAAGTCGATCTGGTTTCTCTCTAGATGTGCAAGTCCATTAGCCTCTCATGCCTCAGTTCCCCCATAAAATCAAGAGACTTCACTTGGTAATGATACAAACAGCCTCCATTTATGTAATCTTTATAACAACCCCATGTGGAAAGCTCTGAGTGTTCCCATTTTCTAGATGAAGAAACTGAAGCCCAGAGGGAAACGAGTCTAGTGCGATTACTAAGTCGAGTCCTGTTATCAGGTTCAGGATTGCTGCCCGTCTCCCAGCCTTGATCATAAAGGCTTTTAGAAGTTAGCACAATCAGACTTGGTCGCCAGACTAGCTGGGGTTCCTGGAGGCCCCAACAGGCCCTAGAAAGCGAGGGGAAGAGGGTGTGAGGCTATCTCCCTCCTTACTGAAAGGAATGTTGCTGTTCCTGCCTTTTGGGGTGGAAGCAAGGATCCTGCTGCGGTGCTGTGATTGTGGCCCCATCTTGGATATGAAAAGCAATCCCTCTGGTCCTCCAAGGGATGTGTCAGAGCTCTCCTGAAAGTCCCCACCCGTCCTGCACTTTGCCCAAATAACTATGTGTGTGTGTCCTGCTCCATCCACTGACTGTGTGCCATGTCCATGTGACCACCATTAACACACCATGTCATGAGCCATCACACATATCACGCTCTGTGCCCATGCGTCGGGCAGCCAACTGACATTTCTCAGCAGCTGGCAAATTATGATCCTGCACTCACTGCCAAGAGTCCATCTGGTGCTGCCACTCCTCCCTCAGGGCAGCTTGGCACAGCTGGTAGAGCACCTTGATCAAGCCATTCCTGCATGTTCAGGAACTGAACTGCCAGGAAGCCAAAGAAGGAGCCCTCAGACTGCTACTTTTTTAATCCTCATTCTCAAAACCACCCCCGCCCCTCGGAGGCATTATTTTTCTTGAATGTGATGAAACAGAAAGAAGATTAGAGTGCAAGATACACGGATCTGGGTTTAAATCTCAGTCTGACGCTTCCCATTGACGTGGCCTGGGGCACGTCACTCTCCCTCCCTGGGCCTCAGCTTCCTCATCTGGAAAAGGGGCATAATGGTGTCATCTTCCTGCAGGTAGACACAGGGACATTTAGAAGAGTCATATATTACAAACTTAAAGTCATCATGTTAAGTAAAAGTCACTGTCATTGAACGATTCCTTAACAGTCTATAAAGGAGTTGCTACACAATTCTGTGTATGCAATAATTCCTAGGTACCTTGAGCTTTGAGAACCACTGAGTTCGTGGGAAAGGGGAGGGGGAGGGAAAACCCAATGGGAGCATTTGTAGGCACTTAAGCCAGCCATTCTATGTTTTTGAAAATAATGCTCACTTTAAAAGGGATGATGGGCTGGAAATCCCACAGAGGATGTGCTCAGCACTGGGGCGGGCACAGGACTGGCACCATCCTGCTGACAGTCGAATTTTTCTCACCCTGCTCTCTAGTCATCGTTGGCGGGCTGTAACGAGACCAAGCCCAATGAGTTGTGCAAGGGGCCATTGCCTCATGCCAAGAGCTTGCTCCAGGCTCACATTTTCTCAGAGGACTCTTGAGAGTCGCCCTTAATTTCATCCCAGATTGGAACTCTTTTGCTGACCCTTTCTTCGTAATTTAGGGGATAAAGCCAAGGCCATTGAACAGCAGAGTCCCAAAGGCCTGTTTTACAGATGAGGATGATAATGAGGAGCAAAACTGGGATTTAAACCTAGGGCCCCCAGCCCCAAAGCTCATCACCTTCAAGGCATTCTAAATTCTTCCAGCACCAGAACCTCTGGAGAAAGGGTGTTTCCCCAGCTCTTGGCAGTGACCTTCAGTGGCAGATTTGCCTTTGGTAATTGATGACCTTCTGGCTGTCCTGCTACTTGGACAGTGGCTTTCTTGGTGTTCTTGAGCAGTGCTCATAGCCTGCCAAGGGCAGGGCACTGAACAGGGGGCTTCCAGCTGGAAGGATGGACATGAGCCGGAGCCGCAGCCGAGCTGCCCCGCCTGGTGCTCCGGCCGGGCTGGTGCCCAGGTGTGTGCCTGTGTGTGTGTTCTGTGTTCTTCTGAGGCCGCTTACAATCTGTCTCTCCCTCCAACGCCACCTCACCAGGAGCAGTACACGGTAAAGTCTCTCTTCTCTCGCTCTCGCCCTCTCTCGCCCTCTCTCTCTCTCTCTCGTCTGTCTCTTGTTCTCCATGCTCTGGTGCAGCCACGTTGGTTCTGGGCCTGTTTCCATGGCCTTGTGTCCTTGCTGCTGTCCTGTTGCTTGCAGTGACCAGAGCTCCCCTCAGCCTACTCCCCAGGGAGGAGGAACCCTAGGGAATCTTGGCCACTGCCTCCCACCATGACCACCATTAACCCAGTTCTTGGTGGAGAACAGAAAGGTGGGGGGGGGGGGGTTTGCGGACAACTTCCCCAGGATCTGATTTCAATATGGAATTGACTGGATGGTAGTTACCAGAGGAATGAGAGTGTCTGCCTCCCAGATGAGAGAAGGGTGAACAGTCCAAACTAGCTGGACTTGGTCTCTGAGAGGAGAAAGCACCTCTGTTGTATATCTACACTCTTGGTACAGTGGTTCCAAAATGTGGTTGTTTTCCAAAAGAGAGCCTTGATCAAGCTGTTCCTGCATGCTCAGGAGCCTAACTCCAAGGAACACTCTCCTCACGCCTCAGTAACAAGGCCATTTCTCAGCCTTCCAAAGGGGCAGTGTGTCTCCTGGAAGAGAAACTCTTGGCAGTGACTTTCAGTGGCAAATGGCCATGGGGTCGTTTTCAGATGAGTGGATGTTACCCCAGGAAGCATGTTCCTAAATGTCAGCCATTCAGCGCACCAAGACTGTAGCCGGTTCCATGTGCAACCTTGGATGTCCAGTTGCTTGACTTTTTTTTTGCTCCACCGCACAGTCTAAACTTCATTTTAGTTTTGCTAGGAAACTCTATATCATCCCCTTAGAGCGGTGTTATTAACCTCAGCCAGCACCACAGCCGCCCACTGGAATCCAACTGGAATGAGACAGCTGCACTGCAAGGTGTTGCATTCAAGCTGAGTTCTTTGTTACGAAAGAGATCTGCAAGCTCTGGGAAGGCATTAAGGACCTGCAGCACAAGCCGGAGGCTTCCTCCACCGAAGCAGAAGGCCTGAAAGATACTTGAAGAAGACATAAGTCTCCCTATGTGATCCAGTTATTCAGTTGTGTCCCTGTTTTGCCTAAAATGATCTCAGTGGCTCTCCTGAAGTGTGTCTGGTACTGTGGGGGTACAGCTCTGGAATAATAACGATGACTTTGGTTTAAAAGAGAAAACACATGTTCAGGCTGCTGAATCCTGGAGCATAGCTAATGTCCAGTTTCTTTCTTCCCTAAGAAATGAGAGAAGGAGCTCAGAAAAAGCAAGTAGTGTGAAGAATAATGTTTTGCACCTGGATACCCAGACATACTGTGGTGGGGATCTCTGGAAAAGCTCTGTTTGTGACTCAGGAGAGAGCTATAGGGATATGATTGCTAGGAGACCATTCCCCACCCCTCCACCCCCAAGGAGCTCTGATCTGAATCCTGTGTATGCTGGGCACTGGGACAAAAAAACAAGATTAAAGGGGAAATGAACACATGGAAAAATAAATCACAGTTTAAGCCTTTGAGAAGTGTTGTGTCTAAAGCCAAGAGCAAAGACAGAAAGATGATTCTGAAAAGCTCTAGGGTTTGGCAGAACCCAGAGGCAGTCGAGGGAGGCTGTCAAATGACGGGGCATTTAACCTGACTTCGGGGCTGCGTGGTCCTGTGAATGTATATGTGCAGGGCGGGTGTTGCTAGCGGTGGGAACGGTATGTGCAAAAGCAGACAGAGGCAAAAGTGTGTGGCTGGCGTTTGGGGTGTGTAGCAGTCGGTGGAAATGCAAAAGTAAGGTAAGTTGGGCTTGATTTTAAAGAGCCTTGAATGCCACACTTCTAAGAATTCAGATGCTTCAGAAGGATTCGGAGCGGGAGAGGGACATGATTATCGGATTTGGCTCTGAGTGTAGAAGAGGTCGTAGAAGAGAGAGACAGGGAGTGCAGGGAAAGTTGGGAGATGGGTCATAGCAATCCAACCTAGGAGGGTGGCCAGTGATGGACGGATGACAGGAAGTCGAACATGACTCTTGGGTTTCTGGCTTGGGCAATTGGGTGGGTGGTATGTACCTTTGACTACAGGCCTTTGATGGCTGTACCCAATGCCCTCCTCTTGGGAATCCTGAATCATGGTTGGCTAAGGGCAGGGGTCCCCAAACTATAGCCCGCGGGCCACATGTGGCCCCTTGAGGCCATTTATCCAGCCCCCGCCGCACTTCCGGAAAGGGCACCTCTTTCATTGGTGGTCAGTAAGAGGAGCATAGTTCCCATTGAAATACTGGTCAGTTTGTTGATTTAAATTTACTTGTTCTTTATTTTAAATATTGTATTTGTTCCCGTTTTGTTTTTTTACTTTAAAATAAGATATGCGCAGTGTGCATAGGGATTTGTTCATAGTTTTTTTTATAGTCCGGCCCTCCAATGGTCTGAGGGACAGTGAACTGGCCCCCTGTGTAAAACGTTTGGGGACCCCTGACTAAGAGTGTCACCACCAGGCTGTGCCCTGCCAAGACTTAGATGCAATGGACTGCTCTAAGCTCTGTGCAGCTCTCTGGCAGAGATGGGCAAAGAGCCCCTGGAAGAATGAGGCGCCTGATGTTCTGGTTCTCTCCTCTTTCGTGGACTCAGAGAATGTTGAGGAGTGGGGGGTGTTGGTTTAAGGGCCACCTTAAGCATTTCCTGAATCTTATTAGAAGGGTGAAAAAAGTCTTATTTTCTGAGCGCTCACCAAGGCCACCTCCAAGAACAGAGCAAAGGGGCAGGCAGCTGCTCAGGCCCAGACAGATGGTGGAGGAACTTCAACAAGCTCTGACCCCAGAATCACTAACAGCCATCTGCTCACTGGCTCCCGAGCCCCAGTGCAGCAGAGAGCTCGGTCACTCTTCCTCAGCAAGGGCAGAGCTATGCCAGGCTCACCCAGACTCCACGAGTGGGTGAGGTGGAACTGTGGGCCACCCAGCCTGACCTCTGCTCCCTCTCTTCCCTTCTCCCCACCCCTCTAACGTCCCTCCACAGTGGCAATAGCAAAGGAAAGGACATCAACACAATCAAATCTCTTCGAGTCCTCCGGGTGCTACGACCTCTTAAAACCATCAAGCGGTTGCCAAAGCTCAAGGTGAGATTGGGGCATGTGGGAAGCCTGTCAGGGTTGCCAAGTAAAGTGAAGCAGGTTGCACACTGCTCAAGGTTACTGCATTGAAAGGGGGGCCGATAACATCACAGCCATTGTGTATGGATAGGTTCATTCCCACAACTTTCCAGCAGATGGCAGTCAAGTGGATTGATCTAACAAAAGTTATATGTTATGACAATTTTCCATTAAATGAAATGTCTTCTGCAAGGTTGGAATCCCTTTTCCTAACTCACATGAAGGCCCATGTGGGTAAAGCAGGGTATAATCCTAATCTGGGAAGCAGTACACTAGGTTTCTGTCCCTACATAACCTTTGACTTTTCACCTACTGGTGCTAGGCTCCAATATCTCCTGATCCAAAATGTTGTAAACCGGCATTCCTCAAAAGCTCTTCGTTCCAAAAAAGGAAAGAAACGAAACCTAGTCATCTGAACACATCTTTTCAATTTATTCTCTGCCTGAGGGCATTATCTCTTACTTAATGTTTCTTTAAATCAAGTCACTTTTTTTACTTAAGTGGATTTATTTTTCAAGGAAATGGTATGTCCAATTTCTCAAATCGGAAACCAGAACCCACTGTTAGTAGAAGATAAAACTGAATATCTGTTCAAAAAAAACGTAAGATAATGCTAGTAAAATCTAGCCCAACACGTTGCCTGCCAAGGCTCCGAGCGTGGATGCTGCTCTCTCTTGGTTAAAAGGAAAAGTATTAATGTTAGGAGCTAACATAGTAGCAGCTAAGGAAGACTTCCTCCTCATTCAAAAGGATTGAAAAAGAATTCAGTCGGGAATAACTTTGTTACTATGTAATTCAGTAGTACTTAGTGTTGGGCTCCTATAGGACCTAAAGTTGGGCTCCTGTAGGACCTCTGTTCCCAGAGGTTCCCCCACCACGGTTTTATTAAAAGAGATGAAATGTGGCTGCCCCTTTGAATGTGAAAGTGTGCTTGCTTTGAAATGCATGGAATTCCAGCAGTATTCGGTTCAACAGTTCTTGGCCATTCTCTGGGCCACAGCCCCCTTTGAAAATCCCACGAAAGTTATGCATTCTCTTCCTCTGGGAAAAGCCAACAAAGCCGGCCTGTAATTCCAGCAGCTTCGGTGATCCCTGATGCCCACTCACGGTTAGGACCCAATGTGATTAGAAGCAGAATGGGGTGGGGGGTATTCCAGACCAGGATCCCCACCTTCTCTGAGGGTTGATGGAAGGGACCCATCTTGCCCAGGACAGACTCTCCTGGCCACGTGAAGTCATCTCCCAAATCCAGAGCACCCCCTGCTGCTCAGTGGACAAAAAAGAGGAGACCAGAACTCCAGATGATGGGGAACAAGGACTAGCGTGAGGCAGGGACACAAAATTAGCAGGAAATGACCTCTCCATTGAGGACCTTTCCTCTTGTCCTGGAGAACCATGCACTTCGTTTGGAAAGGCTCAGAGAAGTGTTTCCACTTCCCAGGGGTTGAGATTGGGCATTTCAAGTACATAGAAACTTGAGATTGGGTCCAGCCCCAGCACGTGAGCACATACTTCTCAGAACTGTGTGGCCTTGACTTGACTCATGTCCTGGTCTGTGAAATGGGAATGACAACCAGTATTTAGGGCTGCTGGAGGAGGAGGCCAGGCAGGCCCCCTGCCACTCACCCCCTCTCTCAACCCCACCCATCAGGCCGTGTTTGACTGTGTGGTGAATTCTCTCAAGAACGTCTTCAACATCCTCATTGTCTACATGCTGTTCATGTTCATCTTTGCCGTGGTGGCCGTACAGCTCTTCAAGGGGAAGTTCTTCCACTGCACCGATGAGTCCAAGGAGTTTGAGAAAGACTGTCGGTGGGTCTCCACTCCTCAAGGCATCCCCATGGGGGCTGGTGGGCGGGGAGTAGCAGAGGCGCCAGTCCCTCAGGCTTGGAAACTGCAGAGTTGGGCATGGGGAACAACCTGCTGCGACAGCTTGAACCTGGAGTAGGAGGAAAACAGTTCTGAAAGTTAAGTCACTGTCCTTCACTTTGAGATGAGCCATAAACTAGTTGCTTAACTTTTCAATCACCAGCTTTGTCAAGTGGGAGCTTTAAAACACATCCACATTTTCTTTGTGTGTGTGTGTGTGTGTGTGTGTGTGTGTGTGTGTGTGTGTGTGTGACAGAGAGAGAGAGAGGGACAAATAGGAACAGACAGACAGGAAGGGAGAGAGATGAGAAGCATCAGTTCTTCGTGGTAGCACCTTAGTTGTTCTTTGATTGCTTTCTCATGTGTCTTGACGGGGGGCTACAGCAGAGCAAATGACCCCTTGCTTGAGCCAGCGACCTTGAGTCCAAACTGGTGAGCTTTTTTGCTCAAACCAGATGAGCCTGCGCTCAAACCGGCAACCTCGGGGTTTCAAACCGGGGTCCTCTGCCTCCCAGTCCGACACTCTATTCACTATGCCACTGCCTGGTCAGGCAAAACACATCCACATTTTCTTACGTGAAATCTTCACAGGCAGATGTGTTTCAAAACCAGAGTACTTTGAGATTTTTAGAAAGGTTATAGAGTGCAAGTCCCACAAAGGACAGAACACGTTCAGCTGGATCCACAGCAGCCCGGTGCTCAAACACAATATTTCTGCCAGGAAACATGCAACTGTTTGCACCCAAAGGGATCAGTAAAGAGGACCATGAACCTTGTGTCCAGTTGGGTCAAGTTTTGTAGTCAAATAAATGAGATCAAAGGTGGACAGACTTTACCAAGGGCCTTATAGTAAATACTTTTGACTCTATGGGTAATATAGTCTGTTTTCGTTGTTGTTGTTTTTAGAGAGAGAAACATCAGTTTGTTGTTTCACTTATTTGTGCATTCATTGGTTGACTCTCGTATGTTCCCTAACCAGGGATTGAATCTGCAACCTGGGCCTATAGAGATGATGCTCTAACAATTGAGCTACCCAGCCAGGGCCTACAGTCTCTGTTTTGACTAGTCAATGCTGCCATGTAGTTCAAAAGCAGCTGGAGGCCTGACCTGTGGTGGTGCAGTGTTTATAAAGCGTCGACCTGGAAGTGCTGAGGTTGCCGGTTCGAAACCCTGGGCTTGCCTGGTCAAGGCACATATGGGAGTTGATGCTTCCTGCTCCTCCCCCCTTCTCTCTCTCTGTCTCTCTCTCTTGTCTCTCTCTCTCTCTCTCCTTTCTAAAATGAATACATAAGATAAAATAAAAATTAAATTAAATTAAAATAAACTTTAAAAAAAGCAGCTGGAGAAAATAGGCAAACAGATAGGCATGGCTGCGTTCTGATAATACATTATTTCTGAAAACTAGCTAAATTTTAAATTTCACATAATTTTTACTTGTCATGAGTGATTTCTTTTCTTTTTTTTTTTTTTGTATTTTTCTGAAGCTAGAAATGGGGAGGCAGTCAGACAGACTCGCGCATGGGCCTGACCGGGATCCACCGGGCACGCCCACCAGGGGGCGATGCTCTGCCCATCCGGGGCATCACTCTATTGTGACCAGAGCCATTCTAGCGCCTGGGGCAGAGGCCAAGGAGCCATCCCCAGTGCCCGGGCCATCTTTTGCTCCAATGGAGCCTCGGCTGCGGGAGGGGAAGAGAGAGACAGAGAGGAAGGAAAGGGGGAGGGGTGGAGAAACAGATGGGCACCCCTCCTGTGTGCCCTGGCCGGGAATCGAACCTGGGACTTCTGCACGCCAGGCCGACGCTCTACCACTGAGCCAACCGGCCAGGGCCTGATTTCTTTTCAACCACTAAAAAATTCAATAAAAACCCCGAAGAACTATTCTCAGCTTATTGGCTGTACAGAAACTGGTCCAGATTTGGTGTGTGAGCCATAACTTGCCCGCCCCTGAGTTAGGAGAAGAAAAGTGTTTGGTTTTCAGGACTTTCAGGATTTGGGGATTGTGGGTAAGGAAGCGTGGACCTGAAGCCCCCATTCTGGTCACCCTCACAATGGGAAACTCTGAACTCAGCTCAGGAAGGTGCTGAGCCTTTCACGTAGCCAAGCGCTCAGGGAATGTTCTGTTGTTGCTGGCGCGGCAAATGTCCACCTGTTATTTTGGTGGCTATTTCCAGAATTGGAAGGATCCCAGGCACTGGGCTAGGAGTCTGAAGCTCAGCTTTATTCCTACTCTGACAAGGAGCAGCCAATACCCCCACCAGCCTGATGAACCCAGAAATGTACCTGTCTCTCTCCCTGCTCTTAACCTCCCCAAAATCTGAGGCTCCCCCAGACCCCCTAAGACTAGCAGTAGGAAGAGAGTGCTGGACTCTGAGCCGGTTCTCACAGAACACAGGTCATGGCCTCACCCATGGGTTTGTTTCCAGGTGGATACACACACACCCTCCAGGGAGAAATAGGGGTGTGGCCGCTTCCTGGCCTGAGGGAGAAGCAGTGTGGGCCAGTGGGCCCCTCTCCTCCCCTCCCCCTCCCGTCTCCAGAAGCCGAAGACAAGTGTCCAGATCCCCCTCCTCCACTTACTAATGGCCCCGTTTTCTGTGGCAGTGGCAAGTACCTCCTCTATGAGAAGAACGAGGTGAAGGCCCGGGACCGGGAATGGAAGAAGTATGAGTTTCATTACGACAACGTGCTGTGGGCTCTACTGACCCTCTTCACCGTGTCCACGGGAGAAGGCTGGCCACAGTAAGTGGCCTGGCCAGAGAACCCCAAGGAGGAGCTCAGGGCACAGGAGGAGAGGAAAGGGTCTGAGAGCCCAGTGCTAACAAAGATCTGGGAGAGGGGCAGCTTGCTCTTGATTCCCAAGCTGGGGACCCTGCCAGGTAGCCTGAGTGGCTGTTACTAGGGCGTCAACCTTCACTCGTGGTTGGGCTTATGGGGGCAGAAATCCAGCCCGCACTTCCTTCACCACGCCCTCAGTGTGCGGGCTCTACCCCCAGGCCCTCCCAGAACAGGCACTGTTTCTAATGCACAGAAAGGCCCTGTGTACATAGGCAGCCGTGTCCTCTTAACCCTTTCTGTGCTGGTGAATGCAAATCTCCAAGACGGGGCTGTGGACATGGCATTGTCCAAGTCTGACCACGGGACCATTCTTTCCCAGAGGGGTCAGGTCTGGGCTGAGACAGGCGAGGCTGAACCATGCAAGTGCGGGGTCGGACTCATCTTTATTTAAAATATTTGACATGTTGTTCATCATGGGCTTTGGAGCATTCATTTGATGTGTTAAAATATTGCAGTAAAATACTATTTATCTTGATTGTTGAAGATGTTGGCACCCCCTTAGCTTGTGTCGAAGCCGAGTGCCTCACTGTCCCTGCCCTGGTCCAGGCTCTTCTGCCAGAGATCTCCGAGACGCCAGGTCGAGGGCTGGGTGGACTCCGGCGTGTGCCCTTCGTGTCCTTCTCTTAGCAAACATGTCAACCCACGTGTCACTACTCACCCATGCACACACTCAGTGCCCACATACGGGGCCAGTGCTACCCCTGAGGGCGCCTTTGGGTGAAAATTTTAAAGATACCCCTTCCTCAACAGACTTCACCTCCCTCTGTCAGAATATACTTAATGGTTTTGCTCAAATAAGGCACTTTTTGGCCACCTGCCAAAAAGCTGTCATCATGAATACACAAATCCACCATGGCACCCCCTAGACACAGAGCCCTGGAGCAGCGCACAGCCTCTGCAGCCGTGTGTGAGCAGCTGCACCCTCATGTGCATCCCGTTGCACCTCCTCAGCTTCCACCACCACCTGAGCTTCCACTCACATGCACACATGCACGTACACCTACCTCCATGATCCCTACTCATTCCCATTTGAAACCAGCACAAACCTCGTTTCAAATCCCAACTCAACCTCTTCTGAGTGGATGATCTTCGGCAAATCACTTCAGATCATTGAACCTTAGTTTCCTTATGTGCAGCGTGGAACCAATAGGAATTTCCCTAAGATGGTTGCTAGGAAAATAAGTAACCTGTTGAACATCTTTTCTGGCACATAGCAGGCTCGCAATATATGGTAATAAAAGTCGCTGAGGCTGTTAACACTCGCCGCAAAGTGGGTGGCAAGTATCCAAGATAGAGTCAGAAAACAGTGATTACTTTTATTTCTTGTCCATTTTCTCTTAATATCCCTGTTTCCTTGTCCCACTTGCCCCCCACCCGGTCCTCAAAGGGTTCTCAAGCACTCCGTGGATGCCACCTTCGAGAACCAGGGTCCCAGCCCCGGGTACCGCATGGAGATGTCCATCTTCTACGTCGTCTACTTTGTCGTGTTCCCCTTCTTCTTCGTCAATATCTTTGTGGCCTTGATCATCATCACCTTCCAGGAGCAGGGGGACAAGATGATGGAGGAATATAGCCTGGAAAAAAATGAGGTGCCACTTCTCAGTTGCATCCCCGATTTTAAAATGGGCAGTCCCCACCCCCCTCCCCACGAACATGACACAGAGAAACCAGCTTCTGGGGGAACGCAGGGAGGGAACTGCAGCATTCTCCAAGCAGAACCCAGTCTGCAGGGCAGCCCTTCCTGTGGTTTCCGGAAGGCAGTACATCAAACAGAAAGTGTTTGTATCAGTCAACTTAGACTAGGTTATGCTGCAGTAACAAGCAGCCCTGGGATCTCAGTTTCAGATAGCCATAAAGGGGGTGATTTCTTGCTTACCTTGCATGTCCAACATGTCCAAGTGGTTCTGCTCTATGTCATTGTTGTCCTAGTTCCCTCTGAGGCACTACAAATAAAAAAGTAAGTATGTACAACAAACCATCATCCAACTCTTGAGACTTGTGCCCAGAAGTGACACAAGTCACCTCTGCTCACATTTCATTAGCCTGAGTGAGTCACACATCCACGTGTCAGTGGAGTAAGAAAGTATAATGTCCCCCAGGGAGAGGTCATGAATATTTATGAGTGAAAATCCAGTACATCAAATTGTATAGACATGGTCCTTTGTCCTAGCAACATCCAAGCTAGGTGGAGGATCCAGAGTGCATCCTTCCTCTACTCTATTGACTCCTAAGACATCGTAACCGTGATTTCTTCCTCCCTCTGTCCAAGAGAAGGAGTAGCATAATGTTCAGTAGGAAAGAATGGATAGGCTTCAAAGTGAAACTTCAGTTTAAATTTGAGTTTGGCCTACTTGACAACTATGCCACCTCAGGCAAGTGGCTTAACCTCTCTGGACATCTATTTTCCTCATCTGCAAAGTGGGGCAATTAATAGAACCCACTTCTCATGTTTTGCTAAGAGGATTCCATGAGCTAAAAGGATACATGTCAGCAACAGTTCTGGCAGAAGGAGAAGAGAGACACTGTGGTAAGCTTATGGGGAATCCAGGCGTCCTAGCTGGGCTCAGGATGTGTGGAGAGTGATGCTGAGCTAGATGGTGGGTGCTCAGTGTCCGGTGCTCCCCTCGGGCCCTTACGCCACTGGCCTCTCTCCCACAGAGGGCCTGCATCGACTTCGCCATCAGCGCCAAACCCCTGACCCGACACATGCCGCAGAACAAGCAGAGCTTCCAGTACCGCATGTGGCAGTTCGTGGTGTCTCCACCCTTCGAGTACACCATCATGGCCATGATCGCCCTCAACACCATCGTGCTCATGATGAAGGTGAGCCCTCAGCCCTGTGAACCCCACCGCATCCCGGCCCCTCATCCATGCCCTCCTCCAGCAAAACGGAACCGTCTGCTGTGAATCCCCCGGAGAGGCCGCGCTGTTACCACCCGGGCCTGGCTCCAGCTGTTCCTGCTGCGTGGCACACAGTCCCCACCACCCTGTCTGGCCAGCTCCTTCCAGCAGCGCTTGCACAGCCCCTTCCTCTAGGAAGCCTTCTCTAATCTCCCGAGACTGCAGCGGGTGCCCATCTTTGCAAGCATCCTACAGTTACTTCACATGCCCTAATGTGGGTTGCCCAACTGTCTCCCCCATGAGCCTATGAGCTCCGATGGGCCAGACAAGTCCTGGTCATCCCTAGATTCGTAGGGTTCAGTGAGGGTCTGGCTCAAAGGAAACAAGAGGCCCCCAATAAATATTTATTTGCTGAATGAAATGAGATGGGAAGAACAGGTACATACCTTGTCACCTTCAGGGCCATGGAGCCTCTGCAGGGTGAAAAGTCAGAACCTTTAACCTGTGCTTTTGAGCCCAGCACTCCATGGTGTTTCTCAAGCTGTCCTGTGCTCACGGATATCATCTGGGGGTCTTGTGCTGGTGCTCCTGCACGCAGCAGGCCTGGGGTGAGCCTGGGAGGCAGCATTCCCAGCCAGCACCTTGGACCATACCCTGAGTGACTGTGCCCTCACGGACACCGTCTCCGTCACCCATCTGAAACACTTTACTACGTTACTTTCATCTGGTTTTCTGTCTCTCTCTTTTGACAGAGACAGAGAGAGAGAGTCAAAGAGAGGGATAGATAGGGACAGACAGGAAGGGAGAGAAATGAGAAGCATCAATTCTTCGTTGCAGCATCTTAGTTGTTCATTGATTGCTTTCTCATATGTGCCTTGACCTGGGTGCTGCAGCAGAGCGAGTGACCCCTTGCTCAAGCCAGTGACCTTGGGCTTCAAGCCAGTGACCTTTGGGCTCAAGCCAGTGACCATGGAGTCATGTCTGTGATCCCATGCTCAAGCCAGCGACCCCGCACTCAAGCTTGGTGAGCCCGTGCTCAAGCCCGATGAGCCCGCACTCCAGCCAGCAACCTCGGGGTTTCAAACCTGGGTCCTTTGTGTCCTAGTCCGATGCTCTATCCACTGCTCCACCACCTGCTCAGAGTCTCTCTCTCTCTTTTTTTTTTAAGTGAAATTCACATAACATAAAATTCACCATTTCAAAGTGTACAATTCAGTGACATTCAGTATATTCACCATGTTGTGCAGCCACTACCTCTATCTGCTTCCAGAACATTCCATCACCCCAAAGAAAACCCTGTCCCCACGAGCCGCCACTCCCTGCACCTTCCCCCAGTCCTGGCAGCCACCAATCTGCTCTCTGTCTCTATGATTTTACCTACTATGGGCACTTCATCTACGTTTTTAAAGTGTTTTAAATTATAAGCATCACACTATTTCACCCTTAAGTTCTTCTGTATACATTTCTTTAAAATAAGGGCGTTTTCTTACATATTCGTATGTTTGGTGAGTGATAATCCTCTAAGATCCATATTGAGTGATAATTATCTAAGATCTATATTGAATTGTCCCCAAAATGTCTTTTACAGCAAGTTGATCTTTGAGCCAAGATCTAAATGGCTACACATGGCCTCCAGTTTTTGTCATTTAAATCTCTGCCCTCTCTATTCATACCTTTCTTGTCACACTCTTGACGTTTTGAGGAAACCAGATGAGCCAAATGAAACCTATCTGGCCCTGGGCGTGCTGGGCTCCATGCGGGAGCTGTGCCTTCCTCCTCTGGCTGCCATGTTTCCTGTAACCTGGTAGTTAGGTCTAAAGGTTATAGATTCAAGTCTGAACAATAGTACGGTCAAGAAGATTTCATAAGGAGTCAGAAGAACGGCTACCCCTGAGGTGGGTGATCGGCCGGGAAGGGATGCAAGGAAACTCCTAGAGGTTGGGAATGTTGTAAATCTTGGCTGGAAAGTGGCCTCATGGGAGTGTGCAGGTAGGAATTGAAAGAGAGGTCTGGGAAGACAGAAAGCAGTGTGGAGAATGTGCTTTAGACATCCTCACGAGCCCCATCTGTCCCAGGATCTGAGATAGGATTCAAGAATGGAGTTTTTGTTTTGATGTGAAGAGCTTGCCTGGAGTCGACTCCACAAGGTGTCACCAGGGACCCCAAGTGTGAGTCCTCTCTGGCCTGGGATAGGACCACCACAAAGCCACCTCACAAATCATATTGCCCACTGACCCCCATGCCCTTCCTGCTTCCTATTCTAGTTCTACGGGGCCTCGCTTGCTTATGAAAATGCTCTGAGGGTATTCAACATTGTCTTCACCTCCCTCTTCTCTCTGGAATGTCTGCTGAAAGTCATGGCTTTTGGGATTCTGGTATGTACAGCCTTGGGGCTAGACCTGGGGGTTGGAGGGAAGCCTGGACGGGCTCCGAGTCCTGGATGGTGGTCTCCCCACCTGGCTCCAAGACCCCCAACCCCCGCGGTGGCTTGATCATCCCTCCAACGCCCACAGACCCTACTTAGACGTTCTTGTGCTTGCTGTAACACTGATGGTACCCAACATGTGTTGACTGTTACTATGTGCAACGCATGTATTTATTCAGTCATTCCTCAAAATGACCCAATGGATGGGAGTAACTCTCTTCCGTTTCAGAAATAAGGAAACTGAGATTCAGACAATTCAAGTCCATAACGTTCAAACTCTTCTAACCACAATCCACAGTGAGAAATACATTTTATGATAAAGCCAAGCAGGCAGGCATGCACGTAGACCACCGAAAGGAAATTTTCAGGAAATTAGTTTCAACCCTTATCACATGCCCTGAACTCTGAAGTGTCTATTCTACCAGATTACGTTTCCTTTCTTTTTAATACAGTTTAGAACCCACTCACTCTATTTCATCTCCCAGTAATGCAAGTGGTCTTAGAGGCCTCCTGGCCCTCAAAGGGATCTAGGGTAAGGGGAGGAGGGTCTGTGAAATTACATGTGAAAAAAATTACACCTTTATTTTTTGCCAGCTGCTAACTAGACTTCAGCATTTCCTTCCATCTCAAAGGCAGACAACAAACCCTTGCAGTATTAACAATACAATCAGTGTCACAGATAAAAATCAGGTATTTCCTGGTGCATTATAGATGTTGCAGGAATCTCCAAGTTTAGTTTTTACTAACTGTTGCTTCAGATTAGATCACTATTTTAATTTTTTTTTATCATCATATTTCAATATAATGGGTATCCTTGCAATCCTGGGCATTTTATGTTATGCGCTTATAAAGCTTACTTTCTGAAGGTCTTCCCAGGTGGTCAGGGAGGGTCACAGCGCGCGCGCGCACGCACACACACACGAATGAAGACAACCTAAGCTTAATGAACTGTAACTTGGGGTGACTTCGAGAATGTCCCCTCTGAGTGACCAAGCTGACACTTGAAACAGGATGTCTTCCATCTTGACCACCCCATTCATTAGCCTGTTTCTCTGAAGAGAAGGACCTGCAGCTGGTGGTCTCAGCCTGGGTCTCACCTTGGCTTCCCAAAGTGGGAAAGGGCATCAGCTTTCTCTCTAGAAAGATCTCAATTCAAATTGTGTCTAGGCTCTGTCACTTTATCCCTCTCTCCCCCATCAGAAGAAGGGCCCACCCTCTGCCTCTATCTCAGAAGAGCTCTTGCAAACCCTAAATGCACATGATGTGTGTCTGGAGACCAAGAGTGAAGCCTGACTGCAGGGAGTGCTCAGTACTTGCTGGGCAGTGTTACAGTAAATCTCATCCCCTGTCTTCTTCAATGTTCTGATCCACTTGGTCAAGTGGGGGGCCCCTAATTCTGTATTTTATTTTGATAGAGAGAGTCAGAGACAGAGAGAGGGACAGATAAGGACAGACAGACAGGGAGAGAGAGAGAGATGAGAAGCATCAGTTCTTCGTTGTGGCTCCTTAGTTGTTCACTGATTACTTTCTCATTTGTTCCTTGACCGGGGGCTACAGCAGAGCAAGTGACCCCTTGCTCAAGCCAGCGACCTTTGGGCTCAAGCCAGCGACCTTTGGGCTCAAGCCAGCAACCATGGGGTCATGTCTATAAGCCCGTGCTCAAGCCAGATGAGCCTGCACTCAAGGCGGCGATCTCAGGGTTTCGAACCTGCGTCCTCTGCTTCCCAGTCTGACACTATATCCATGGTACCACTGCCTGGTCAGACCTGATTCTGTATTTTTAATCAATCCCACTCCCCCCACCCCCCCAGGGAGTCCAGGGTGCAGCCCAGACTGTCAGGCCCCACACTGAGCTCCAGTCAAGCAGGGAAAGCATCCTGAAGCCAGGGCCGTGGCAACAATTCAGCATTTCTGTCCTGGGAATGCCAGTAGGACAGGTCACAGAGTGTGTATGGGAAAGAGCTTGGCCTCTCACGTACCCATGCATGGGTACAAATCCCGCCTCAGCCCGTTTCTAGCTGTGTGGCCGCAAGAGGGCCCTCGGCCTCTGCTCCTGTGTCCACATCTACAGGGTAAGAGTTTCTCGGGCCTGGCCCAGTGCAGCTGTGGTAAGCGATCTGATGGTGGAGAGATTTTCTGCCAAGGGCTGGTGCTCCATCTCCCCCACGCCTGACAGTCCCACAAGGGCCTGCATAGAGCCTGCCCCTTCAGTTTTAGACGAAGCCCCAAGTTCCCCAAGTGACATTTAGGCCTTAGAGGGAGCCTTGTAGTCCAGGGGCTTGAGGGCTGTGGCTACACACCTAAGAAGTTGTCTTCGCTTGGGCTCCCCCAGAAGCAGAACCTGAGACAAGGATTGAGTGTGAAGAATTATCCGAATGGTGACCCCACACACAGTAAGGGAGATGGTAGGGGAGAGAGGCAGGGGCCATTTTCTACTGTGGGATACTGGGTGCAACTTCTGCTGGGGACCTCCAAGAGGCAGCAGAGAGCACAGCAGCATCATTCTATTCACGGGGGTGGGAGCTGGGGTAGTTATCCTCCCGAATCCATCAGCCATAGTAAAGGGCTGTTCTCAGGGCAGCTGTGAATTGCTCAGCAAATATGCAGCCCGAAAAAGCCCCTGGACAGAGTAACGGAGGTGTGGTGTCAAAATATAAGGGGGTATGAGCAGGCCCCCAGCAGCACCTGCTAAAATACCAAAAGTGCCAACAGAACCGGAATCATTTTTAAGTAATTGTAAAACAGCAACGTACACCTATTGAGCACCTACTGTATACCAAATACCTGCTTCGACTCATTTATGTGATTGCTGTTTTACCCCTATCTTCCAGAAGAAGGTGCCAAGGTCCAGAGTCCAACTCAGGACTTTGTGACCATGCTGAAAGAATCTGATCCTGGGAAGCACAGCTCCAAGGTTTTCTTGACACTCAGCAAGAGGGGGATCTTTGCCTGTAGTTACTCAGGGACCCAGACTCTTGGAGCAGCCCCCATCTGGAATGATACAGCTTGCCAGGGTTTAGAGAGTTCTGACAGTCCCACACTGACCAGCAAGTGACTTATAGCACAATCTCTGGAACTAGATACACAGTCCCATCTAGCCACTAGGGAGCCAGAACAAGCAGCCTGGTATGTGCCCAGAAGGCCTCTATACCCTTGTTACTATTCCCCTTCCCCATATTAAGAAGTGGAGGCCCAGAGAGGTTAAGTCACTAGCCCACAGATGCACAGCTGGAGGATAGTAGAGCTGGGATGTGAACTCAATGGCCAATCTCTTTGAGAGTGTGCTATAAACACAGTCCTAATTCAGTAGGGTCCTGAACATAGACTCTGGACTTGAAGTTCCAGCCTGAGATCAATTCCTAACCCTTCACTTCCATGCTGCTCACCTACCATACAAGTGAGTAACTTCACTCTCTGAACTTGTCACCTTGTGTAAAATGGGAAAATGGGTGATAATTCTTGCTTCCAAGAGTCTTGTCCCAAACAGAGCTGAAGAGGGGCCTGTAGGTCCCCTCTGAGGCCAGGAAATCCCATGGTAGGCCTGGGGTTCTGGGGAAGGGGAACTCAGAGCAGCCCACTCAGTAGCATTTTGCTACTTAAATGACAAAGACTGTCCTAGGCACTTGGGCTGATCGGCATTGTGCCCTGGGCTGGCCATGGGGGCCAGGCATGGAGCTGTGTGTTGGCATCTCTGTCTTGTGGGTCTTCATTCTAGAATTACTTCCGCGATGCCTGGAACATCTTCGACTTTGTGACTGTTCTGGGCAGCATCACCGACATCCTCGTGACTGAGTTCGGGGTAAGTTTCCCACCAGCTTCTTTCTGGGCAACTCCTAGCTGGAAGGGGGACGGGGAGACAGGGAAGAGGTCATCCAGAAGCAGCAGGTTCCAACAGCCACAGCTGGCTCTTGCCAGCTGTGAGTGGAGAGGGAGAAGCAGGGCCCCCAGAGGCAAGGGTGGCCCCTCAGGAGGGTGACTCAAGAAAACAGGGGTTCCTGTAGCCATGGCCATGGGGCCAGCACTGCAGTGTGAACTCTCCTGCAGCACTGACTTAAGAAGGAACCGTGTGGCCGAGTACCCTGAGAGAACTGACACTCTTAGAGGATCCCAGGCTGAGCTCCACCCCAAACCCCACGCTATTTTAGGGACCCAGTGGGAACCAGCTTCAAGTTTGTTGTGCCCAAACTAACAACCTCTGGCTCATGGGCAGGAGGGAACCGTGGCCCTTGGGCCAACAAAGGGACACCACTCCCGGACCCGTGGGAGGGTCCCAGGATGTCCATCCTTCTCTAACCCCAGACCCGGGGGTTCCCGTGTGGGGGTCTCTGGACCAATCTGAGTGGCCCCACATTATCCTTCTGCCTTGTCTAGAGAACTCAGGGCCCCAGAACTCCTGTTCAAAACCCCCTCCTTGGCTGTCTGCCAGTGAGCCCCGGCTTGAGGGCCCCCAGGAGGTTGGGGCAGGGTAGTAGATCCTCGGAGGGGAGCAGAAGGGCAGAGTGTGTCAGAGCCAAGGGTATGGCGTTCACCTCATAACAATAGCAATACAAATAGTGATGGCCGACAAGAATGGGGCTTTCACTATCTGCCAGGCACTGTGCCAAGCGTTTTATGTGGATTAGCTCATGGTATAGGTCTAGGGCTCAGCATATAAGAGAATTCCCTCGGAAGGTTCAACTGAGGAAATCGGGAACAAAAACCACTCATGGAGGAGAAGGGAAGACATCCAAAACCCAGCCCCTGTTGAAAACTTACCTGCCCAGGTGCTGAAGTGAGGAGGGAACCTAAACTGGATCAGACAGGGGGCCCCCTAGTGGTGGTTATGGGCATGGAGGGTCAGAGCCCCCAGCAGAGATGAGGGCCAGAGCAGGAAGAGAGCATCTGGGGTGGAATATCCTGGCCTTTCTCGCCTGGCACCCTGTCTCCTGCCAGCACCTCCCATTGGCCAAGCCCATTCAGAAGGGAGCCAGAAGGCCCAGGATCCAGGGCCATGCTCAGAATACGCAGAGAACAGCGGACAATAGATTTGATTGGGGTGGTGCCCAGGAAAGAGGGTGTTGCAGCATTTTAGACATGAGGTATCTGAGGCTCAGTGCTCAGGGAAGTGAGGTTCCTGCCCAGGTTCATTCAGCAAGGCCTGGTGACTCCCTAGGGCACGCTGGTGTTTCTTGGGGTGTTCACATAGGAGGTCCCATTGGCTGACTTTCCATCCTGGAAAACTGGGGGGGGCTGAGTAGCTACACAGAAGAGGGGCCATTCCCTGGTTCGTCTCCCAACACCCTCACCCAAATAAGGTCTTGGCCACAGCCCTGTGCCTTGGGTTCCAGTGACCCAGAAGTTACCCCTTCCCTGCATCCCACCCCTGACACTTTCCTCTTGGGATGTCTGGCCACTGTCCTCTGGCAGAGGGCCAGAGCCTAGACTTCATCTTTGTCCTAAGTTTCTAAGAAGTCTAAGCTTCGGGCTGGCTTTAGCTGAGTGGTTCCTTTGAGTCAAGTTCGCTTATTAAAAGGTCTGAGCTTCAACTGACAGTCAAAATATCTTGAGTTCTAAACAACCTTAAACCAATGTCACTCTGGGTCAAGAGGTTGGAAGGAATGGCCCGCCACCCCAGTAAGCAGGTGAAGGAAGTTGGTTATAACCTCCGGTTGCCATTAAGAGACCCACAAGGCTGGACCCAACAGCCCATTCTCCTGGCTGCAAGAGCAGGGAGGGCAAGAGGACAGGGCATGAGATCCAGCTCAGGGACGTCAGGACCATTACAGTAGTCAAACAGCCCTCCCAACAACTTGTCTGACTTTGGGCAATGGTGTTACCTCTTCTCGACCTGTATATAGAAGTAATCTTCATAACTAACCCCAGCAGATCCTTGCAAGCCTCACATTCATACATGCATTCAGTAAGCATGCATTGAGGCCTACTGTGTGCTGGGTGTTAAAGGTGCTAGAGACAGCGCAGTGAACAAATCAAAACACAGGAATCCCTGCCCCCATAGGGCTGGCATTCTAAGGAGAAAAACAGCAATGTTTAACAAGTCAGAGCCATCAATGTGAAGTGCTTGGCACCAAACCTACCAGAAAATAAATGGAAAATAAATAGTGGTTATTATTTTTGCTACCGCTATTATTACCATGGGTGTACTTGGAATTCAGCCCTTCAGCTCTGAATTAGAATCATTTGGAGGAAAAGATAGAGGGTGGGTGTTTGGACCCCTTTAAGAATGGTAAATTCCGAAACTGGAGTAGGAGAAGGCCTGCCCTGCTGGGCAAGGAGCCCACAGTCATGCCTTTCTGTCTCCCAGGTAAGCCCACTAGGATTGAGACAGGAGGAACCAGACCCTTGGGAGGGCAAGTCCGCAGCATTTGGGGGGACAGGGCATGAGACCCATTGGGCCCCAGCTGCTGCCCCCAAGTGGCCGGGTGATGTGGGTTTGCCCTGCGTGCGATGGATAATGACTGTGTTTCTTGTCTTGTCTCTTTTCATGCCTGCTCTTTAAACTGTATATTGGCACAACGCCGTCTGAAAAATTCATCCAATCAAAATGCACTATGAAATTCATTTGTTCATCCATGACGTGGTCTGTGTGTTCATACACCAATGACTATCTCCCAACCCACCACCGCCACCCCACTCCCCGCCCGGGGAACCGAAACCCATTGGTTTTTTGGCACTGGTTACAAATCAACCTAAAAAATGCTGAACACACCTCCCCAACTGCCCCCGCCCACCCAATCCCCCTCCATCTTCAACATCTGCATCTAGAATCCGGTTGGTCTTACCTCTTTCTGAAGTCTGAATGCCTTACATTAACTGTGACGCGTCTCCTCGCATCAGCACTGCACGTCCTGCCCTGGGCTTTCTGACTTGGAATGCCTGACACAGCCCCTCACTCCCATCTGTCTGTCCCTCTTCCCCCCAGCCCTCCTTCCTCGTTCCTACAGAGCCTCTCTCTTTCTCTCTCTCCCTCTCCTTGTTTTCACTGGGTTCGGAATCATGGTTTTCTGTTTGGCCTGCTTCGCATCTTTTGCAGAGAAAAGGATGGGTTTGCCAGGACCAGTCGGCTAGCTGGGTCTCCTTCCCCATTGCTCACACATCTGACACATGGAACCCTCAGCTACCCTCAGATGCCTGTTCAGCTCCATGGAACCTGACCCCAGGAAAGCTCCTCCCATCCCTAAGCCCATTATAAGCCCTCGAGCTCTTCGGACTTCATCACCAGAGACAGATCTTCAAGTCCAATGGAGGAGGTCTGAGCAGTGGGCAGTGGGCAGAGACTCTCAGGCAGCGGAGACTCAGACCAGCTAATGCCGGGGTCTGGCTGCTGCCAGATAGGCTGGCCAGCTAAGGCCTCATCTAACGCCCTGATTGGCATGCACACGTGTGCCCTCCCAAACACATACACAGTCCCTATATAACAATGCCTTCTCCTCTTTCTGATCTGTCTGAACCTCTCTCTCTCTGCTCTGCCCACCACACACCCCAGCACACACTGCCCTCTCCTCTCCTACACCCATCCACCCTGCACACCCACACCCACACCCCAGCACACACTGCCCTCTCCTCTCCTACACCCATCCACCCCGCACACCCACACCCACACCCCAGCACACACTGTCTCCACCAGCTCTTTTCACTTATTCAGCTCCTCGCACACTTCTCACTCTGTTAAATCCTACCTGCCTTTTTCCCACCCTCCCCTGAGCACCTCTGAAGGACCCCAATGGCATCTTTGCACCAGGATGCCTCCCCTGCTGGTGGTACACATGCACTTATTCACCAGACATTTAAGGTGCCATAGATGGAGGGTTGGGCAGTGAACACCACCAGTTTCTCTTACCTGCAATCAGGTGCGGGAGGCAGGCATTGGTCAAGTCACCCCTCAAACCCAGATGAAATTATAACATGGAAAGGCCCCATGACAGGACAGCATGCAGGGGATGGAGTCTGCAACTGAGGACGTATGGCTGGGGCAGAAAGCAGAGGAAGACAGGAGGGCTGAAGGGGCAGGCCCCCAGGGCTGTGGGAACCTGGGAGGATTTAGAGCAGGGGAGGCATGACCAGCAGTGTGATTTGACAAGGTCACTGTGGCTGCAGAGCTTGGAGCAGTTTGGCAGGAGCCCCAGCGAAGGATGTGGATGAAACCAGCAGAAGACTGGTCATCTGAGCAGGGGTCTCTCCAGGACCCAGCGATGGGTCACATCTGGGCTGTGGTCAAGAGAGGTACACGAAGGACTTGAGTCTGGCTTGAACCAAGAGGTGGATAGGGAATTCCAGAAGAGGACCAGGCTGGGGAAGAGCATGAGTGTTGGAGGTTCCTCTAAGGACTCCTTGGAAGAAGTCAGGCAAGCAGGTAGTGATGGGGCCTGGATTGCAGAGGCCAGTTCGGGGCTGTAGGTGGCAGGGTTTCCTGCAGATGGCAGGGTTTCTCTGGAGCCATTGGCAGGGGTGTTTCCCATGTCCAGAGCACTCACACCGCTTATAACAGGGGTCCCCAAACTACAGCCCGCAGGCCGCATGCGACCCCCTGAAGCCATTTATCCGGCCCCCGCCGCACTTCCAGAAGGAGCACCTCTTTCATTGGTGGTCAGTGAGAGGAGCATAGTTCCCATTGAAATACTGGACAGTTTGTTGATTTAAATTTACTTGTTCTTTATTTTAAATATTGTATTTGTTCCCGTTTTATTTTTTTACTTTAAAATAAGATATGTGCAGTGTGCATAGGGATTTGTTCATATATTTTTTATAGTCCGGCCCTCCAACGGTCTGAGGAACAGTGAACTGGCCCCCTGTGTAAAAAGTTTGGGGATCCCTGGCTTATAGCATGGTCAGCCTTCCAGGGCCTGTGCCCCACTGGGCAGCCTAGAACCTGGACACGCAGGACAGGTTTGGAGAAGAAGACAGCTGCTCCTTGTGGCCTGTGGACTGAATGATGGAAGCTAGGAAGAGAGAGGTTGCCAGAAAGTCTCTGAGCACTTGAAGGACTCAGTGCAGAAGAGGTGGAGGGGTGGATGAGGGCAGACTAGCACCTTCCCCTGCCCTGTTACCTGAACCTCTCTCATCTCAACCCCTACCTCCCTGTGTGTCTCCCCTCTCCCTCTCTGTTCCAAGAAGGGCAGCATGCTCTCTGCACGCATCTCCCCGCCAGACCCCCTTGCTTCTCCTGCATGGTGGCAGAAACCCTTGGCTCCACCCCAAGCCCAAGGCTGCTCCAGGGCCCGCCTGCTTCTGCATGATGAGCCGAGCCCTCATGTTGTGTCCCACCCCAGGACGGGATGGCTTGTACTCTGGGGATGGGTGGGAGAAAGTTGGGGACATGTGGGCCATCAGCCTCGTTTCCAGGTGGACCTGGGTGGACAGGCAAGGCTAGGAGTCAGGTCAGTGGAGCACAGAGTGTGACTCTTAGTCCAGCTAGGTCTGAGGGCTTATTCGGGAGCTTGGGACATGGTCATAGGGACTGACCCAATGCGGTCAGAGAAGGATCTCCCAGTCTCCTCTACCATCCTGGACACTTAGGACCCAACTCATGTGTCCCAGATAGTGTCCTAGACTTTGCCAACAAATCCAGAGGCATCTTGCTGCCCCAGAAATTCCTTGAGCTCCCATCACTAATTTGGCTCCCAGGCCAGAGCTAGCAGGTCTGGTAGCTGGGAAGCCATCAGAAACCACCATGTAAGATGCCCATGTAATTCATTGTCCAAACTTTTAGACCAACAGGAGTGCTGTGACTGTCAGGCCAACCTGTGCCATTTAGGAGTGAGGGTGAGCCAGCTGAAGTCTTGCTCCCTGCTTGTGTCTAGGTCTCCTCCAAGTCCTGCAGAGCAGAGTCCTGTTAAGGCCTCTCTGCCTCCACCCCATTGGGTGATTGAACAGCAGAGGTCCCCATATCTGCCTGAGACAGGGATCTCAAACTCGAAATGCCTCTGGGGGCCAATAAGGCCCCATAAGCCAGGAGAGCAGATGCCACTCTAGAACATGGGGCCTCTGGCAAGCTGGAGGATACGTGGACTGCCTCAAGGCGGCAGCCACACCTGAGCCCCAGCTAACTTGCCAGGACGGAAACAGGTCCAGGCTTGCCGGAAAGCCAGATTTGGGAGGTGAGGGGATCTGATTTTTTTAACAGCAGCAACTATTTTTAATTTAAAAATTGCTCAAGCCCAACAAAATAACTTTGCCCACCAGATGACCAGATTTGGTCCATTTGTGACTTTTAGTGTTTTGTTCTTTACCAGTGCCCCCCTGAAGCCCCAGGTGGCAAGTCCCAGGGCAGTTACACAGTGACCGGGCTGACCCACCTTCTCTGGCTGGCTGCCTCCCACCTCTCCCACCCCCCTGCTGTCTGACCCCAGGTTCTGGCTTGGGCGGGAGGAGGTGAAGGCAGTAACTAGATAGGGGTCTTTGAGCAGAGGCAGGGGCCACCCAGGGAGGTACTGGGGGCAGGGACAGCCCACCTCCCCGCCCCCAGCACCGGCCGCTTGGTGGACCTGGGCTGATGGCCAGCTCACCCACCCACGGGCGCTGCATACTTCCTGCTTCCCGCAGGCCTGGTCCCGTGCTACTCCACCCAGCCCCAGAAGCTGAGAAGCCATCCCTGAGAGGGGGGAAAAGGGCCCCAAATGCATCTTCTCCGACTCAGCGGGCAGCGAGGACTCGCCCTGCAGCCGAACAGCCCCAGCTCCCTCCCGTCCTCCCCATGCCCGCTCGCCAAGGGGGTAAGAAAAGATACTCTTCCACTTCTCCAATTGGCTCGAGTCCTCTTGGCCGTGGGGTGAGGTCAGGGCGGGCAGGAGTGGGTGGGCAGCTCGACAGGGCAGGGCAGGGCAGGGTGCCCAGTGAGTCCCATGACAGATGCATTTCTGGCCTAGAGCATAACATGCCCTCGGAACCGCACATGTCCACCAGGCCTGAGCGGCTGGCTCCCCTCACCCTGCCCTGGTGTTTGTGCATCGTACACGTGTGATGGATTCGGCAACTTGACCCGCTTGTGTCCTACCGTCTCAGTGCATTTGGTTGTTGGGAGAAACAAAAACCATCTCGATTCTTTTCCTGATTGGATGATTCGGATATATTTTCTTTCCCTTGTTCTTTTATTATTTCTAGCCCACCTCTGCCCCCCCCCCAACCCCTTCCTTTCGCTTCCTTTTTCTTTCCTTTTCCCCTTTGAGGATGGGGCTGGCAGGGAGGGCTTATGCTTTCTGAGTTGATGCCTTTTTCTCCTGCCCACCCTCTCCCCCCCACACTTAGTTCCTTTTTCAAGTTTTTTCCTCTGCACCATTGCATTAATAGTGCTTTCTCTCCTCTCCCTCCTTATTTGGGGTCTGGCTTGCTTTTTCCTGTTGGTTTGCTTCTTGTAGGGTCCTCTGTGAGTGGTGATGGCTCTAAGCTCCTGTGGGTGGGTGGGTGATCACCCCTCTTTCTCCATTTTCCCAGAATAACTTCATCAACCTGAGCTTCCTCCGCCTCTTCCGAGCAGCCCGGCTCATCAAACTCCTCCGTCAGGGTTACACCATCCGAATCCTTCTCTGGACCTTTGTGCAGTCATTCAAGGTGAGTCACTGCCCTGCTCAGGGCTGGGAGGAAAGCAGCCCCCCCTTCCCTGCCACTCTTGCTAAGTCGAGAATGGGGGCAGCCATGCCTGTATGGTGCGCCTTGCTGAGAACGTTATCTGCAGGGCTCTCGTCTCACTTCCTTCTCGCCAGGCCCTGCCGTACGTCTGCCTGCTGATTGCCATGCTTTTCTTCATCTATGCCATCATCGGGATGCAGGTGAGTGCTTCCCCCCACTACGTTCCCAGAGCGATCCAAGGAGGCTGCTGCCCTTAGGCAGAGCTGGGTCACCAGAGCCCCAGAGAGGCAGACATGGACATTGAGACATGGGCACTGTGAAGCCACTGAGGGGCACGTCTTCCTTGGTCATCACCCTCTAACCCCCCAGGTATTTGGCAACATTGGCATCGACGTGGAGGATGAGGACAGTGATGAGGATGAGTTCCAAATCACTGAGCACAATAACTTCCGGACCTTCTTCCAGGCCCTCATGCTTCTCTTTCGGTGAGAGGGGGTGTGCTTTCGTCCTTCTTTTCTGGTATGAGGGTGTCCTTTTCCTTCTCTTCGGGTCGGGGAGGGCATGCCCTCAGCCTTCTGTGCCCTCGAGGCTTGGGGTGGGCATGAGGGGCCCAGGAACCCTAATTAGGGCAGTTGCTGAAGGCCCTGGAACTCACATGTAAAAGGGGTTGTCAAGCATTGTCTCCTGGACTCCTCCTGCCCACCCTGTGAGGTGGGGATCCTTGGCAGCCTCATCCAAAGATGAGGAAACTGAGGCTCATAGGCTCTGGGGCTTGATTTTTAATCCTGGCTGCATGTTAGAGTTTCTTCTTTCACTCATGGGAGCTTTGTTGAATACCTACTATGTGCTAGGCATGGCTGTGGGTACTGGAAACAAAGCAGAGACAATATTCTCTGCTCTCTGGAAGCTTCTATTCCCCTGGGGAGATAATCAGTAATCAAATTATAGAAGATACTAGCAGGAGATAAAATTTAAGATTAAGAGGGAAATGAAGGTACAAAAAAACAAATAATGGATGATTGTGCTTATTGAAGGAGCTAACATGGGCAAACTCAGAGAGAGAAACAGTGGACGGAGACTGCCGGGCTGGGAGATGGGGGAACGGGCTGCTGCTGAATGGAAACAAGTCCTCAGGCTGGGGAGATGGAAAGATGCTGGAAGTGGATCGTGGTAACAGTCACACCGCATTATGACTGTGCTTCATGCCATTGAATTATACACTTTAAAATGCTTAAAATGATCAATTTTATGTTATGTGTATTTTGGCATAACAAAAAAAGGAATGGAGGACTGTAGATCAGGCCTCCCGGGGTGGGTGGGTGATATTTGAGAGAAATAGGCAAGAGAGGGAGCCGTGTGATTATCCAGGAAAAGCAGTCCAGGTGGGGTGTACGGCAAGTACACAGGTCCTGAGGCTAAAACATGGCTGGGTGTTGGAGAGCCGGAGGAGCCAGGGGCCCTGCAACAGAGTCACCTAGGGAGAAGGTAGTAGAAGATGACAATCACCTGGAAGGAAGCAAGTCTTTCAAACATACTCTGTCCTCAGGCTCCACCCACACCCATTGAATCCAGGTCTGTGATAGTGAGGAATGGGCATCAGTGTTTTTTTAAAAACCCTGCCATGGGCTTTAATGCATAGCCAAGAATGAGAATCCCCTCCCTGAGCTCCCAGAGGAAACAGGTGACTTACCTAGGGCTCAAACCCACGCTGGACCATCTCCAGAGCCCAAGTACTAAACCTCGATGCTCTGCCTCCCTGGGAGGCATTGGTGCCCATGGCTGGGTACCCAGGACCCTGATGCCCCCACTCTGTCCTTAGGAGTGCCACCGGAGAGGCTTGGCACAACATCATGCTCTCGTGCCTCAGTGGGAAACCATGTGATAAAAATTCTGGCATCCTGACTCCGGAGTGTGGCAATGAATTTGCTTATTTTTACTTCGTTTCCTTCATCTTCCTCTGCTCATTTCTGGTGAGTCTGTGGACATGTGGGGGTGGGCTCCTAGAACTGGCTCCCTCTCAGGGGTGTGGGTTACTCAGGAAAGTGACTGTGTGGCAGACTTGCTTCCTATGAGTCCTTTCTGAGCCAGCCTGGGGTCAGGTTAGCCGGGGTTGCTCAGCCTCAGCCCTGCCGACACTCAGGGCAGGGTTGTACTCTGTGGTGGGAGCCGCTCTGCACACAGCAGGCTGTTCACAGCATCCCTGGGCTTGACCCACCAGGCGTCGATAACACATGCCCCGCTACCTTCCGGATGTGATAACCAAAAATGTCTCCAGACATTGTCAAAAGTCGCCTGGGGAAAGGAGGCAGAATCTCCCCCATTTGAGACCCACTGGGTATCCTGAAGGAGGACCTAGCAGAGCTGCGAACTGGTCCCAGGACCCATTTAATTGGGCTGTAGGAGTCTCCCATCTGCTCCCTGAGAGCTGAGAGCCTTCCTGGGTATGATCAGGAGGCAAGAAAAGGTCTACCACATAAACATTCCCTGGGGGCTTGGGCGTTTGCAAGGAATTGAATGAGTTTTCACTAGTAAAAGATACATTTGCAGAAAGGCAGAATCTCATAGGACCTGAGGGTAAGAAACACTGCAAGGGATTGAAACCAAAAAAAATCGATGGATAGATAGATGGAAAAAGAGATGATAGATAGTTAGATGATAGATAGATAGATAGATAGACATATAGATGGATAAGGAACCACAGCAGTGGCCTGCTCTGTCCTCCTGCATTCTCTTTCCCTCACACGCCTGGGGCTTCATCACTGTACTCCTCTCTGCTCTCTGCTCTCCCTGGAGCAGTCATGGTGCAGGCAGAACAGACACCATCTAGGTATTTCAAGCAGAGGGGATTGGATACGGGAATTGGCTACACAGGGTTGAAAGAGAAAACAGGCAATGTGGAAACCACCAGGGATTACTGACTGCAGGAACACCAGGGGTGGGGAATCAAAGGGAAAAGAGGGTGTCACCAGTCAGCCCAGCTTCCCCTGACACTCCCAAGGGAATGCTGGCACCCAAGTTGTCTGCTGCCCCTGGACAGCTGCAGATGGCGTCTGTTTCCTATGACTGCTGTGACAAAGTATCACAAACTTGATGGCTTACACAACAGAAATTTATCCTCCCACAGTTCTGGAAGCCAGAAGTTCAATTATGATGTTGTCAGGGCGATGCTCCCTCCAAAACCTGTAGAGGGGATCCTGGTCTTTTCCAGCTTCTTGTGGCCCCAGGCATTCCTTGGCATGTGGTCACACGTCTCTAATTTCTGCCTTCATCTGCACATGGCTTCTCCCTATGTGCTGGTGTCCATAGATCCCTCTCACGAGGACAGTAGTGATATTGGGTTTAGGGCCCACGCTAATTTAGAATGATTTCATTTTAATTTGCTGACATGCACAAACACCCTTTTCCCAAATAAGGTCTCATTCACAGGTACCAGGGTTTAGGAATTGAGCATGTGTTTTTGGAGAGATACAGTTCAACCCACAACATAGACCCTTACAGGAGGAAGCACTCTCCTTTTCTCTCCCTCTCCTCCCAAGTCTGAGCATTGACAGGTTATAAGAAGCCAGCTACTGAGGGAGTGTGGGGGATGTGGTTTGTAGGTCTCAGCTCAACCACTAGGCTCTGTCAGCAAAAGCCCAACACAGCCTGTCTCTTCAAAGTAGTGACCTCACACTGGGAAACCTGCCAGCTCAGTTACACAGCCACTGGCCCAGGGGGTCCATTGCCCATTTCCCAGAAGAGCCTGAATGGGCCAGTTCAGTCCCTGGTCAAATGGTCACCATTGTCCAAACAGCTATGGGTGCATATATGGACAAGATCTTGTAATGCTGCCTATCTGGGAAGGGTAGGCACCCATGAAAATATCTATAACACTTGACCATCAGCACCCAAGGGCAGGAATTTCTGTTTTGTTCACTCTTGTATAACCAGTACCTATTACAGTGACTGGTACACAGCAGGTGCTCAATCAATATAATTGAATGATGAATTAAAAATGAGTCACTGTGCCCTGGCTAGATAGCTCAGGTGTCAGTTGGTTAGAGTATCATCCCAATACACAATGATGGCCCGTTCAGTCCCTGGTCAAGTGACATACAGAAACAGATAGTTATTTCTCTCTCTCTTTCTCTCTCTCTCTCTCCTTCCCTCCTTTCTAAAATGAATAAATTTTTAAAAACTTTTAAAGAAATAAAGGTCACCTACCCACATTAAAAAAAAATAGACTCACTGAAGTTAGGGACATCTAGAAACTACAGGTCATTCATTTATCACCTACTATGTTTACATCTAAACATTTGTTTAATACCTACTATGTGCCAGACCTTATGCTACACACTGGGAGTATAAGGAGGGAACACAGCTCTCAGTTTGCTGGGGTGATGGGCAGACAAGTCAGCACACAATAGCAATACAACTCAATATGTGCTTTGATGGGGGAAATTCAGACTGAGAGAAGGAAGATTTCAAAGAGTGTGGCCCACAGGGATGGTGAGCAGGAATTAGACTGCATATTCATCAAAATGGTTGCAAGTAACAGAAACTGACTTAAGCAAAATATGCAGTTCACTAACTTATGTACCTGAAAAGCCCTGATGAGGCTAGATCCAGGCTAGTGAACCCCATCCTCTCCACGCTGGCAGTTCTCCACACTGGCTTTATTCTTATACTTTCTCCTTGAAGAGGCAAAATGGCTGCTAGAGTGCCTGTAAAATCCCAGGGAAGGCTCTCATTGGCCACCGAGGGTCATGTGCCCCTCCCTAACCAATCACAAGCCTGCAGAGCTATGAGATAAGGGTCAGCCACACCCAACCACAACATCTAAATGTTATGAGTTGGGGGAGTGGTCACTCAGGTGTTGTTACCCAAAGGGAGAAAAATCATGATATTCATTAAAGGATCAACTTTTGCAAAGGCCTGGAGGCAAAGCCAATGCAAGCTCTTCATGTGTTAAGAGCTAGAGCACATGAAAAGGAGCTACCAGATGCAGATGAGGGCAGGAAAATTCATCTATCCATCGTAGAAATACAAGGTTAAGCAAAAGTAGGTTCACAGTTTTGTGTGTGTGTGTGTGTGTGTGTGTGTGTGTGTGTGTGTGTGTGTGGTTTTTGGGTTTTTCTTTTTACAGAGACAGAGAGAGAGTCAGAGAGATGAGAAGCATCAATCATCAGTTTTTTGCTGCGCATTGCGACACCCCAGTTGTTCATTGATTGCCCTCTCATATGTGCCTTGACCGTGGGCCTTCAGCAGACCGAGTAACCCCTTGCTCGAGCCAGCGACCCTGGGTCCAAGCTGGTGAGCCTTTGCTCAAACCAGATGAGCCTGCGCTCATGCTGGCGACCCCGGGGTCTTGAACCCGGGTCCTCGGCATCCCAGTCTGACGCTCTATCTACTGCGCCACCACCCAGTCAGGCGGTTCACAGTTTTGAGTACATGAAACAGGGATTATTTGTTGGGTTCTTGTTATTTATTGATTGTATTACTTTTATATGAACAACTTAAAACTACTTTTGACCACCCTGTATTTTCTGGGTGCTTACTTTGGGCTGGGGCTGGGAACATGGCAAGGTTCTTGCCTACATGGAGCCTTCCTTCCCTTTGACCTTATTGGAGGCCAGATATGGGAAGATTTGGGGTCATGGTGGTTCCTTTGGCATTAGCCACCATTTCACATAGCCTCTCCTCCCTGTCTCTCCAACTCTGTGTCTTCATCTTTCTCTATCTCTCTCCCTCTCTCCCATATCTCATTTCTCCATCTCTCTGTCTGGGCTCCTTGCGTGAGCATGTGTCTTTCCTCCCTGTCTCTTCCCTCCCCCCATCTCTTTCTCTGTCTCCCTTTCCTTGTCTAACCCCCTTCCCCTCCCCCTCTGGGCCTCTGTGTAAATGTGTCTGGATGGATCTTGCTCTCCCCACTCCCTCTTGGCCCTGGGGTTACCACAGATGCTGAACCTCTTTGTGGCCGTCATCATGGACAACTTTGAGTACCTCACTCGAGATTCTTCCATCCTGGGTCCTCACCACCTGGATGAGTATGTGCGTGTCTGGGCCGAGTACGACCCCGCAGCGTGGTAAGGAGTCACCCCGAATCCTGCAGCCACACTGCCCACCTTTCTCTGGCCCTGGAGCCCAGACTAGGTCAGGCTCCAGACCTTGGGGTGTTGGGCCCCTGGGGAGCTGGTGGGGATCTCAAGGGAATCAGTCTAAAGGAAGGAAATGAGAATCAGTACCGTCACACACCCCAGGTTAAAAGCTTTGGGTACCACCCCTGCCCAAGCCCTAGGCATTCTGGGAGATGAGGGAGGGTGTCAACCATGGCACCCTCCCTTACTCTGAGGCCTCCAGATGGTGAGAACAAGTTTGCCAGGCCCCAGGGAAGAAGCCAGAGGCCACTCAGCCTCAATTCTCTTGGGAGTGTGGGAAGAGGAGCTGGCCAAGCTCTCCTGGCATATGGGATTGGCTGCAGGATCAGAGTGGCAGGAACCAACTCCCACTCCCACTGGGGATCCCAGGATTCTGGAACAGGTGCTCACATAAGGCTGGGGGAGAGTACACAGAACCTCAGTCGCCTTTGCATCTTCATGGTCACAAAGGGATGGTGCCCATCTCTGTGGGCACCAGAGTGCCTCTTCCTGACTGACAGGCAGTGGCTTCAGAGGGTCAACTCCATCCCGTGCACATGCACTGAGCACCTGCTCAACACCAAGCACTTGCAGGACACTCAGAGGCGCCATCGTGGCATTCCGAGCCCGTTAGGCGCTGGCTGAAGATTCTAGTTCAGGCTGAGAATGGGGCCTGAGAAAGTATTAATGGGCGCCCTTTGTGGCCTCAGCTCTGGAGGGGAATCTTTATGAAAAAGGTGGGGAAGAGCCAGTCCTTCCACCCCTGCAGACCCAGACAAATGCTCCATGAGACCAAGAGGCTGGGATGAGCCATGGGTCTGGGACTTGACTTACAGCTGGTTCCTAACTCTTCCTCTTTTGATTTTAGGTCACAACAATTGGATGCTATCCCCCTGTCCTCTATTCCACGAGCCCCCCATCCCAGTGTAGCCCGTGTAGATTGTGGAGGAGGCAGGTGCAGAGGAGCCCTGGGGGAGATGCCCCCAGCCCAGAGCTCCAGGCATGCCCCAACCCAAACCCTCTGCACCCTGGGGTCTGTGAATGTCTCAGGGACCTTCACCTTTACTCGTCCCAAGTCTCCCCAACCCCCTCAAGCCAGGGAGCACCCAGACCCTGGCATCATGACCTCGCTGTGTGTGCAGGGAGTCAGTGTAAAGGCACCTTGACCCCTATGCCTCCACTAATCCCCTCTCTTCTCCTTTCAGCGGTCGGATTCATTATAAGGATATGTACAGTTTATTGCGCGTAATATCTCCCCCTCTCGGCTTAGGCAAGAAATGTCCTCATAGGGTTGCTTGCAAGGTTTGATTTCCACTAAAACCTGCTAGCATCCATGGAATGAGTGTGGCTTGGGGTTCTTCAATATATATATTTCATATATATATATATCCAAAAAACAGAGCCATCTCTCTCTCTTGCATTAAACTAGAAAATTCTCTTAGCCAACAGAATGCAGTCACGTAGACTTGATGAAGCATGGAACATACCTCTCCGTTCCCTTCAGTCATTCTGCTTGCTCTTAACTGAGGCTGCCCATCCCAGGGTCTCAACGGCACCCCAAATCAGACATCCAGGGGGATTGTAACTTTGCTTTGCTCCCCCCACCATCACCTCCACTCTCTCCCCCTTTACCCTTTGCCTCCCGAAGCCCCCAGCCCCCCTCCCACCACTCCTGGCCCCTCCTCCCCATCTAGGCCCCCTCAGAGACCAGCCTCAGCCAAACCAGAGAACTTTACCCAATTTTTTAAATAACATCGAACTAAAGCATCACTTCCAAAATAAGAGCCCCCATGCCCTCCCTATCCCACCAGAACCATAGCTCAGAGTCAAAATTGAATCTGACCTCTCTCTCTCTCTCTCCCTGCTTGTGAGCAGTGAAATAATATTTTTTAATTACCTTTTCTTCCATTGTTTCCTCCTCTTTTCTATTTATTTGAAATACCTATTTTATTGTTCTCCGCATCGTTCTCTCTATATTTTTTTGGCTCGTGTGGTTTTGGTTTTGGTTTTTCTCCGTTTCTTCCCCTCCCTCCACCTCCCCTTCCTTTGGTTTTCCGTCCCCATTCCCATTTTTGTTTTCGGTGCTGCCAGGGGCCGCATGCCTTACCCGGACATGTATCAGATGCTGAGACACATGTCTCCGCCCCTGGGTCTGGGGAAGAAGTGTCCGGCCAGAGTGGCTCACAAGGTAGATTAGCTTTGCTGACCACCAACGTCCGGGCACTGGGGATTTTTCAGTGCTGGCCGCGAACAGCCAGCTGAGTCTCTTTTTCCAGCGTTCCTCTTCTTTTTATCTTTTTTCTTTTTTCTTTTCTTTCCTCGAGTAAATGGATCATGATCATTACTTGACTCTAAGGAGAACACTGTGTCCGTCCATTCTGATGAGTGTGTCTTGGTGTTTTGAGACTCCATTATGGCCGACATGTCGGGGGGAGGGGGAAGGGAGCTCCCGGTCCCCTCACACCTGGTCTCCTGAAAACAAAATTGGACGCAAACACATGTCAGGGGAGATCACCACTATGCCTCCTTGGCTGCCCACCCAGAGCAGCCCCCCACCTCCTAGGCCGGGGCAGATACCTTTCGGTAGGCCCCCAAAAAGGCAAGGCCCTGGCCCACCTTTTGTACCTTGAACTCCCAGGTCCAACAGTCCCACCCTTCACACACACCTGAAGCTGATCTCTGACCTAGGGCTTTGGTGGATCCAAGACCTCCTGAGGAACACCCACAGCCTTTCTTCCCTTCTCCTCCCTCCCCCAGAGTTGTTCTCTGGCCCCGGTCCCTGTGCCACCCATCTACCACCTCCCCGAGATACCCCAACACGCCTTTCCATTGTTCCAGAGTGGGCAGGCAGGCCGCAGCTGGACCCCTGGACCATGGCACCCTGACGCAGGCCGTGCACGCTGCCTTGGCAGGAGCCTGGGGCGGGCAGGCACCATGGCCGACCGGGGAGGGGGTCAGGTGGGGGTGATGCATGCTGGCTGAAGGAGCAAGGGTCCTGCCGCCAGGCGGAGGGCCAGGCCACCCCTTTAGACCTCTGTCCTGGAATCTCCCTTGGCACCCAAGGACAGATGCTCTGTTTCCTCCAACTCATCCACGAGAAGTTCAGGGATGACCTTGAAAGTGCCCCCCCTAAAAAAAAAAAGAGTATTCCATCATCCCGTTCTCTCCTCCACCTTGGCCCACCTGTGTCTGCAACAGTTCTCCCTGCCCCCTCAGTCAGTGCCATCCCTTCCTGCCTGGTGTGGCCGCCTCCCCACAGCCGACCCCTCCCCCCCTCCGTGGTCACAGCCTGGCGAGGCTGCCTCGGCAGCTCTGGGATCTCTCTGCCTGTCTCTCCTCTCTGTGCTTGTCCTCTCAGCCTTTCTCTCAGTCTCTGCTTGCCTGAGTGTGTGTGTGTGTCTGTCTGTCTGTCTGTCTGCGCGCACGCACGCGGGAGGGAGAGCCTTCCCTTCCTGGCCCCTGTGCAGGGCCACCGTGAGCCTTAGGCACCTTTGTGCAAGTTGGAAAAGAGCGCCCTTTTCACAGAACACTTTGTCTGTTGAAAAATTGTGGTCCAGTGATGCGGTGAGACCAAGACACTGTTCTGACAGCAGCTGGACAGTTGTCATTTGAGTACACAAACCTGCAGTTCCTAAAGCCGAGGCCGTTTTGTATGCTGCACAACCTGTACAACTGTGCACGCGGCCGTGTGTGTGTCTGTGTCTGCCACCTGTCTCCCTCCCTGCCCCAACCCACCTCTTGTGTTCTGCTCTGGGCTTACCCCCCTTCCCCTTGTCCCACTCCGTGTTTCCTGCTATGTATCTGAAGCCCCTCGTGATCCCCAGCCCCCATCTCCGTGCCACCTCCGCCTGGGCTATGCCCACCAGCCCAGCATTCTCCCACATCACCGAGCCCAGGGGCCAGAGCCCCTGCCTGGGACACGGGGAGTCCGTTCTTCCCTGGGACACAGAAACACCCCTTACCTCTTCCCGCACAGCCACACAGAGCCAGGATCCAGACTTGCCCTGAGATACTTTCCACAGAGCTATGAATGAGTCTCGAGATTCCATCTGCATGTGCCCGTCTGCCGTTGTGTGTGTTATGACCCGGCCATGCTGCATGTCTGCGAGCGGCCCACCCCATCGGGGGGCCGCCTGCCTGCTGCTTCTCAGAGAACTGATGTAGTCTATGCCCATCTGGTCTGGTCTGGTCTGGGCAGGGGTGGGTGGGGAGCCAGCGGCCCCAGGGCTGTGGCGTGGCTCCCTCTGCCTGGCTGCTGCATGTCTGCTCTGATCTGGCTTGTGCACTCCTTTGGGGTCAGAATGGAACAGAGCCGTCCAGAAGAACTCTGGGGCAGGGCAAGGATCGGGGCCCACCCTGGAAATGACAGCTCTAGGGCCCAGCGTGCGGGAGAGGAAGGGGCTCACAGCATAGGAGAGCACCCAGTGCCCTCTCTACGGGCCACCAAGGGAAATCAGGAGATGGAGCACTGGGACAGGTAACCTGAGGGTGGAGGGCACCTTAGCTGCTGCCGTCAGAGTTCTTCCTGGGGCTCCCCAGGTCGGGTGGTCTGGCTCACGGGGGACCAGGAAGCGTGCTTTGGAATGACTGCCCTCACCTTTGGTTTTCTACAGAGGCTCCTGCGAATGGACCTGCCTGTCGCCGATGACAACACCGTCCACTTCAACTCTACCCTCATGGCTCTGATCCGTACAGCCCTGGACATCAAGATTGCCAAGGGTAAGGGGGCAGGAGTGGGAGCCAAGGGGGAAGACAGGGTGGAGGCGGCCTCGGAGGGGAGGGCAGCAGGCAGCTGGAGGCCCCCTCCCTGCCTGAGACTGAGGGAGCCGCTGCCCAGTCCTGGTTTCACTCGCTCACCCACCCGTTCCCTCACCTGGCAAACATGTAGTGCGCCAGCCTCTGCTCTGAATGTGGGGGACACAGCAGCTTACACTTCCAGTGGGGGACAGCTGCCCTTGGAGGTTCTGAAGGAGGTAGGGCGACGAGTCACATGGATAGCTGCGGGGAAAGTGCCTCAAGTAGTGGGACCAGTAGGTGCAAAGGTTCTGAGCTAGGAGGACACCCAGTGCTACGGGGAACCGATTGGCCCTCTGGACGAGGGGGAGTGCCACGCAGCATCCTGAGAAGAGGCGGGATCCGACCCTACTTGTGTCTGGACACGCCCTCTCTAGGGGAGAATGGATGGGGAAGAGGCCAGAGTGGAGTCCACTGACCTAACCCAGGTGAACGCAGGAGAGTTCTGACTGAGAGGATATGGAGAGTTCAAATTCTGGATATTTACTGGGAGCCAAGCCAACACTTAATCAATGGGTTGAGTGTGGGGCATGAGGGAAAGAGAGAAGTCAAGGCCACCCTCGGGTTGGGGCCGTTGCCTGACACACAGAAGAGACGAGAGGGGAAAGTCAGGGGCAAAGGGAGGGCAGAGGCACTTGGAGACACAGAGTGAGCAGGAAGCCCTCCAGTGACATGTCTCGCGGGGTGAGGAGGCTCCCGGGTGAAGAGTCTTCGGCCACGCTGAAGGTGAAGTCAGGAGGCACCAGGTGCTGCCAGGTTCTAGGCCAAGAGACTGGACCAGCTCGCCAAGAGGATGAATGTGAACCGAGAGACCCCCCCCCCAGGCCAAACTCAGGGACACTCCAGTGTTAGAGGGGACTGACAAGGAGGCCAGGGAGGTGGGCAGAGGCCTGGGCAGCATGGGCTCCTGGAGGGCATTTCCAGAAAGAGGGGACCAGCGTATCAGAAGCTGTCCGGCAACCAAAGAAGGTGAGGACCGAGAGCAACCGTGGATTTCATGATCGATCACCACTGGCCGCTCTGGCCAGGGCGTCTCTCGGGGAGGGGTCAGGGTCCCCCACATGGAGTGGGTTCCAGAAGCCTGACTGTAGACTGGATGTGGCTTGGCAGTTGATGAGACGGCAGGGCAGAGGGAGGTTGTGGTCAGCAGAGAGGAGGAAGTGGGAGGAGCTGGCAGAGGGCAGGGTGCAGCCTCTTGCAGAGTTGGAAATCGGGCAGGGCTCCACCCCAGCTAAAGCCACTGGGCTATCAGGAGGAAGGCTGATTGAACTTCAGGGATGGAAGCTCCTTCCAGGATCTTAAGGAGACGAGGGACACGAGGAGCCAAGGCCAGAAGTTGCTGAGGAAGTGGGGGGTTTGGGAGAGGATCAGCAGCTTTCAGTGGGACAGTGCCCAGTGGAGGGGGACATATTGGGTATAGATATTGTTAGAAGTGGGAAACATGGCCCTGGCCAGTTAGCTCAGCAGTATAACATCGGCCCGGTGTGTGGATATCCCGGGTTCGATTCCCGGCCAGGGCACACAGAAGAAGCGCCTATCTGCTTCTCCACCCCTCCCGCTCTCCTTTCTCTCTGTCTCTTTTCCCCTCCCGCAGCCGAGGCTCCATTGGAGCAAAGTTGGCCTGGGCGCTGAGGATGGCTTCATGGCTTCCACCTCAGGCACTAGATAGAATGGCTTCGGTTGCAGCGGAGCAATGCCCAAGATGGGCAGAGCATCGCCCCCTGGTGGGCATGCTGGGTGGATCCCGGTTGGGCACATGTGGGAGTCTCCCTCCCCCTGCTCTCACTTCGGAAAATAAGAACAACATAAAAAAAGAAGTGGGAAACATGAAGATGAAGGTAGAGAGGGCAGTAAGAGCCACCCAAAAGAGCGTGAAAGATCACAGGGAGTGAAGATGAGGCTCGGGACAGCAGAAGTGTAGGTGGGGACCAGGCCCTTGTCTGGCACACAGGGGATGTTTCTTTCTCATGCAACAAGGCAGAGGCAGGCAGCCAGGCACAAGTCTCTGGTCGAGCCCAGGTTCTGTGAGTATTGTGGCTCTGCTTGTCCCAGACTGCTCCCTCATCAGCACAGTTGAAGCTGGGCCAGGCCCAGCCAGGGCAGTGCAGCAGCAGGAGAGTAGGCAGCTGTTCCCTCTGGTCAGGTGGCAGAGTCACGTTCTGTGGGGCTCTGTCCTCACTGGAAACCTTGGCAGATGACTTCACTCTCTCCAAGCTTCAGTTCATGTATTAGCTAGTAATGCCATAACATATGACCACAAACTTAGCAGCTTAAAGCACACCTATTTGCCAGCTCACAGTTCTATAGGTCAGAAGTCCTGATGGGTTCAACTGGGCTCTCACAAGCCCAAAATCAAGGAATCAGCCAGGCTGGGATCTTCTCCAGAAGCTCGGGGGCGTATCTGAGCTAATACCAGAAGTCTTCATGCCTGCCCACCTTCCCTGTGCCCATCTTTGGCCCTGAGGTTGAAAAAAAGGAATGCCTTCTGCTGTTGTCTTAGAAAGGGCCAAATCCAGGCAAACCCCACCCAAACTCCCGTTCAGGACTCCACGTGGCTGACCAAACCATACTGTCTGGTCCTTTAACTCCCCAAAGATCAGGCTATCTGAAGTGGGGTCTGCAATGCCCAGAAAGTTCTGGGGTGAGTATCATGGGAGTCGAAGGGCTTTGACCTGCTGAACCAAAGGGGTGCTATGGCACGTTGTTATCTCCCTGAAATGGAGCCACGTTGCTCACGGCTCATTGAGTAAGAACCGTTCATTGAATACCCGCTGTGTGCCCACCCTGTCCTCAGCACATGGGACATGGCAGTGAAAGACATGAGCCTCCAGCCGTTGTGGGGCTGCAGGAAAACAGGCGACAAAAAGTAATGATTCTAAGTCAAATATGTAACATATTCAAAGGGGAGAAATGCTGTAGGAAAAGATAGTGTGCTCGCTTGGCAGCAGCAACACTAAAAATAGCCCTGACTGGATAGCTCAGCTGGTTAGAGCAGCGTCCCAATACACAGAGGTTGCAGGTTCGATCCCCGGTTGGGGCACACACAGGAACAGGTCGATGTTTCTTTCTTTTTTTTTTTAGAGTGAGAAAAGAAGCGAGAGAGGGAAGCATCAACTTGTGGTTGCTCCACTTTAGTTGTGCATTGATTGCTCCTAATACGTGCCTGATGGGGGAGGAGCTGAAACTGAGCCAGAGGCCCTTTGCTCAAGCCAGTGACCTTGGGCTTCAAACCAGCAACCATTGGGCTCAAGCTGGCGACCTTGCGATCATGTTGATGATCTTACACACACTCAAGCCAGCAACCTTGCACTCAAACTGGCACGCCCTTTCTCAAGCCATTGAGCACACGCTCAAGCCAGTGACCTTGGGGTTTCGAACCTGGGACCTCAGCGTCCTGGGTCAGTGCTCTGTCCATTGTGTCACCTCCTGGTCAGTCCTGATCAATGTTTCTCTCTCTCTTTCTCTAAAATCAATTTTAAAATAATTAAAGAGAGAGAGCAGAGTCAGGGGTTGGGGAGCGAGGTCAGGGTTTACACCTTAAGTCAGCTGTTCTCAAACAGTGGCCATTCTGCCCCCAGGGACACTAGGCAATGTCTGGAGACATTTTTGATTGTCACACTGAGAGGGGGCTGGTGCTAATGACCTATGGTGTGCAAAGGCCAGGATGCTGCTGATACTGCTAAATGTCCCAGGGTGTGCAGGACAGACCCTGTGACAGAGACTCTACCACAGGGCCTACAGAAGGCAATAGCGAAGGGGAGGACTCTTGGGCTTATGTAGTCTGGAACACCACAAGTTCGTGGGTGACTGTTGCCTGCAGGAACAGACAGGAACGTCCTGTCCTTGGGAGCCCTGGTGTTAATAATTCTGTAACTGGGGGAGGAATAAACCTGGATTCAACCTTGAGGGAACTGTGTGGCCCTAGGCAAGGACCAGGTGGGAATCCTCTAAGGATGTTCCCTTTGATTAACTGTCAATGACAATCCTGAATTCTAGGCCTCCCAGTGAAATGAAGCAGGAGCCGAAGGTGATGGTTCCCAGCCGGCAGATAATGTCCCCCAGGGGACACTTAGCAATGTCTGGACACAGGTTTGGTTGTCAAGACTTGGGAAAGAAGGTACTACCGGCATCTAGTGGGTGCTGCTCAACATATTACAATGCACACAACAGCCCCCACGTGCCGACTGTGCTGACGGAGGCCCAGGAACCCTGCCTGACTCCCTTACCTAACTCGGAAGCCAAGAGCAGGTGCTTCTGTCAGCTCAGGGGCTATAACAAATAACAAACTGGGGGGCTTAAACAACATGAATGTATTTTCTTATATTTCTGGAGGCTGAAAGTCCAAGATCAAGGTGCTGCCAGGGTTGGTTTCTCCCAAGGCCTCTCTCAGCCAACCACAGACGGCCAGCGCCCTTACTGCGTCCTCACATGGCCTTTCCTCGGCACATGCACAGCCTTGGTGTCTCTCCCCCTTTTATAGGACACCAGTCCTATTGGAGTGAAGACCACCCTTATGACCTTATGTAACTTTAATTACCTCCTTAAAGGCCCCATCTCCAAATACATTCACATTGGGACTTAGGGCTTCGACATGGTTTTGGGGAGACACAGTTCTGTTCATAACAGCAGGTGTCTTCTTTTTCTCTACTAGAAACAGGACATATCTACACTGTAAGAAGAGAATGACTTTTAACAGGGAGTCATAAAGAAGAGTGTCATATTCTCTTCTTTCTATTCCTCTGTGCCCGAGGTCAGAGATCCTGGACACCTCACTTAGCTAGACTGGACAGGAGATACAGTTATGAATTCCAACTGCTTCCCATGAGGAAAGAAACACTGTCATAGGTTGGTGCCCAAGGCTCTCCCACAATAGCCTTGACCTCCTAACTGCTGCAGGGCCACAGATTAGCCCCACCTACAGCTGAGCCCCCAATAGCCACAGCCCATTGCATCACCCGAGGTGAAAAAGAAAGACCAGATAATTGAGGGTGCCCTCTAGTGGGTGATATAGGAAACGAGTGACAATAAGTACAGAGAAAAAAAAGGCGTAGAAGGTGATGGGGGGTTGTTTTAAGTAGGGAGTGCAGCTAGAAAGCTTCTCTGATAAAAGGTTTGAGCAGGTTCCTGAAGGAGGAAGGGAATCCCATAGATATTTGTAGAAAGGATGATCCTGACAGTGGTAACAGCCCATGCAAAGGCCCTGAAGGAGAATGCCTGGTGTGTTTGAGGAACAGTGAGAAGGTCACTGTTGTTGGAACAGAGTGAGTGAAGTGGGGAAGTAAAGGGGACAAAGGCAGATAGTGCAGGACCCTGTGAACGTGGGCAATCACATTGGATGAAATAGAACCCTGAGGACTGCTCTGAACAGAGCACCCACCTGACTCAGGTGCTCATAGCTGCCCTCTGGTGGCTGTGGGAGGGACAGGAAGGGCTAGGCAGAGGCGACTGCTCTGGTCTAGACAGTTCAGCTTCCTATCATCACCTCAGTATCCTCTGAGCTTAACCTACAAAAAGGCTCTCCTGAAGGATTTTTCCCAAAATAAAGACACCTGTCTCCAGAGTCATGTGGGCAAAGATGAGTGAAAGTCCTGCAGGTGTCTGTGCTTTGACCCACATCTACTGAGGAGACGCTGGGTGGTGCCGGAGGCGGCTCTAGGCTGGACCTGAGAGAAGGAAGAGTGGGGAAGGCTGGGAGAGAGGCCTGCAGGGAGGGGAAGCACAGTGGGATGTCGGGGCTGCCCGCCAGGGCAGCTGTTCAGCCTGTGTGCCCCAGTAGATGGTTGTTTGAACACTGAAATACTCTTCTAATGGCTGGTAGCCAGCCCCTGCCCTTCTCCTAGATCTCCTAGACCTTCCCCCACAATATAGCAACTACAAAGTTAATATTTGGCCCAGAGGGGGCCTTGGGACCCTTATATAGCTCTGTTATAAATGTCCCTTTTATACCTGCTGGTGTTTGGAGCACGCCCCTGTGCCCAACAGTGGGGGCTCTGAAAGAGAAGTAGGAGTGAAGGCAAGGCTGGTGTATTAGTCGGGCTGGATGAGAATATGCTGCCATAGCAAACAGCCCCACGGTCTCACAGCAACCAAGGTTCACTTCTCACTCCCATCAGTGTGTCCTTTCTAGGTTAGCAAGGGGGCTCTGTTCATCAGAGGGGGCTAGGCCTGAGAGAGCCACTGTCCCTATGTCACCAGCTATCATGACAGAACAAAAAGAACCCAGGAGGGTCATTCAGTGGCCATTAAATGCCCAAAGAGACACCTCACTCCGATCACATCTCACTGGCAAAACTCATCATATGGCCCCAGCCAACCACAGGGTCCAGTACGGGTCACACTACCATGTACTCAGGCAGGAATCACTGGGACCAGGGATCAACAATGCCCAAAGGTCACATCAACGGAAGCGAAGACTTGGTTGAGGGAAAAACCTCCACCAGAACTGCCCCGTGGCATGCTAGCCTCCCTGGAGCTTCCTCCAGACCTCACCCCAACTGATGGCCTGCTGTGGTCACAGTCCTATGGAGACACTGTTTTAAGGCTGCACACACATTAACTACTTTTAGACAGAGAAGAAGGAAAAGAGAGAGAAACATCGATTTGTTGTTTAACTTATTTATGCATTCATTGGTTGATTTTTTTATGTACCCTGACCAGGGATCAAACCCACAAACTTAGTGTATCGGGATGATGCTCTATCTTACTGAGCTACCTTGCCAGGGCCACATTAATTACTTTAAACATCAAACAATTCAATGAGGCAGGTATAATTGCTGTCATCCCCACCTTGCAAACGGGGAGAATGAGGCACAGACCAATACCTAAGTCGTGCAGTTGGGAATTGGGTTTTGACCTGGGCTATCCAGCCCCTCCCAATGCTGAACTGTGCCCCACTCAGCTGCTCTACAGCCCTGTCCCTGTTGAGGACCAGAGGGAGCCCCCAAGGTCATTTCTTCTCTGGGCCAGCCCCACTGGGCACTCTGGGACCTGTGGGAACCAGGACTCCAGAGCACTGGGTAGGCAGCAGCTGCTGGCTTGCTAGCTGTTCTAGAGGCCAGCAGGCGCCCAGGCAAACAATCAGGGCCTCTCTGTGCCCACATTACAGGAGGGGCCGACAAACAGCAGATGGATGCCGAACTACGGAAAGAGATGATGGCCATCTGGCCCAACCTGTCCCAGAAAACACTGGACCTGCTGGTCACCCCTCATAAGTGTAAGAACCCAGACTGGCCTGGCCCTGGGCCCCAACCTGCTAGAACAGAGGGGGAGGGAAAGAAGAGGCACCGGGCCAGGGGATACATACAGGGGCCCCAGCCACAGTGAACTTGCTCTGTGCCCCCAGCCACGGACCTGACAGTGGGGAAGATCTATGCGGCCATGATGATCATGGAGTACTACCGGCAAAGCAAAGCCAAGAAGCTGCAGGCCATGCGTGAGGAGCAGGTATGGCCCAGGACCCTCCAATGATCTTCCCTCTGGGGTTACCCAGGCTGAGAGACTGTAGCTTCCTTGTCACCATGAGGACCACCTGGAACACTGGGACGTGGCCAAGCCCCAGGACAGGTCATTGCAAAGTAAGGTTGTGCCCAGGAGACATAACCTGGATTAATTCACCTGCTCCATCAACATTTACAGGGTGCCTACTGTGTGTCAGGTGTTGTTCTTAGAACAAGAGTCAAAGTTCTCCCCATGGCCCCCAAGGCCTTGCATAATCACCTTGTCTCCTCCCACTGCCCCTCTTGCTTGCTCTATTCTGCTTCAAGACCTTGCTGTTCCCCAAATTCAAACTCATAGTCCTTCCTCAGGGCCTTTGCACTGGCTATTCCCTCTGCCTGGGGATGCAGCTGTCAGCAAAGCAGACCAAAAGCCCAGTTGGGGAAATGCGTACCAACAATGACAAGCGTCTAACGGGAGGACCCTGGAAGGAGTGCCTGGGGGAGGGGTGCAGCCTGAAATGGGAGTCAGAAGAGACCTCCCTGAGGAAGTAACTTTCCTGGTGGTTTCTTTTTCTTTTTAGAGATAGAGACAGGAAGGGAGGGAGATGAGAAACATCAACTTGTAGTTGTGTCATTTTAGTTGTCATTGATTCTCATGTGCCTTGACAGGGGTGGGCTCAAGCTGAGCAAATGGCCCCTTGCTCAAGCCAGCAACCTTGGGCTCATTCCAGTGACCTGTGGGCTCAAGTCAACATGATCCCACGCTCAAGCCAGTGATCCTGTGCTCAAGCCGGCAGCCTCAGGTTCTTGAACCTGGGATCTGTGTGTCCCATGATGCTCTGTCAATTGTGCCACCACCAGTTAGGCATGAGTAGGTGACTACAGAGCAAAGGCTTGAAGGAAAAGGAAAGAAGGTGAGCCAAGCAGATATCTGGAGGAAGGCAGAGGGAATAGCCAGTGCAAAGGCCCTGAGGAAGGACTATGAGTTTGAGTTTGGGGAACAGCAAGGTCTTGTAGCAGAATAGAGCAAGCAAGAGGGGCAGTGGGAGGAGACAAGGTGATTATGGCCTTGGGGGCCATGGAGAGAACTTTGACTCTTGTTCTAAGGAGCTCCTCAGTAGAGAAAAGTGACCTCAAGCAGGTTTTGATGCGCGCCCTCTGGTGGCCAAAAAGAGTAAGGGCTAGAGCCGGGAGACCAGAAAGGATGATGCTGCACTGGTTCCAGTGGGAGATTATGGGGCTGGACCTGGGTGGGGACCATGGACGCAGTTCTGGATGGATTTAGAAAAAAAGAGGCTAGTGGGCTGACTGAGCGATCATACCTGAGTATGTGTCCCCTCCACAGCTCCCCCACCTGTCCTTATCCCACACACACAGACGGTCTGCACACACGCTGCTCTCTTCCTCCCCAGAACCGAACACCTCTCATGTTCCAGCGCATGGAGCCCCCGTCACCAACGCAGGAGGGGGGGCCCGGCCAAAATGCCCTCCCCTCCACCCAGCTGGACCCAGGAGGAGGCCTGTGAGTGTCACTCGGGATAGGAGGAAGGATTGGAAGGACAGGGAGTGCCAGTCCTAGATACAGAAGGCCCTGGAATGCCCACTGCCACTATGGCCTGTGTCTCACATGCAGGATGGCTCATGAAAGTGGCATCAAGGAGAGCCCTTCCTGGGTGACCCAGCGAGCCCAGGAGATGTTCCAGAAGACGGGCCCATGGAGCCCAGAGCGGGGGCCCCCCACCGACATGCCCAACAGCCAGCCCAATTCTCAGGTGCCTGTCCTCCCCCTGGGCCTCCCTTGCCCACCTGCAGCTCCACACACATCAAGCTGCCCCTGGGGTCCATGTGTCCAGCCCCGGGGCTCACCCAACCATGCCATATGCCCTGCAGTCTGTAGAGATGCGAGAAATGGGCCGAGATGGCTACTCAGACAGTGAGCGCTACCTCCCCATGGAAGGCCAGGCCCGGGCTGCCTCCATGCCCCGCCTCCCTGCAGAGAACCAGGTGAGCGCTTTCACCCACCCCCCTGGGGTGGACTCGGGCCCCAGAGGCCCTGCCTCCCGAAGCCCAGGACCTATCCTTTCTCCTCTGGGACCCAGGTCTGGGTGGGATCTCCTGTACCCTCACCTGGAGCGAGCAGGACCTACCTACCTGGCATGCCCAGGGCAACTAAGGCCCTTGTCCTCTTAGCTCCTCCCAGTGGGGGCTGAGAAGAAGGTGCTCTCCGGGAGCAGGGGGCAGTAGCCACTGCCAGGTTTGCCTCTTCCCTGTTTAGGGGTGCTGAGGCAGGAGGATGTGGAGGACACATGTGGGGGCGTGGGAGGTGATTTGTAAGACTGCAATCAAGAATACAAGCACACATGTACACAGGCATACACACGCACACATACACATATGTGTGTTCTCACACACATGCACAAATTGGTCTGCTTTCAAAACCTGGCAGGTCCTGGCAGACCTGATGGCAGAGTCTGGGGAGGGCCTAGGACAGCTGGGGTTTGTCCTGTCTGGTCTCTGTGGGGGCTGCTGGGGAGGGACAGGGGCGTGTGCCTGATGTGTGTCTGTGTGTGGCTGCTTTACCCAGCTGCAGGGCCCTGGGAAGGAGGTGGGTGTGCCCATCCCACTGCCCCAGGCCCGTGGAGAGGGAAGCCAGAAGCATGGCTGGCTGCCCACCTGGCCCAAGGGGCCGGGCAGCATATCTGACTGCAGAGGGCTGCCTGTGTGCTGTGCCAAACCATCTGCACGGGACGGAAGGCTGCGGGGCCTGGCTGGGCCGGGTGGTCGGGCCTGACCTCTGGCTGCTGGAAACCTGGGTGGGAGGCACCCAGCCTGCATGTAGCTGCCCAGCACCATCCTGCCAGCCACTGCCCCCCAGGACTTAGCTGCTGGGCCCCAAGAGAGGGTTGGTACAAACCCAGCTGATAGCTATCTCCCCAACCGCTGTACCCCATCCAAGCTTTGAGTGTCAGCTGGAGCCAAGGCTGCAGGTATTGCATGAGGCAGAGCCCTGGGCCAGGGGCCTATCGCCACACCTTCCCATCTGTCTGTCTCGTGCCTCTGCCATCTGTCTGTCTGTGGTGTCTCCTGTCTGTTCCCTCTGTGACCCCGAGAGGACTGCCGGCCAGGCCAGGGGTCACCACTTGCCAAGTATTTTAACTTGCCTTTTCCTCCCTCCATTCTCCCCCTCACTCCTCAGGTCTATGTTAACACCTCTCACTCCCTCTCTTGGCTTTTATATTTATTTTCTTCTTTCTGTTTTTTCTGTGTGCACCATCCCGTGGGGCTGTGACAGAGGAGAAGGGGCCGGCCACGTGGGAATAACCTCAGTGTATGTACCGCCTGCCACCCAGCTGGGCTCTGGCCCCCTCTTCCCATCCACCCCCCCCTCGGGGGCGTCCTGTCATCTCTGCTGTCCCAGACTCCACCCTTTCTTTGCAGAAAACACCAGTGGAGCCCTATCCTCATGTGTGTTGTTCTCTGTGTGCCCTACCTGTGCCCTGGGTGGGGGTTAACACTACTCTACCCCACTTCCCCTCCACCTTCTCCACCTCTTTCTCTTCAGAGCCTCACTCCAGGGGGTCCATTATTCCAAGAATCCTGAACTATGCACCCCAAAACTTGGCCCACTCTATCTCACTTCCCTGACCACCCCTGACCCTCTGGTCTTGCAGCCCTGTGTCCTTTAAAACTCCTGCCTTGGACAGTGCCACCAGTCACTCAGCTGAGCTGAGCCCTAGGTCTTGTCCACCCTGTCCTCCTCTCTTCTCCCAGCTGCAGAGAACCACAGGCCCCCTCCCTCCAGGCTTTGACCCCAGAAGGTGCGGCACACACAGGCTCCCAGGCCACAGGCCGAGAATGAGAGGGCAGGTCTCCCAGGACCTTGAGTGCCAGGGCAGCCCTCAGGTGGGCAGGAAGACCCAGGCCTTGCTGGCCAAAAAGGACAGTGAGCTTGGGTGCTGGGCACTTGGTCCTCAGCCTATAGGCCGGAAGCTCCTCACCCTCCAGGAAAGCAGGCAGGGGGGGCACAGGGCTTGCTGCCCAGGGCCTGGGTCCCCAGGTTTGCACTCTGGATGAGCAAAGCTCTTCTCTTCAGCCAGGCCCCATGTCTGTGGCTGGATACTCAGGACCTAGAGGTGCCCCTGGGGATGGTCCTGAGAAGGAGCAGGGATGGATCAGACAGAGCCTCCCAGCCAGAAACCAGGAAGGGCCTGGGAGGGGACAGAGACATCCCCGGGCCCTGGTTGATCAGGAGCCAAGCACCCCCTCTCCTGGACCTGGATGGTCACACTTCGTCACTGATGGCTGACGGGGCAGGACAGATCAGAACAACTTGCTGTCAGCCGCTAACTCCAGCGTGCTGACCTGTCCTCCCCAGATCATCTCCGATGCCAGCCCCATGAAGCGCTCAGCCTCTGTGCTGGGCCCCAAGGCCCGGCGCCTGGACGACTACTCTCTGGAGAGGGTGCCTCCTGAACAGAACCAGCGGCACCACCAGCGGCGCCGTGACCGTGGCCACCGAGCCTCCGAGCGCTCCCTGGGCCGCTACACAGATGTGGACACAGGTGGGCCACTCCACATAGGCTATACCGGGGGACACAGAAGGGAAGAGGGGAAGAGAAGGCAGATGAGGATAGACACAAAGAGAGAAGAGAAGGCCTACATGGGACAGAGCTGGGCCAAGGATCCTGGGAACCAGACGCCCTTGGTCCAGAGAAGACACTTCTCTCTGCAACCCACAGACCCCCTTGGTGGCCTCCTGTGTGCATGTCCTACCCCACCTCATAGCCTTCTATCCTCTGCTCAGGCTTGGGGACAGACCTGAGCATGACCACCCAATCGGGGGACCTGCCATCAAAGGAGCGGGACCAAGAGCGGGGCCGGCCCAAGGACAGAAAGCACCGACAGCACCATCACCACCACCACCACCACCACCACCACCCCCTACCCCCCGACAAGGAGCGCTATGCCCAGGACTGGCCTGACCACCGGGCCCAGGCCCGGGACCAGCGCTGGTCTCGCTCACCTAGTGAGGGCCCCGAGCACATGACACACCGGCAGGTGGGTGTGGCAGGAACTGTCTTCAGGCTCACCCATGGGGGACCAGGGAGGGGGGTCTCTCACATCCCACAGCCACTCTGTATAGGGTCCTCACTCCCCACTTTGACCTCTGACCTTGCCCACCATTGGGCTCCTTCCCAAGCTAAGAGGGGCCTGGGCAAGGTCGGACACTGCCTCCTGCCACTCTGCCCCCCAGCCCTCTGCCCACCTGCTGCCCCCTCCCTGCCTGCAGCTGCTTCCTCTTTGGTTGTGGATCACTTTGAGTTCTGGCCAGCCTGGTCCTTATGGCTCATGCGGTGCTGGCTACCCACTGCCTTTTGCTTTCCTTTAACCCGGCTTCCGTTTTTGTTCCGATTATGATTTCTGTCCTCTGGACGCCTGTGAGTAATTTTTTAAACTTCTGCTATTTTAACCCCGAAACTTACAAAACTCCATTTCTCATTTCTCTTTTCACTTTGTTGTGTTGGTTTTTGACTTCCTCTGCCCTCTTTGTCTCTCTCCCTCCTCCCCCTCCCCTTTCTCCTCCTCCTCTTCCTCCTCCTCCTTTTTGTGGCTGTTGCTTTTTTCCTTTTTTTCCATTCAAATGTCCTGTGTCCCCCCCATCCCCTCCCCCTTCCGCCCCTCTCCTGTCCTCTGGTTTTCCTTTGCCCTCTCCCTCCCTGTGTCTCCTCCTGTCTCCTTCTGGTTGGTTTTGTTGTATCTTTTTTTTTGATTTCCTTTGTTTCAATTTTCGTGTAGGGCAGTAGTTCCGTAAGTGGAAGCCCAGCCCCCTCAACATCTGGTACCAGCACTCCGCGGCGGGGCCGCCGCCAACTCCCCCAGACCCCCTCCACTCCCCGGCCACACGTGTCCTATTCCCCTGTGATCCGCAAGGCCGGCGGCTCCGGGCCCCCGCAGCAGCAGCAGCAGCAGCAGCAGCAGCAGCCGCCGGTGGCGCGGCCTGGCCGGGTGGCCCCCAGCGGCACGCGGAGGTACCCGGGCCCCGCAGCCGAGCCTCTGGCGGGAGAGCGGCCGCAGGGGGGACACAGCAGCAGCCGCTCACCCGCAGTGGAGCGGCGGGGCCCGGCCCGGAGTGAGTCTCCCAGAGCATGTCGCCACGGCGGGACGCGGTGGCCGGCGTCGGTTACACACGCCTCCGAGTGGTCCCCGGGCCCCCGGCACCATGGTTACTACCGGGGTTCCGACTACGACGAGGCCGATGGCCCGGGCGGCGATGGGGACGAAGGGCCCTATGACGCGCCGCCCCCCGCGCGACACTCATGCTCGCCCAGGACTTCCCGGGCCGCGGGCCCGACCTGCGCGTCGCCTTCTCGGCATGGCCGGCGACTCCCCAACGGCTACTACCCGGCCCACGGACCGGCCAGGCCCCGGGGGCCAGGCTCCCGGAAAGGCCTGCACGAAGCCTACAGCGAGACAGACGACGACGACTGGTGCTAAGCCCGGGCGAGGTGGCACCCGCGCCCGCCCGGCCCCCTCCCCCCCACGCACCCCACGCACACACCCCACGGGGAGGAGCCGCGGCCCGGCCGCGAGGCCACCTCGCTGCCACCTGCCCAGCACACAGGGGAGGCCGGGGAGAGGACCTGCCGGGCGCCCCCGGAACCTGGAGGGAGTCCCCAGGGCCGGACACACCAGGGTGTCCCACAAAGACCCTCAGCACCCCCCCAGCCCCCACGACGGGGGCCCTCGGAGGACACACAGCCAAGGGATTCGAATTAACTCAGCCATTTTTGGAGAACCTTGGGGAAAATGGAAATTTAAAACAAAAACATTTTTAAAAGAAAAAACGGGGAGAAAAAAATCGCTTCTATTGATGAGTTTTATCATCTCAGTTGAATCTTTCCTTCCCCTGGTGAACGCGAGCTGGTGGCCCGTGTGTGGCAGAGAAAAGGAAACCCAGCGTCCCACACAGACCTCCACCTGACACGCTCATGCCCCCCACACACGTTCCCGGACACACACAGGAGTGCTTGCTGGTTATACCAAACCCTACTATTACTGCCTGCAGAAATCGATTTAAAAAAAATAAACAATTTTTAAAAGGACAAAAAAATTAATGATTGAGAGAGGAAGCATTTTTTTCTGACATTTGGGTCCTGCTTGAAATAACAAAAGAAAAAAGAACACCACCACCAATTTCCTTTGCTTCTTTTTTGCCTTTTTCCTACCTTGTTTGAAAACTGTGGGCTTGGGACTGTGAATTATTGCATGACATTCAAAAAGAAAAAAATAAAAATAAAAAAGGTTGAATCAAAGGGCTCATGGACTGGAGTGGTCTTTATCCTTTACAAAGTGTTTCTCTGGGGTTTTTTTTTTTGGGGGGGAGACCATGTAAGGAGGTGCTTTGAAAGTCGCTAAGAATGAAAAAGCTGGAACTCTCCAATGTCAGGCTCTCTGCCGTGTCTGGGTGTTGTTCCAGACCAAGCAGAGAAAAAGGCTGAGAACTCCACCCCTCAGGGCTTGGTGGCCAGAGCTCCAGGGATTCTAGCTGCCTTTGCAGGCCCAGGAAAGCCAAGGTCAAAGATGCTAACCAGGTCCTTGCCAGCTGTCCAATAAGAAACTAGAGAGGAGGCCCTGGCCAGTTGGCTCAGTGGTAGAGCGTCGGCCTGGCGTGCATAAGTCCCTGGTTCAATTCCCGGCCAGGGCACACAGGAGAAGCGCCCATCTGCTTCTCCACCCCTCCCCCTCTCTTTCCTCTCTGTCTCTCTCTTCCCCTCCCATAGCCAGGGCTCCATTGGAGCAAAGGGTGCTGAGGATGGCTCTGTGGCCTCTGCCTCAGGCACTAAAATGGCTCTGGATGCAGCTGAGCAATGCCCCAGATGGGCAGAGCATTGCTCCCTGGTGGGCATGCCGGGTGGATCCAGGTCGGGCGCATGCGGGAGTCTGTCTGACTGCCTCCCTGTTTCCAACTTCAGAAAAATACAAAAAAAAGAAAGAAACTAGAGAGGATTTTTGTTTTCCTTTTTTTTTTCTTTCAATGATCCTTTACATTCAAGAGAGGGTTTTAACTTCCTAACCAGCTTGACCAATCACAATTCCCCCCCCCCACAAGACTTTCAGACCAGCATTCTGCTCAAGATTAAGGCTGATCTCTGTCAAAGGTCCCCCTCAAGGTGCTGGGGCTGTTATGGAGGTGAGGGAGAAGGGGGTGAATGCAATTCTCTCCAAAGCCATCTGTCTGCCAAAGAATGAGGGCCACTGCTGGAGCCCACCTACATCCCAGGCTCCAGAAGTGAACCCTGTAGCCTAGTGCCAGGAGGCTGGACCCCAGGTCTCCACAGCCCACACCTCACCTTCAGGCCGGAATGAGTGTAAATTGACATAGGCTGGGGGGGGGGGAGTCAGGGGATGAAGAGGCAGAGGGGGACTTGGCTTACCCCCTGGTCTCATTTCCTGAGTCCCTGGCCTGAACCACATCACCTGGAAGTCTGAAGAAGAGCCAAGGAAAACATGCTCTGAGGGCCAGGGATACTGTGCAAATGCCCTGGACAGCTCCCTTCCTGGGGCGCAAAGGTCCAAGAGGCCCAGGCTCTATTTCAGACATGTTTTCAGGGCTTCAAGGAATTGCTACCCCTTACCTGCCATCCAAAGTCTCCAATTGTTACTTCTCTGATTCTCAAAGCCCTATCTGAGAAATAAGACCCTCTGTTACATCAGGGAGACAAAATTTTTCCCCTGACAAATGACAGATTAATAGGAAAAAAGACACACAACTTTTATTAATATTTACAGGAAAAGAAAGCCACAAAATAAGTAAAATTCAAAGAAGCAGTTTGACTCAGGGATTTGTATATCATTTTAACAAAGGAAAGGGGATTGGGGCCTCAAGGGAATGGAAATTGTGGAGAAATTACTAGGAAATAAGTGGGGGGAACTGAGGAAATGTAAAGGTGATTATAGTCAGGTCTGTTGATGCAGACTAATCTCAGTGCAGAATCTCCACCTCCAATGGTAAGAGTCACTCTCCTCTTCCTGGTACAGAAGGCAGGGACACCTTCACACGGGGAAATTCATGTCACCTTCTCAAAGGGAAATTTATTCCCTGTTTTTAGGCAGCAAAGGGGAGGTCAGAGAACTCCCTGCATCCATTGATTCTCAGTTGCCTTCAGCTCAGAATAACCCTATGCTGAAGCGTCATATTTGGGGAAGCGCAGCCTGATCCCCATCGGCTGCCATCAAAGGCTGTGCAGTTCATGGGTGAGTGAGAGTTCTGCTCCCTGGCTCTTGGGAGAGAGGTGTGTGCGTGCAAACAGAGCTCCCCAACAACTGGCCTCTGGGGGGACTCTGGGCAGCCCGGAGGTGAAGGCCTGATTTTACAGAAACAACCAGAAGTGGGAGTGTGGAGACAGGATACTCATTCAGGAGAGTGTTTGTCACAGTCATTTGAAAAAGCCTGACCAGCACAGCACAGCCAGTGTCTTACAATGATCGATGCTTAGAGTGATAACACATTTAAGTTGAAAAAGTTTACAAAATTAATGAAATAGTAGTGATATTGGTCTCCTAAGGCTGCCACAGCAAATGACCACAAGCTCAGTGGCTTAAAACAACAGAAATGTATTCTCTCACAATTCAGGAGGCAAGAAGTCTGAAATCCAAGTGTCTACTGGGCGCCAGAGCCACACAGAAGGCTCGGAAAGGAAATGTTCCCCCACGCCGCCTTTCTCCCAGTTTCTGGCGGCACCGGCATGGCTTGGCCTGTGGTTGCCTCACTTCAATCTCTGCCTCCGTCTTCACCCAACATAGTTTCTTGTGTCGCTGTGTGTCCTTTTCTGTATTTTATGAAGACAGTTTCACTGGATTTAGGATCCCTTCAATCCAGTATGATCTCATTTCCATCCTTACCTTAATTATATCTGCAAAGACCCTATTTCTAAATAGGTCCCTGGGGTTTTAGGGATTTTTTTCTTTCTTTCTTTCTTTCTTTTTTTTTTTTTTTGTATTTTTCTGAAGTTGGAAACGGGGAGGCAGTCAGACAGACTCCCGCATGCGCCCAACTGGCATCCACCTGGCATGCCCACCAGGGGGCGATGCTCTGCCCATCTGGGGTGTCGCTCTGCTGCAACCAGAGCCATTCTAGCACCTGAGGCAGAGGCCACAGAGCCATCCTCAGCGCCCGGGCCAACTTTGCTCCAATGGAGCCTTGGCTGCGGGAGGGGAAGAGAGAGACAGAGAGGAAGGAGAGGGGGAGGGGTGGAGAAGCAGATGGGCGCTTCTCCTGTGTGCCCTGGCCGGGAATCGAACCCAGGACTCCCGCAAGCCAGGCTGACACTCTACCACTAAGCCAACTGGCCAGGGCCCAGGTTTCTGTGGTTTTAATAAGAAATATCTTGGTCTTTGTCCCCAGTTCCTCACACAGAGCTCCTAAAACCCTGGAGATTGCCTGAGTCATAAGAGTGTCTTTTGTTATTCATAAGGAGTCCCTTTATTTTTATTTTATTTTTTATTGATTGATTTGAGAGAGACAGAGAGAGAGAGAAGAAAGAAGCATTTGTTTTTCCACTTAGTTGTGCATTCCTTGGTCGCTTCCCATATGTGCCCTGACTGGGAATCCAACCTGCAGCCTTGGTGTTTCTGGACAACACTCTAACCACCTGAGTTAACCTAACCCACCAAGGCCAGGAACCTTTAGTTTACACCTAAAATTATGCTAATAAGGTGACATAGGGTGGAGTCCCCCAGATAGCTTTAGGATAGGGAGTGGTCTCCAGAAAGATCACGTGATTAGAGGGTAGGAAATTTTGGGCCACCTTCAAATTCTGGGGACAAAACGCTGGAAATAGAGTTGGGTTAGAAAAACAAAAATGTACTTGACCAGGCAGTGGCATAGTGAATAGAGCATTGGCCTGGGATGCTGAGGACCCAGGTTCGAAACCCAAGGTCACCAGCTTGAGTGCGGGGTCTCCAGCTTAAACGTGGGATCATAGACATGACCCCATGGTTGCTAGCTTGAACCCAAAGGTCACTGGCTTGAAGCTCAAGGTCGCTGGATTGAGCAAAGGGTCACTGGCTTGGCTGGAACCACTCAGTCAAGGCACATCTGAGAAGCAATCAATGAACAACTAAGGTAACTCAACTATGAGTTGATGCTTCTCATCTCTCTCTCCCTTCCTCTCTGTCTCTCTGCCTCTCTCTCTCTCTCTTTCTCTCTCAAAAGTAAAAAGTGCTTTCCTGACTCTGTGAGCCTGACCGGCAAGTTTAGGGAAGGGGAAGTCTGGGAACCTTTGTTTATAGCCAGTGGTTCAGAACTACAAGTGCCCGGGACTTGGACCTGGTATCTGAAGTGGGGGTGGGGCTGAGACTTGAATCTGTGATGCTAACCCCAGGTAGATAGTGGCAGAACTGAATTGAACTGTAGGACACATAGTTGGTGTCAGAGAATTGGTTGGAATGGGGAGAAACAACCCACACATTTGGTCTCAGAAAAATCCCAGCCTGGCCTATGGTGGCACAGTGGATAAAGCGTAGATCTGGAGTGCTAAGGTCATGGGTTCAAAATTCTGGGCTTTCCTAGGTCAAGGCACATATGAGAAGCAACTACTACAAATAGATGTTTCCCACTCCTACTCCTTTCTCTCTCTCTCCCTCTTCTCTCTAAAATCAATAAATAAAAACTTTAAAAAGAAAAGCAAAATTCTAGTTCCATTCTGAGGTTCTAGATGGACATGAATTTGGGGGGGACACAATTCAACCCACAACAGCAATAAAGTAGATATGAAAAAAATGAGATGCTGCTGCTGTCATGAATGACCAAAATATGGGACACAGCCAGACAAGAAAGCATTTGACCCTGGCTTTGGCACCTACTCTGTGTCCTACAGGAGTTGACTTCACCCTAAGCCTATGTCTAATAGACACAATTACCATGATGAGGACTTGCCTATTAACTTGCCAATGCTGCCCAATGCTATAGACCAAAAGCGTATGCCTTCTCAAAATTCAATGTTGAAATCCTAACTCCCAACAGTGATGGTATTAGGAGGCAGTCCCTTTGGGAGGTGTCTAGGTCATGGTGGACCCCCCCATAAGTGAGATTAGTGCAGTTAAACAAAAAATTTTAACTTCCACAGAGGAAACTCTGTTTGTTTTTTTAAAGAAAGAGAGCCTGACCTGTGGTGGAACAGCAGGTAAAGTGTCAACTTGGAATGCTGAGGTCACCAGTTTGAAACCCCAGGCTCTCACATATGAGAGTTGATGCTTCCTGCTCCTCCCCCCTTCTCTCTCTCTAAAATGAATAAGTAAAATCTAAAAAATAAATAAAGAGAAAGAGAGAGGGAAAGAGAAAAAGAGAGGGGGGAGGAAGGGAGGAAGGGAGGGAGGGAGGGAGGGAGGGAAGGAGGGAGGGAAGGAGAAGCATCAACTCAGTGTTCCACTTAGTTGTGCCACTAATTGCTTCTTTTTTCTTTTTAGCAAGAGACAGATAGAGAGGGACAGACAGGGAGAGAGATGAGAAGCATCGATTTATAGTTGTGGCATCTTAGTTGTTCATCAATTGCTTTCTCACATGTGCCTTGACTAAGGGGCTCCAGCTGAGCCAGTGACCCCTTGCTCAAACCAGCGACCTTGGGGTCATGTCTATGATCCCACACTCAAGCTGGTGACTCCAGGGTTTTGAACCTGGGTCCTCAGTGTCCCAGGCCAACATTCTATCCACTGTGCCACTGCCTAGTCAGGCTAATTGCTTCTCATATGTGCCCTGACCAGGGCTGGAACTGATGACCATGGGGTCAAGCCAGCAACCTCAGAGCTTCCAGGATGATGCTCTATCCACTGCGCCACTGACCAGAGCCCATTTTAATTATTTTATTGATTGATTTTAGAAACAGGAAAGGACAGAGAGAAACATTGATTTGTTGTTCCACTTATTTATGCATTCATTGTTTGATTTGTGTATGTGCCCTGACTGCAGATCGATCAAATAAGCAATCTTGGGGTATTAGGACCATGCTCAAACCATCTGAGCTACCCGACCAGGGATGAAAGTTGTTTTAAGCCTGACCTGTGGCGGCACAATGGATAAAGCTTTGACCTGGAACACTGAGATCGCCGGTTCAAAACCCTGGGCTTGCCTCTCTCTCCCCCCCCCCCCACCTAAAATGAATAAGAAAGGAAAGAAAGAAGGAAGGAAGGAAGGAAGGAAGGAAGGAAGGAAGGAAGGAAGGAAGGAAGGAAGGAAGGAAGGAAGGAAAGAGAGAGAGAGAGAGAGAGAGAGAAAGAAAGAAAGAAAGAAAGAAAGAAAGAAAGAAAGAAAGAAAGAAAGAAAGAAAGAAAGAAAGAAAAAGAAATTTGTAATGCTGGTGGCCAAGGCCAGTCAGGTTCCCATCGGATTTGGGCAGAGATAGTAGAGAAACTTCAGAGCCAGAAAGCGTTGGGCCATACCCATTTATTGGAAGCTCACAAGGACAGGCAAGCAAATAAACAACAAAAGGGAAAGAACTAATAAACAAAGGAAAATCTGCTATTTGCAGTACGGGCAAGGGAGCAAGGAAAACCACACCTCACCGTGGTAGGAGAGTGATCTGGGAGAATTGCGCCCAGGGGAAGCCTCATCTAGGCTATGCACACGTGCCTCTGCCATGTGCTCACGCACTAATCAAGCAAAGTGCTTACAGTGGGTAAACCTGCGAGCAAACCTAACACAGCTGCCCCACAGTTGTTTTAATTTTTTTTTAATTTTTTTTTTTTCTTTTCAATTTTCTGAAGCTGGAAACGGGGAGAGACAGCCAGACAGACTCCCGCATGCGCCCAACCGGGATCCACCCGGCACGACCACCAGGGGGCGACGCTCCGCCCCCCTGGGGCGCCGCCCCGCCGGGACCAGAGCCACTCCAGCGCCCGGGGCAGAGACCAAGGAGCCATCCCCAGCGCCCGGGCCATCCCCGCTCCAATGGAGCCTCTGCTGCGGGAGGGGAAGAGAGAGACAGAGAGGAAGGAGGGGGGGCGGAGAAGCAAATGGGCGCCTCTCCCGCGTGCCCCGGCCGGGAATCGAACCCAGGTCCCCCGCACGCCAGGCCAACGCTCCACCGCTGAACCAACCGGCCAGGGCCCCCCACAGTTGTTTTAAAAGAAAGGGTTCAGCCTGACCAGGCGGTGGCACAGTGGATAGAGCGTCGGACTGGGATACAGAGGACCCAGGTTCGGGCCCCCGAGGTCACCAGCTTGAGCACGGGCTCATCTGGTTTGAGCAAAAGCCCACCAACTTGAACCCAAGGTCGCTGGCTCCAGCACGGGGTTACTCGGCCTGCTAAAGGCCCGTGGTCAAGGCACATATGAGAAAGCAATCCATGAACAACTAAGGTGTCACAATGAAAAACTGATGATTGATGCTTCTCATCTCTCTCTCTCTATTCCTGTCTGTCTGTCCCTATCTGACTCTCTCTCTCTGTCTCTGTAAAAAAACAAACAAACAAACAAAACAAAAAAAGGGTTCACCCTGGCTGGGTAGCTGAGTTAGTTAGAGCGTTATCCCAATAAGCTAAGGTTTCAGGTTCCATCCTGGGTCACAGTACATACAAGACTCAGCCTATAAGTGTATAAATAAGTGGAACAACAAATCAATGTTTCTCTCTCTCCTCTTTTCTCTCTCACTAAAATCAATAAATATAAATAAAATAAATTAACTAATGGGTTTATTAGGCCTTTGCTAGCAAAAATATTTAAAAAGGACTAGTCTTTATCTGGTCATCTATTGAAGTGCTTTTTGATTGTTTCCATGTCTTGGCCACTGTGAAAATGCTGCAATGAATATGGGGCTGCATGTGTTTTTATGTACCAGTGTTTTTGAGTTTTGGGGGTATATACCCAGTAGAGGGATTACTGGGTCATAAGGTAATTCTATTTTCAGTTTTTTGAGGAACCACCATACTTTCTTCCATAATGGTTGTACTACTTTTCATTCCCACCAACAGTGTATGAGGGTTCCTTTTTCTCCACAGCCTCTCCACCACTTGCTATTACCTGTCTTGTTAATAATAGCTAATCTAACAGGTGTGAGGTGGTATCTCATTGCAGTTTTGATTTGCATTTCTCTAATAGCTAATGAAGATGAGCATCTTTTCATATATCTGTTGGCCATTTGTATTTCTTCCTGGGATAAGTGTCGACTGGATAAAGAAGATGTGGCATATATACACTATGGAATACTCCTCAGCCATAAGAAATGATGACATCAGATCATTTACAACAAAATGGATGGATCTTGATAACATTATACAGAGTGAAATAAGTAAATCAGAAAAAACTAAGAACTGAATGATTCCATACTTAGGTGGGACTTAAAAACGAAACTCAGAGACATGGACAAGAGTGTGGGGGTTACAGGGCGGGGGGAGGAAAGGGAGGGAGTTGGGAGAGGGGAGGGGCACAAAGAAAACCAGTTAGAAGGTGACGGAAGACAATTGGACTTTGGGTGATGGGAATGCAGCATAATCAAATGTAAAAATAACCTAGAGATGTTTTCTCTGAACATATGTACCCTGATTTATCAATGTCACCCCTTTAAAATTAATTAAAAAAAAAAAGAATTTGTCTCACAGCTAATTCAGGCAGTTAGAAGAATAGTGTAAGGATGCTAATTCTGCTCCTCAGGCCACATCCTGCAAAAGGGGCCCCAAGAAAATTGGTGATTTGGCTCCTCTGATTTTGCCAATTGGATTAAAAAAAATAGGTCAGGAATGCCCTGAAATGGAGCTAACAATACATGAGCATAAATTTAAAGGACTTTTAGATACTGGAGCTAATGTATCTGTTATTGCTAAGCTACATCGGCCTCCTTCCTGGCCCACTCATGCAGCAGCCACAGAATTACAAGGTATAGGGCAGAGTAAATCCCCTCAACAAAGTTCTAGTTTTTTACATTGGGAAGATTAAGAAGGTCATTCTGGATTTTTTTAGCCTTATGTGCTCCCTGGATGGCCAGCTAATTTGTGGGGTAGAGATGTTTTGAAAAATATGGGAGCATTGCTTGTCAGAACTAAGGGTTTAGTCAGTACTCAGATGCTTGATTGGGGATTTTTGCCCACCAAGGGACTAGGGAAAGAACAGCAAGGAATTCTCACCCCCATAGAAGTGGCACCAATACCAGAAGGTGTGGATTAGGATATCAAAATTTAGCATAGGGGCCTTGGTAGCTCCTGCTACCCCAATAATACATTGTGCAGACCGAATTACTTGGAAATCAGATAATCCTGTGGGTAGACCAATGGCCCCTTTCTCAGGAGAAACTTGGGGCAGCTGCTCGATTGGTACAAGAGCAGCTACAGCTTGGGCACATTGAACCATCTAATAGCCCATGGAATACACTTCCATATTTTGATCTTGTCGTTTCCTGGATTATCAAGGGGCATAGGCGACCCTTACAGCTTATAGGTTTTGAGCCTCAAAATTATTGTTGATCCTTTGAAAAAAGGAACAACAATGGCTCTGGGAAACTTCCACTAAATGGCAAATCGCTTTTGCAAATCAATGAACAACTTTATAATGAAACAGTCAACTTAAAATCAGCTCAAAGACTAGAATTATATGCCATTATCATGGCTTTTCAGCATTTGCCATATTCCTCCTTTAATCTATATACAGACAGCAAATATTTATTTACTTATGGTGTTTCCACTATAAAGACTGCTGTCTGAGGCACAACTGCTGATGAGCTATTTCAGCAGTTCCTCCTTCTTCAAAGACTTGTATGTCAACATAGAGCTCCATGTTTTATAGGACATACTCGAGCTCACTTCATGCTCCCTGGAGCTTTAGCACAAGGGAATGCCCTTGTTAATCAAGCTACCCAAAAGAAAATTATTTGGAGCAACCATGACAGATCGAGCAATTCAGTCTCATACTATTCATCACCAGAACGCTGCAGCCTGTGTAAACAGTTTAAACTTGCTCGGGAAGCAGCACGGCAGATTGGTAAATCCTGTCCAAGGGGTCCTATAACTACAATCTGTCCCTTCATTTGGAGTTAACCCTCAAGGACTCCTACCAGGACAACTTTGGCAAATGGATGTTACTCATATGCCTTCATTTGGCAAACAGTCCTATGTCCACGTTACAGTGGATACATATTCTGAATTTATAGTAACCTCTGTCAGAACAGGAGAGGCTGCTAAGCATGTTATAGCTCATTGTCTGTATGCATTGTTCTATTATTGGATTTCCTAAACTGGTTAAACTGACAATGCTCCTGCATATGTAGCAAAAGCATTTACTGTATTGTGTCAAACCTTTCGAATTATGGGTATTTCTTACAATCTTTAAAGTCAAGGTATTATTAAAGTGTACCCAGCAAATATTTTAAGGTCAATTTAAAATAATTTAAAAGGGGGGAGTCATATCCTGGAACTCCTATGGGTCTACTATATCATGCTTTCTACTTAAAATTTTTTAAATTTCTTTTGAATGCTGATAAACAGGAGACGCCAAATCTTTTTCTCCTGCAAACTTCTACCTTCTTTTATTTGATCCAGCTAATAACACTGTTTTGTCTTTTTCCAAATAGCTCCAGATATACGGAAAAGGTTTATATAGGCAGATGGGGATCCTCAAACCCCTCAGGGAGATCTTCTGAGCATGGCTTTTAAGATACCAAGAGGCAGAAAAAGTCCAATAGAGATCAGGTGAACTACCAGCTTTTAGGATACACCCTTAAAGGCTCCAATGCCCCAAAGGGGTCTCATAGGATTCCATCTGGGTCCTGCTTCAATAGTGAAAAGGAAGGTGATTGAGCTAAAGCCTGCCAGGCTTACATGCCTTTGCTGAGAGGAAAAAGGGACACTGGAAGGTAGGCTTCCCCCTCGCTCCTCTAAGGGAGGGTTCAGTCTCTTCCAGCCCTGCTCCAGCCACCTGTGACCTAACCTTGCCCAGAATGCTGGGGTTTGCCACTGAAGGCTGAAGGTGCCCAGGGCCGTCGGCCCCATCTATGACACTGTGGACGAGCCTAGGGTATTTCTTCCAAGAAGTAGGTAAACTGATCTCACTTGCACAAGGGCCACTTAACTATGTCTTTCCTGAATATTCAGGTTTTTTATTCTTCCCTCGAAAATCTCTGTTGTGGGTGTTGATAGTCCTATTTTCTGCTGCTTTGTTTAATATATAGTGTTTCCTTTATTCCCCCTACCTCATTGCCCCACTAATATTTCAGGCTGGGACCTACTCCTAATTTAGAGCTCTTTTTCCCCCTTTTGCCAATTTCTATTATGAATCTACCTTTGCCACCCAGCTTAGTGTATCCCAAGGTTCTCTTTACCACACCACAGTTGCGGAGCTCCAGGGAAAAGCAACCTGGTCTCATCTCTCCAGGCAGAGGAGAACAGAAGCTCCATCTCCACACATGCTGCAGATGGCTTTTCCAGTCTACCTGAATCATTACCAGCTAGAAGCAGCGGTCATTGGGTCTTGGACGTGAGCTTCAAAATATAGAATTGTGACAATTCCAGTGCCATGCAGACTTTTCCTGGATGTGGACTTTTCCTGGACTCCTGCTCCTTGTGACAGCTCCTAATGGACTGAACTGGGGTTGGGTTGCATTTGCAGGGATTTGGAATGGTGTTGGTGCCAACTTGGACTTGGTGAACATGTTAAGGACACTACTCTTGCTGTATTGGCCAAGAGTTTGCTTAAAGGCTTTAATCACTATAAAAAAAATAGAAGACTGCCTGACCTGTGGTGGCGCAGTGGATAAAGCGTCAACCTGGAAATGCTGAGGTCGCTGGTTCGAAACCCTGGGCTTGCCTGGTCAAGGCACATATGGGAGTTGATGCTTCCAGCTCCTCCCCCTTCTCTCTCTCTGTCTCTCCTCTCTCTCTCTGTCTCTCCCTCTCCTCTCTAAAATGAATAAATAAAAAAAAAATTAAAAAAAAATAGAAGACTGGATAAAAAAGATGTGGCACATATACACTATGGTATACTACTCAGCCATAAGAAATGATGACATCAGATCATTTACAACAAAATGGTGAGATCTTGATAACATTATACGGAGTAAAATAAGTAAATCCAAAAAAACAAGAACTGCATGATTCCATACATTGGTGGGACATAAAAATGAGACTAAGAGACATGGACAAGAGTGTGGTGGTTATGGGGGGGGCAGGCGGGAGGGAAAGAGGGGGAGGGGGAGGGGGAGGGGCACAAAGAAGATGACGGAGGACAATCTGACTTAGGGTGATGGATATGCAACATAATTGAATGACAAGATAACCTGGACATGTTTTCTTTGAACATATGTACCCTGATTTATTAATGTCACCCCATTAAAATTAATTTTTAAAAAAAGAAAGAAAGGACTAGTCTTAGAGCATAGAGTCTAACACAGCAGCAGCATGGGTAGAAAGACAACATGTCAGTCATTTCAGAGTTTTGCAAGCATTTTTTTATACATCAAATTTGGGGGAGAAAGATGTAAGCTGTTCTGCAATGACTTACACGAGCTACAGACAAAGGGATGGGAGAAGCTGAAGCAGGGCAGCTCTGGGACAGGCCGGCAGAGCCCATAAATCTCATGGGTAAACAGGAAGCGGGGGTCCCACGGTCCCGCCACACCTGGCTATTCTCTCTTTTTAGATAATCTCAGAAATAGCCACTGGAAGTTAATTTATTAATTCCAACATACACTAAGGAGTATGAGCAGTCTTCCGTTCTGTTTACACTGCAGTTGTTAAATAATTAGCCACCTTTTGTCTCTTCCCCCCACATTCTGGCCTGCTGTAATTTCATCTAAGACAACTCAGAATTTCCTCCTTGTTAGAGAGCTCCCTTGTCTCTGGGGCAGCTGTGTTAGGCTTGCTCACAGGGTTACCAGCTACAAGCACTTTGCGTGATTGTTATGTGAGCAGATGGCAGTGCCATGTGTGTATGGCCTACATAAGGCTGTGGGTGCTTGCACTCGAGAGAGATGGGGGATTGTGCATGGCAGGTTTCCTGCCTGCCACTGTGAGAGGCCATTCTTGCTGTTTGTGTGCCAGAGGAGATTTCCCCCTGCCTGTGTGCTTGTCTGCCGTTATGAGACTTTATTAAACAGAATGGCCCAACCCTTTCTGACCCCACAGTTTCTCTACTGTCTGCCTGAATCCAGTGTGGACCTGCCTGGCCGTGACAGCAGCCACTGGCATTACAGTCCCTTATGTCATGTGACGGCACAGTAAGTAGACGCCATCTATGAACCAGGAGGAGAGCTCTCACCAGACACCAAATCTGCCAGCACCTTGATCTTGGGTTTCCAGCCTCCAGAACAACATGAAATAAATGTCTGTTGTATGTAAGCCACACACAAAGATACTCTGTTTAGCAGTCCAGAGTAAGACAGCTGAACACCTGCTGAAGGCCAGATGGGGCTGCTGTGGAGGGTGAGCAGCCTCACCCCCAGTTTCCCACAGCCTTTTACCCAGGCCCAGCTCCCCCCCCCACTACCCTCCCTCTTGCCCACCCTGTTCCAGCTCTTAAAAATGAGAAAGGCCTGGCCATCTGAGCTCTGTATGAAATGATCTAGAACAGGGGTTGGGAACCTTTATTGGCTGAGAGAGCCATGAACCCCACATATTTTAAAATGTAATTCCGTGAGAGCCATGCAACAACCCGTGTTTGTTAAGCATTATCCAATAAAAATTTGGTGTTGTCCCAGAGGACAGCTGTGATTGGCTCCAGCCACCTGCAACCATGAACATGAGCGGTAGGAAATGAATGGATTGTAATACATGAGAATGTTTTATATTTTTAACATTTTTTTTTATTAAAGATTTGTCTGCGAGCCAGATGCAGCCATCAAAAGAGCCACATCTGGCTCACGAGCCATAGGTCCCGACCCCTAATCTAGAAGGACAATACACAGCCCCTGTGGATAGCAGTTACTGCCAGAGAGGGCTAGGAAGGCACTGAGTCAATTCTCCAAGAATTTGGAAACAGTTTTTAACGGTTTCCAGAAACTCCAAAAAGCAGTTCCTGATCCCCAGATTGTCCTAGTCTACCAAAGATCACATTATAAGGCCTGGTAAGTTGGCTAAGTTGATTAAATCATCATCCCAATACACAAAGGTTGCAGGTTCCACCCCTCTCCCCCAATCACGGCAATACAGGAACAGATCAATGTTTTCTCTTTCTCGCTCTCAAACCAATATTTTTTTTAAAAATCATATAATAATCAACTGGACAACTAAATTTGACTTGGAGCCCCCAAAACCAAAGGTTGGGGCTTCATTCTGGCCATGTCTTCATTCTGAGTCACCTCATTCCTGTCTAGAAGTACAGCTGGTTGAGTCAAGGTTGCACAGGCAGGACCTTCAAGATGCACGAGACAGGCAGCACCACCTAGATGTCAGATGAGGAGGAGCCAAAGACATGGTCACTGTAACTAACTGGTGAGGGAAGGTGGAGGAGAGCCAGGAGAAGAGGCAGTGGGGGGCGTGAGGTACTCACTGTGCCAGAGACAGAAGCAGGGACATCAGAAAGTAAATGTCCAGACCCTCTGTTGAAAGAACTTTCTAACGACTACTCTGAACAAAGCAGATAACTCAGGAAGACCAGCATCCTGCTGGACGCCCTATGAGCCTCTAAATTTCTGCCTCCACCTTTTCTTAGGAATTGCCCCAAGGAGAGGGCGGGCCAGCATAGACACTGTGGGAGCACTGTGGGAGGAGGGGCTGCTAGGAGGAGCAGAAGATGAGGGAGATCAGAACCACTTCCCTGCCCATCAAGACTGCTGGGAGTTCAAACTACTAAACCACCAACCGGAAACAACAGTCTCCAGGTCTTTGAACTCCATTTCAGGTGGTCAGAAGTTCAAGGTGGTTCAAAGTATTGCACAAATCTCCATACTTCATCCCTCTCTCTGGTCAGAGAGAATAAGGTCATGTTGCTTCATGATTGAAAGAATGAATCAGAAGTCCTGTGGCAGACAAGCGTGGACAGTCAGAGCTCTTCTTTCCACCTCAGTCCACAGGAAAACCCCTTTCCCTGCTCTGGGTCATCAGTGGACCTGAGGGTTTACACCTCGTGGACAGAGAACTACAGTGTGATCTGATTCACCTGGACATGCAGTGGTCTAGCCCAGCACATCTAACCCAGCACATCAATAGCAATTTTTTTGTGTGTGACAGATACAGAGAGAGTCAGAGAGAGAGACAGACAGATAGGAAGGGAGAGAGATGAGAAGCATCAATTCTTCGTTGCAACACCTTAGTTGTTCATTGAGTGCTTTCTCATATGTGCCTTGGCCAGGGGCTATAGCAGACCGAGTGCTCCTTTGCTCAAGCCAGCAATCTTGGACTCAAGCTGGTGAGTCTTGCTCAAACCAGATGAGCCCATGCTCAAGCCAACAACCTGAGGGTTTCAAACCTGGGTCCTCTGCATCCCAATTTGATGCTCTATCCACTGCACCACCACCTGGTCAAGCCCAACAGCAATTTAAAGTGAGTAGAGTCAAGTTTAAATATTCTGGTCACCACAATGAAGAAAGTAAAAGAAGAACAGGTAAAATTTTTTTCTTAAGATTTTATTTATTGATTTGAGAGAGAAAAGGTAGGAGGTTGTGGAGCATTAAGCATCAACTCATAGTTGCTTCTTATATGTGCCTTGACCAGGCAGGCCCAGGTTTCAAACTGGTGACTTCAGCATTCCAGGTCAACACTCCATCCACTGTGCCAGGCCAGGCTTGTTTGTGTGTTTTTAATAGTGATGAAATTCACATAGGATTCCAAGAAGGCAACAGAGTAGGCAGACGTTACAACAGCCATCTTCTAGGACCAAACTGGATTACAAATTAATTTAAGAACAATCATCTTGAAAAACCAACTTTGGACTAAACGAAGAGGAGTCTATAACCAAGGATCGGCCCTGGCCAGTTGGCTCAGTGGTAGAGCATCGGCCTGGCATGCAGAAGACCCGGGTTCAATTCCCGGCCAGGGCACGCAGGAGAGGCGCCCATCTGCTTCTCCACCCCTCACCCCTCCTTCCTCTCTGTCACTCTCTTTCACTCCCGCAGCCGGGGCTCCATTGGAGCAAGGATGGCCTGGGCGCTGGGGATGGCTCCATGACCTCTGCTTCAGGTGCTAGACTGGCTCTGGTCGTGACGGAGTGATGCCCCAGATGGGCAGAGCATCGCCCCCTGGTGAGCGTGCCGGGTGGATCCCGGTCAGGCGCATGCAGGAGTCTGTCTGACTGCCTCCCCGTTTCCAGCTTCAGAAGAATACAAAAAGGGAAAGAAAAAAAACACCAAGGATCACAGAAAAAGCCACAACAATACTGAAAGCTCTGAGGGATCACAGGCAGCTGTAAGAGGAGGTGGAGCAGCTGAAAAGTGGAGGCAAATCTTACAGAGCTTGGGGTTTTACGGAGCTGCTATCATCTCTAAGCAGGAGGAAGCTGATCTTTATACATGGGTTGGCCCCTCCCACAGTACCCAGGCACAGGAAACATAGACACAGAGAACAGAGTAGTAGCTCCAGACAGGTAGCCCGCAGCAGGTTACAAACAACAGCTGACACCAATCCAAAAAGACCTAGAACCAACACAAAAGGACCAACTGCATTCAGTACTCACATACAACAGGAGGAAAATACTACCTTCAAGAAGCATTCCAAGAGCAAGGAAAACAGGTGGCCTGGAGATCAGTACCACCGAGCCCATCTTCCTCATAAAGACACCACAACAAATTTCAAAATCAGACAGCACTACCTAATACACAGACAAAATGGGCAGACAAAGACAAACGACCCAAATAAATCAACAAGAGAAATCCCTAGAAAAAGAAGTAAATGGCCTGACCTGTGGTGGCACAGTGGATAAAGTGTTGACCTAGAAATGCTGAGGTCACCGGTTTAAAACCCTGGGCTTGCCTGGTAAAGGCACATATGGAAGTTGATGCTTCCAGCTCCTCCCCCCTTCTCTCTCTCCCTCTCTAAAAATGAATAAATTTTAAAAGATTAAAAAATTAAAATTAAAAAAAATAAAAAAGAAAAAGAAGTAAATGAAATGGAAGTAACCAAACTATCAGACGCAGAGTTTAAAATAATGATTTTTAGAATGCTTTAGAGCAGCCTGATGGGCAGTGGCACAGTGAATAGAGCATCAGACTGTGATGCAGAAGACCCAGGTTTGAGACCCCAAGGTCACCAGCTTGAGCATGGGTTCATCTGGTTTGAGCAAGGCCCACCAGCTTGAGCCCAAGGTCACTGGCTCAAGCAAAGGTCACTCAGTCTGCTGTAGCCCCCCGGTCAAGGCACATATAAGAAAGCAATCAACAAACAACTAAGGAACTGCAATGAAGAATTGATGCTTCTCATCTTTCTCCCTTCCTGTCTGTCCCTCTCTCTGTCACAAAATAAGTAAATAAATAAAATCAAAATGCTTAAAAAAAAAAGAATCTTAGAGCAATAATGGAAGGTCATAATGAATATCTAAATAAAGAGATAGCAAGTATCAAAAAGGACATTGAAATCCTAAAAAAGAACCAGTCAGAAATTAGAAATACAATATCAGAAATGAAGAATGCTCTAGAGGGAATCAACAGCAGGCTGGATAAAGCAGAGGATCAAATCAGCAATTTAGAGGACAAGATAAATGAAAGCAGAAAAGCAGAGCAGCAAAATGAAAAGAGGCTCAAAAAGACTGAGGATCTCTGTGACAACATGAAGAGAAGCAACAGCTGCATCATAGGGATTCCTGAAGGAGAAGAGAATGAATAAGGGGTAGATAACCTATTTGAAGATATCATAGCTGAAAATTTCTCTAAATTGATGAAGGAAAAAGTCACACAAGTTCATGAAGCACAGAGTCCCATTATAGAGGAACCCAAGGAGGCCTACACTAAGACACATCATAATTAAAATGCCAAAGTTAAGAGACAAAGAAAGAATACTAAAAGCTGCAAGAGAAAAGCAGTTAATTACCTACAGAGAAACCCCATAAGGATGACACCTGACTTCTCAACAGAAACACTTGAGGCCAGAAGGGATTGGCAAGAAATATTCAAAGTAATGCAAAACAAGAACCTACAACCAAGACTACTTTATCCAACAAGGCCATCATTTAAAATTGAAGGATAAATAAAAAGCTTCCAAGACCAAAACAAAAAACAAAAAATTCAAGGAATTCATTACAACCAAACCAATACTACAAGAAATGTTAAGGGGCCTGAT